>NC_081182.1:121327909-121681211 GCF_029867415.1 Vicia villosa | reverse complement strand
AACTTTTATCGTTCGTCCTGCCAAGTTACCAATGACATGCAACAGTTTTGGATCATGGTATTCAATCGGCAAGTTTGATATCCTAATCCAAACTGCAACGTTAACAATTGTCTCACTTTCAGGATGAAACTCCAGAGACCATTCTTTAACTATCAAGTAATGGTCATAGATAAACCATGGACCATCAGATAACGCTGCATTCTTGTCCTCTTCATGAGTAAAGGCAACCAAATAATAGTCATGTCCAAGATCTATTATATTAATGATGCCTTTTCTCACCCACATCTGCTTCAGACGGTTCTCCAAGGCCTTATAACCAATCCTTCTGCCTAACAGTTTCACGATGACTCCTCTTCGCCATGGACGCTGAATCCTGTTTTCTTCATATTTGGATAAGACTATTTGAGGACAGTCATATCCACCACTTTGTAATTCTCTAATTTTGATTCCATTTATCATGTCTTCTATTTCAACAGAGTAATCTTCCTCATGAGTCTCCCCATCCTCGTTAACTAAAAGTTCTCCTTCAGCTTCAGAACCCTCCCCCGTTATAATATTCTTATAGGAGATAGTATTAATCTTCTGGTTTCTTTGTGTCTCCAATCCCCCCTTATCGTGCACATCTCCATCCACATCCTTAGGAGGTTCCGGCGCCGTAACTGATGTAAGCATGAACGCAGAAAAAACCCTAGCAGAGCACTAATTTTCTCTCGAATGTTTCTATTGTCTTTGTCTCTCCACATGTAGAAATTAATTCATATTCTTTACCTAAAATGTCCATTAAATTTTGCACCATATTAATCCTCATAATCTCAAAATATTTGAGACATTATTCCATCTTACTTAAAATCATTATTGATGGTTGAAATTAATTAAAAATCAAATATTTAAAAATACCGTATACAATTATATAACACAAGAATAATGTATAAGAATAAAAATAACACCAAAAATACAATTATTACACAAAAAATGAAAAAATAACAATTAAAATTTAAAATATTATATTATATTATAATAAAATATAATTATTGGTAATAAATTTTAAATTTATTAAAGAATAGTTAATGTTGCATTAATAAAATGAAAACCAATTTAGAAAATTTATATTAATATATTTAAATATTGACATAATAAATTTATTTTAAAATGTAAATAGAGGGGATGAGTCTACTTCTAGACTTAAAAATTAACTTTTGATCTACTATTTAACTAGCTCACTTAAACTGTCAAGCATAATATTATAAAGAGAGAATAGAAAAGACATATGATATAAAAGTACATTGTAGTAATTTACAACTTCTTCACACTTTCTTATTTATACTATATTAATCAATACTTTATTATTACATAAATGGTTGTCTAACATGTGCAATATTGCACATGTTAAGACAACTAAAAGTAGTAACTTTACATTTAATATAAATTACACAATCTTCAACATAAACTTTAACATTTATAGCAAAAAAAAAATAAATAAACTTTAACATATGCAAATTTGCATAGGATAGAAAAACCCTAAATAGTTCTTACTTAAAAAGTAAGATCTTTAATTTATAATTTTTATTTTTTATATTTGAATTTTGATTAAATCTTATATAAATGAATCAACTTATTGATATTTTTTAAAATTATTTAAAAAGATATAATACATTAACTATAATTTTGAATATTTTTATTACACATTAAATATAATTTATAATATTAAAATTTAAATTAGTGATGAAATTTAAATTTATATAAGTACTTCCTATAATACTTTTATAACATTATCGAATATATATTCAATAGAGTAGTTCTAAAAAAATGATGGATATTACATATATTACTTTCAAATATATAATTATTTTTTACTAATTACAAATATTTATTATCAATACGTAATTAAATAGGGAACAAATATTTGTATCTATAAGCAGGATTAAATATGAGAGGCATTTTTATCACAATTAAATAAAATAGATATGAGCTGAGATGTCAAATCTTCATTGTGCTCTTTTTATTACATTTTAATGTATAAGTTAAAATCAATTTAATGGCTTTAAATAAATAAATTAAAATCATAATGATTTAAAACCTATATTTTTAATAAAATAAATTTCAAATCAGTTTCAAGTTAATCAAATAATTTTTTATATATTATTATAAATTTTTGTGTAAAATATAATTATATTTTGACAAACATAAAATAAAATAATCATCTGCTATTTGATTTTAAAATGATTACGTAATTATGATTATTAAAACTCTCTTTATACATATGAGAATGTCATATTTATATGAGAATGTGAGAATAAATCTGAACCATTTAATTTTAAAATAAATGGTGGAGATTATGTGTGAATCTTTTTTTTCTCTCTCCTACATCATTTATTTTAATAATGGAGGAGAGAGAAAAACAATTCACACATAATCTTCAAAATTTATTTTAAAATCCAACGGTTCAGATTTATTCTCACATTCTCATATAAAAAAGATATTCTCATATGATATGCCTTTTATATATATATATATATATATATATATATATATATATATATATATATATATATATATATATATATATATATATATATATATATATATATATATATATATATATATATATTTATTACATCTTACAACTTACAGGATTATGTAAAAAAATATACACAAAAAATGTGTTATTTTTTATAATTATTTATGTTACTAATATAGAAATCAATCGGACAAATATTTATCAGTAAAAAAATACTAGACAAACATACCTAAATAATGTATGAATTAAATAACATTAAAATTATATGCTAATTAATATAAAATTTCATAATTATTTTATGATAACCAAAACAAAAATATTATATATATATATATATATATATATATATATATATATATATATATATATATATATATATATATATATATATATATATATATATATATTTCATTTTACTAATTGTGTGAATTTTAAAATAATAAATCATTTAAAAATTAAATTAATTACATGAACTTCAACACAAATAATAATAGAATGAACACACCAGTACCCGTCCAAACGTACGGGTATTTAAATAAAAATTCGTGCGAACTCACGGATTATTACATTGGACCATATATTTAGTGTATTACATATCATACGTGTTATGTGGTACTATTTTGTTTACAACCTTTAGTTTGATATGAAAATATATAAACAAAACAATAATTGCATAAAATGCATTTACGAAGAAAATATTTGTCACTGATAAATGGATAAAATATATTTTATATATGTGAAAATATTATTTTTTATCAATAATTTAAAAATCTTGTATATTGAATAATTTTTTTATATGTCGTTCTTTTAAAAATAATAAATTAGTTAAATAATTTTTTCTTTTTCTTTTTTCATTTTTATTACATTTTAGAAATAAATGTGTGTAACACACTAGTACCCGTACGAACGCATGTGTATCCAGACCAGAATTCGTGCAAAATAAAACTAAATATATTTAATATGATATATGAATTCAAGCACGGGCAAATACAATATTTACAAACACGGGCAAATACAATATTTACAAATACTATGTTATTAGTTGATATTAACGAAACATAAAGTTACTGATCAAAATATTGAATATTCACGTGAAAATAAATATAATGATCAAAATATTGAATATTAAAGGAAACATGAAATTATTCATCAAACCATTGATTATTAAAAGGAACATGAAGTTACTAATTAAACTATTGAATGTTAACGAGAACATGAAATTATTGATCAAACTATTGAATATTAATGGGAACATGAAATTACTAATCAAAATATTGAATATTAACGGGAACATAAAGTTACTAATGAAAATATTGAATATTAACGAAAATGTTAAATTACTGATCAAAATATTGAATATTAACGGGAACATGAAGTTACTGATCAAAATATGTAATAATAATATAAACATAAAATTACTGATCAAAATAGTGAATAATAACGGGAACATGTACTTACTGATCAAAATATTTAATAATAATAGAACAACTTTATTATTGGTTTAAATATTTTTGACAGTAATTACAAAACAAAAATAATATTTATATAAAAAATATTATTTATTCAAATATTTTTATACATTGAAAGAATTATATGTACCGATTTATTATCTCTTTTAAAAAATTTCATTTTTTTAATTATATTTTAGAAACAAATGCGCGTACCCTACTGGTACCCGTACAAAAATAATCTTTATATAAAAAAAAATATTATTGATTCAGATATTTTTATATATTCAAATAATTATATGTACCAATTTATTATCTCTTTTAAAAAAATTCATTTTATTTTTATTATATTTTAGAAACAAATGCGCGTACCATCCCGGTATCCGTTTCTTGAGTTTTTTGTGACATTGTATGTGACATCAACTTCCTTCCTCTAGAGGGTTATAATAAAAATATTTGATGTGAGAACTGTAACGCCCGTTTTTAGTTTAATTATTTATTTTATTGTGTGTTGTGTGATTTATGTGTTAATTATGTGATTAGTTGACTTTATGTTATTTTATGAGAATTAGTAATAATGGCATGATTAGACTATTAGCTATTGTGTCTAATTAAAGCCTATTAGTAATAATAAGTTAGTAAGCTAAACAAAACAAGGGAATTTGAGAAAATAGAAAATTAGAAGATCATTTGGTGAAAGAGGAGAAAGAAGAGAAGAGGCTTAGAGCTAGGGCAAAACCCCATTGAAGCTAGAGTTGTCTTCAATCCAAACCAATGTAAGGGTGAGATTCTTTCATTATAAGGGTTTGTATGATGATAGGTTATAGTGGGGATTTGATTCTATGCTTTAATATCCATAGTTGTGTAGAAATTGCAATTTTATGATGTTGATGAATGTTGAAATTGATGTATGATTTGCTGTGAAATTAATGCAATTGGTGTGTGTGTTTGAATGGTTACATGATACTGGTGTTAGACTTGAAAAATTAGGACCTATATTGATTTTCTGGTATTTGAAAATATGGTTTTTGGGATTTTTTTAGGAAAAGTCTCGTAGCAGAAAAATTGTTGTTTTTTGGCTGTGCAACACTGGGTAACCGGTTACCCAGTTATGGTAACCCGTTACCACGTGTTATTTTGGAATTAATGGCTACAGGTTCACTGGGTAACCCATTAGCGTAACTGGAAAGTGACAGTTTTTAGAAAAACTTTGAAAATTCGTATCTTTTGACTCGGGTGTCCGTTTGACGCACCATTTGAACCTCCGTAAAGCTGAAATCAATGTCTATCTAATGAGAATGATTGGAATGACTTTTAAAAACTTTTCTTGAATTGTATTTTCCCCATTTGGTGATGTATCGTAAAGTTGATTAATTGTGCGTATCGTAAAGTTTATTATTTTTTTTAAATAAAAATTATTTTCATTTTATTATATTTTAAAAACAAATGCGCGTACCATACTGATACCGTGCGAACTCATGGGTATCTCGCTAGTTGTAATAAAAATGAATGATCTTTGATGATTGGCAACAAAATTTATACGAGGCACATTGTGATATCTTAGAGACACTTAACAAAAAATTCAAAGTTATTATGATAAGATCTATTAATTGTAGTTAACCACTAGTACAAAAAGGTTAATTTACACCCGTTTTTTTAAACAAAAAATGGGTGTATATTCACCCGGTGAGAAATGTCTAACGAATTTACACCCGTTTAAAAACGGGTGTAAATACATGTTGTGTTACACCCTTTTTATTCAAAATCTGGTGTAAATACGTTCTTAATTACACCATATTTTATTAAAAATCGGGTGCAAATACATTCTTAATTACACCCTATTTTATTAAAAATTGAGTGTAAATACTTTCTTAATTACACCGTATTTTATTAAAAATCGGGTGTAAATACATTCTAAATTACACCCTATTTTATTAAAAATTTGGTGTAAATACGTTCTTAGTTACACCATATTTTAATAAAAATCGGGTGTAAATACGTTCTTAATTACACCCTATTTTATTAAAAATCGGATGTAAATACGTTCCTAATTACATCATATTTTAATAATAATCGAGTGTAAATACGTTCTTAGTTACACCCTATTTTAATAAAAATCGGATGCAAATACGTTCTTAGCTACACCCTTTTTAAATATAATTTACACCCTTTATGGATAACAAATTATATTTTATTTAATTCCATTTACACCCTGTTTCATATGCTATATTACACCCTATTTTAATTATCACATTTCTTCGCATCTTCGTATTTCATGTAATAAGAAGTCATATAAAATTAAAAACTTCAAAAATTAAACTTAGAACAATAGGTTTGAAATGGAATTACAAAACAGTAATACTGATTCCACCGGACTAAGTAACCCATCTAAGCTATATGAAACAAAAAAAATCGAAAGATTAATAAAGTTAAACAATGAAAATTAAGCAATGGAAAATCAATAACCAAATTCTCCACAAGTACACGGGAACCGAAGTTTAACACACTAAAGATTACAATATAAACAGTAAACAAAGGCATACTCTATCTTAAACTTCAATAAGTTGCAACATCTTTTGCCTATACCAGACATTCTAATGAAATTTTGACAACTATAATTCCAGAGACAGACTAATAGATAAATGGAATAAACTTGTACTTAACTTTGCTTGCATATTCGGTGTATCTCTGGCCAAAAGACTCAACCATCAAAGCCCCCTCCTTATATGCCTTTTGCTTATAATACAACAAACAAATAGCTATAGTGAATAGCAGACTCAACGGTACTCGAAACGCAACGCAATATGTCCCAAATAAAAGCGTTGTTGATGAATATATTGGATGGCGCAACCAGCGATAAGGTCAAAATTGCACAACAGAAGTTGGAACCACCACATTTTCTGAATAGTTAGCAAGATAGAACATGGCATTGTAGTGAAACAGTAGAGTTGCAATAATCAAACCCCAGATTCCAAGATTAATCCACCCACCTGATATGAGGCTGGGCCTTCGAATGCTGCAAGCCAAAGCAAGACAAACCATTTCACCAAAGCAACCTTCAAGGTAATGAGAGTCTCCAATCACTAACGAAATTTTTTACTTCATTTAAATAAGAAGTTATGTTTACCTAACACAAAAGTACAACTCACAACCTCATTGGTATTTTTCAATTGCAAGGATATATACTTCGTCAAAGAAACCTTTCAAGTACTATGAGTCTTCAATTGCTAAGATGAGGATTTTACTAGCGCTTAAATCTATACGAATACTCAAAATTATCCATCTAAGCTATATCTTGATACATGTTATTTGAAGAAAAAATAAAAATGATGTGGGATTAGAACTAATTTCTTAATGGGTTACTTAACTAAGACCACCAATTTTCTAACTCTTAAATTCATTGAAAATTTTATCTCACTTTTATCATTAAAAAATTTATATTAATAATCTTTAATAAAATGTACATTCTTAATGGCTAGTAAAGCCTCATTCCTTCTTTACTTGCTCTTCGTTTAGGGTGGTTTGGTGTGCGGTGGCTAGGTGGATTGGTAAATCGTTTGGAGAGGTGGAGGAAGATTGCTTGAGTGGCTTTATGGATTGGTTATCTTTTTGTAAAAAAAAGAAAGTTAAAGAAGGTAAATTAGGAGTAGTTTGGTTAGCAACGTTATGGACCCTTTGGCTAATATAGGAATGAGGTGTGTTTTAGGAACGAAGTGTGGAATGCGGATAATTCAATTTGGAGCATCAAGTTTTTGATGTGGAAGTGGGCTTTTATAGGAGATATTACACATTCTATTTGTAGTTTTAACGAATTTAACAAAGATCTTTTGTTATTTATTTCGTAGTTCTAAATTGTTTGTAATTTCTCGGATTTTTTTGGCGGGATTGTCTCCCCCTTTCTTGATGTAAATAGGTGTTGAGAACCCTTAGTTCTCTTTTTAATACAACTTGCTTACTAAAAAAAATATTTTAACTCGTATTAGATATCTTAATTATTTCAATTCTCAAGGACACTCTAAGGTGAGTTGCCTTTGAGATTCTTATCATCACATTGATGTTAAATGCAGAATAATTGGAAAATTAGGTTCACAATCGTTCATAATTGTTTTATAAATTTACCTAAAGAGGTGTCTTTGACGAAGTATATCCTTGTAGGTAGTGGAATCTGAGAAACTTATCATCACATTGATGTTAAATATAGATTAACCTAACGAACGTGACTTATAATTTTTCATAATGAATTTTATTACTTCAATCAGACTCCATGTAGCAAGGCTATCGAATGATCAAGTGGCGTATAATTTCTCGACCACCGATACATAAACATATTTATTAACTGTTTCATAACTATACTTACCCACTTAGGAGAAACCAAAGTTATTTTCCATGTTAACTAGGTGGAAGGTCAATATATTACCCTTAGCGTCACTACCCCACTTTTATGGATGAATAAATAACTAAAACAATTATATTAATATTTTAAAGTAAATAGATAACCAAAGTTATGAAAGTTACCACTATGGTTTTGAACCAAGCAGATCTACTAGGGGTATGCATGGTTGGTTATTTTCAAAAATCAAACCATAACCATTTTAAAACGGTTTGGATTTATAACCATAACCACATTTTAATCAAAACTGGTTATAAAACCGGTTATAAATTTGGTTATAATTATATAACCGAATTTTTAAAAAAATCCAGTTTTAAAAATTATTTTTTCCGAAAATATTTTTTTTCAAAAAAAAATTAATATTTTGAGAATTAAAATATTTGGATTTGGATAATAACCGGATTATAACCGAATTCAAAATAATTTAACCGGTTAATAACCATTTAATTATATCCGGATTATATGAATGGATAACCAAACCATTAATAACTAAACTGGTTAATAACCATTCAATTATATCCGGATATTTAAAAGTGGTTTAGGTTTGGTTATAGATTTGGACATCAAAACCGGATATTTTGCACACCCCTAAAATCTACCATCATTCTTTTCTTTTCCTATGGAACATCGTCTTTAAGATATTTGCATAATCCCGAGTTAGGGACTTTCTGTCACAAGGATGTTTTTCATTATACCTTAGTTATATTCACAAAGTTTACATCTCATCATACATACTATTCATTTTTCATTTTCATTCTTAGTTATGTTAAACTATGTCTTTCCTCGTAAACTATGTCTTTCCTCGTACTTTTGTTATTATAAATTTTTTAGCCATTTTGAATCACATTTTAATCATTCTATGACTTAGAATTATCTAATATATTATTTCATTCTTTATTTGTTTAGGATTAATCCTCAAAATCACACAGTCTGAGGGTTAGGAATTCAGTTTTTTATTATACGATCATTATATCCTTCTCATATCATATGCATAGTTTCATTCCTATAAGCATATGATCCATATTTAGTTCATGTTACCACCTCTAGATTTCAACCTACCTCTTTACATCACCCTATCATTATTATTTATGATACTTGGTCCATACCAAAGTACTTTGTTCATGTTCAATTTTTTATAATACTTCTTATTTTTAAACATGCATTTCTCAAAATAGTCCCAAAAATTTGTTTTCTACCTACAAGACCTCAAATTTGAATAATTAATTAAAGGCTTGAATAGTCTTTTCATATTCATGTAAATTAACGTATTTTTTGGTTTTCGTTTATGCATCTTTTTTTTCTTGGATAAAGTCCTTAAATATTGAATTTCTTTTGGATTTAGTCCCTAAAACTAAAATTTACAGGATAATCTGCAGGTTTTCTGCGAATTTTCCTTCGGATTTTCCTGCGGATTTTATCCTTAGAGACTAAAACTAAAAAGATTTTAACATTGAGGGATCATTCCCAGGAAAAAAATACAAGGACGAAACAACACACTGGCTTTTCCAGAGCCTTCAATTATTTTTGAGGTGCTAGATATAGTACTGATATCAATCTTTCAATTCACTAAATTAGAGAAATATCTTTTATTCTTGAGAATTGTGTGGGTTGTTGCACTATCAACAAGGCATATATCTTCATTACTGGTGCTAGTGTCAATATTCATTCTAAAAATAATAAAAAATTTAACAATAAGTTATAAGCGTATTTTAAAGACACAAACAAGTAGAAAATGAAATTCTGGTATGATAGACTCAGATGTCATTCACCACGTCAAGACATCTGATCTGTTATTAATGTAGCAGAGGCAGAATAGAAAGACCCCCCAACTTTTAATTACCCCTAAACAGGAGTCAATGAGACTTGGGATCACATATGTTCAGTCAACATAACCAGATTGTAAAATTTATATGGTTCTGTAAAGGAACAGCTAACACTTCTGAACCTGATGTTATAAACGATGTCATAACATCCAAGACTAAACAAACAACACTATGCAGAAGATAAATAACATAGTTAATTGTTAACCCAGTTCGGTCTAACTACCTACTCTGGGGCTACCAAGCCAGAAAGAAGATTTCACTATCAGTAGTACTATTTTATGTAAACAACCTCAGGTTTACAGATAAACAACCTCTAGTTTACCTAGTCACTACCCAATGCAACCTTTATCTCAGACATCCATCCAAGACAAGAGAACCTCTGCTCACTCCCTAGTGATACCTAATTGTTACAACCCAGCAACAACTATTTACACAATTAACAATGAACAATAACTTGATCTTGCTTCACAACTTCAATCAAGAATACAATACTCAACTCTTACCTACAGGTTTCGAGTGAGAACAATCACTTCTCTTACCTACAGGTTTCGAGAAGGACAAGGCAACCATCTCATAACCTGGGTGGTCTACCTATAGAAACCCTAATGACTACATCTTTTCTAAACAAGGTTTTCTATATTAAACTAGGTTACAAAGATTTATATTTATAACTTATTCCCAATTGGACTTGGGCTTACAAATCGCAGCACTCCTTGCTATTACAAATCTGCAGAAATCTTCTGCTACAATCAAGGTCTTTTTAATCATGAGTTTCCTAATTTATCTCCTAAATTAGAAACTGCTGAATCTTCAATCTTCTGATCTGATTCTTCTTGAATCTTCAATCTTCTGATCTGATTCTTCAATATTCTTTTGACCTTTAAATTTGCCCCACATAGGATTACAAAATATTCTACAAATTCCTGTATCTTTTGAGTAACAAACTGAATCTTCCTTCCAGTTCTGCAGGCGCGATGTCATGAGTTGATGTCATGACATTCCATATAACATCTTGCTTGTACCTGTTTTGTTCTTTTTATATTTGCAAGATTACACTTGTATTATGTTTTACTGCTATTATGTTTTAGCCAAACATAGATGTCAATCAGCCAATAAAAGCACTAACAGAAAACACAATTTAAACTCACTCTACAAAAGACAGTTTTTTGGACCTGAAGTCCGAACACCTCAAGGTGTGAAGTCAGTTGAATACAAATGGATTTTTGTATGAAAACAAAATGAAAAAAATAAAATAGTGAGATACAAAGCTCGACTTATCGCTCAAAGATTTTTGCAAAGACCTGAAATTCATTTTGATGAGACATATTCACCTGTAATAGATGCAAGCACTTTTCGATATGTAATAAGCCTGGTAGCATGTGAAGGACTTAATTGACACATGATGGATGTTGTAACAGCTTATCTGTATAGCTCACTTGATAGTGAAATTTACATGAAACACCCAGAAAGGTTCAATATACTAGATGCATTCAACTCCGAATCTTGAGAAAGCTACTCCATAAGATTGAACAAGTCTCTCTATGGGTTGAAACAATCTGGACGAATATGGTATAATTGTCCCAGAGAATATTTGCTTAGAGATGGATATACAAATAACTCCATTTGTTCTTGTATATTTATAAAAAGACCAGAAAGAGAATTTGCAATAATAGTCGTCTATGTGAATGACATAAATATTATTGGAACTCCTGAAGAGCTTCCAAAAGCTATGAATTGTGTAATGAAAGAGTTTGAGACGAAGGACCTAGGAAAGACAAAATTATGTCTAGGTTTGCAAATTGAACATTTGGAAAAGGAGTATTTATACATCAAGAAGACTATATAGAAAAAGTGATAAAAAGATCCTTAGATCACTAGATGTGGAGAAAGATCCTTTCAGACCTCGAAGAAATGATGAAAAATTGTTTGGTCCTGAAGTGCCATATCTCAGTGCAATTAGAGCACTAATGTACCTTGCTAATTATACATATCCTGATATATCTTTTGTTATCAATCTATTAGCATGATACAATTCTTCACACATTGGAACAGAGTCAAACATATAATTAGTTACCTTAGAGGTACAATAGACATGAGTTTGTTTTATACTAAAGTATCCAGATTCGAATTAACAGGTTATACAAATGCAGGTTACTTGCCAGATCCTCATAATGGTATATCACAAACATGTTATTTGTTTACATGTGGGGCTATAACTATTTCATGGAGATCGGTGAAACAAACCATAGCAGCAACATCATCTAATCATGCATAACTTTTACTATTACATGAGGCAAGTCAATAATGTGTTTGGTTGAGATCCTTAATTCAACACATACAAAATACTTGTAGATTATCTTTTGAAAAATAAAATACAACGATCATATATGAAGATAATACTGCACGCATCGCTCAATTGAAAGATAGTTACATTAAAGGAGACCAGACAAAACACATTTCTCCAAAAAAAAATTTTACTCATGATCTTCAAATTAAAAGAGTGGTGATATATGTTGGGGGAGTTATTTTTAGTAGGGAGCATTGATAAAAAGTTGAGAAACAAGCACCTTTGTATGAGACACACCACTTATCCACCTAAAACCTTAAGGTGATAGGTGAGTGGGTTCTCCCACTTATATATGCTTAAGTCGCCACATTCCTATCCAATATGGAACTATTTCCCCACTTACTCACACTTGCTATATTATTCCAACACTCCCCCTCAAGTGTGAGTCTACAATGCTCCCCCTCACACTTGTACCGCCATTACCTCTTCTTGGATATTTCGATACAAGTTAGCCGGTCCCCTTTTCGAACCAAATGCTCATGATACCATGTTGGGGGAGTTATTTAGTAGGGAACATTGATACAAAGTTAAGAAACAAGCACCTTTGTAGGAGACAAACCACTTGTCCACCTAAACCCTTAAGGTGATAGGTGCGTGGGTTCTCCCATTTATATATGTTCAAGTCTCCACATTCCTATCCATTGTGGGACTAATTCTCCACTTACTCACACTTGCTATATTATTCCAACAATATAAGCAACCAATAAATCTATTCATGTGATAATTTTGCAGATCTTTTCACAAAGTCACTCCCAAATAGAATTTTTAATTAACTAGTACAAAAGATTGGTCTTCATCGAAGAAACGACCGTTCAGCTGATGGGGAGAAATAAAAGAATATTGTACTTTTTTTCCTTCACTAGATTTTTTTCTCCGTATTTTTTCTAATAAGATTTTTACAAGGCATATCCTCAATAGACATTCAAGGGGAGTGTTATGAATAAATATAAAAGTGGATATCTATCATTATTTTTTCTTTTTCATCTCCCTATTCTTTATTAATAGCAGTGATTTCCCATCTCCCTTAGGTCCTATATATAAGATTCACATTGCAATATAAAGTGGACATTTGAAGAAAATAATACAATATTACTTTCTCCCTTCTCTTACTCTCTTTGATCTCTATTGTTTTATTTAATTTTATAACATGATCATTAAAATAATTAAGTTATTATTCTTAAAGCAACTCAGTTCCAACAAAGATAACATATTTAATGTAACTAATTTCCTTTTTATTTTTTATTGAAAGCTGTTTAATATGTAGACAAAACGTTTCCACTTTCTTTTTCCGCGCTCGGTAATTTATTTTTAAAACAAAATGATTGTTTTATTTTTACAGCTTCTTTGTTTCAAAATTCTCCACCAAGCCTAGCACTCATGACCTCGTAAACATTGTTTTTCCGCCGCACACTCCTCCTTGTTTCTCCGCCGCCCACTCCTCCTTGTTTCTCTGCTGTTCAAATCTTTCATTCGCCGTCCGGTAACAACCGCAAAACCTTCAACAACATATCAAGGTCTTTCACTTCTTTCTGCTTCTCTTGTATGCTTCTTTTCTTTAATGGTTGTTTCTATTTATTATTATGGTTGTTTTTTTGTTTATCTGTGAGTGGGATTTTAGATTTTGATAGAAATTTCTTTGGGTATTGGATGCCCTATTTATGTGTGAGAAAGTGAGATACTTGAAAATAACATAATAAATAGAATAGAAACAAGTTTTATGTTTATTGACAGTTGTTGTCATTGTGACAAAAGAAATTGATTAGAATAAGTTTAAGATGTTAATTCCATATGAGTATGAAATGCATTTTGACATAATTAAATCACTAATATTAAACCCCAGTAAATATTAATCACTTTATGTAAAGTGGTAGAAAGTTATATTGTCTTATGGTGGTGTTTAAAATTTATAAGATAGCATGAGTTATTTTAATCTGGCTTGTAGTGAATAATCATTGAGAGTAAGTTCTTCCAAGCTTTAAGTTTGACAATTAATTTTTTAGTAATGGCTTGTAATGAATCATTATTGGTTTGCCTTTAAAGATGAGGACTCCTAAGTAATCAAAATGAGTTAATCATGTAGTGAAACCCAGAATATTAGCTAGAGTTTAAAATTATTCTGTAGAGAAAAATTTACTATTCTCTTGATGGAAAATGTGTTGGTTGGAAATGCTTAGTTAGAATTTATTTAGGCTTATTCTTGGCATATGTTCATTAGCAGCAATAGTTTCAATTTTTTTTATAATTTGGGTTGCAAATTTAAAATTTTAAGAACTGATAGCAATATGTAATTCTACCTTGCTAGTTGTGCACATGGTGAAGAAGTGCTTTAAGTGCTATTGGTATCCTCATTTAACCTTCCTGTAGATTACTTTTATTTCAACTCTTAGAAAAACACTTAACTGAACTCAAACTTTGCTATAGTTATAGGTTCATTTATATGGGCAACATATTACTATTAATTTGTCCTCTTACTATAGTCTCCTAGTAATTTTTCTGACAGTGAAACTAAGTCTCTATTTTCATGATCACTCTTCTCATTGTTGGATTTAAATCATTTTTGTTGTCTAACTCTTGTTGTTTCTTTAATTGAACTTCCCTGTTTGATTTGTACGAGTAAACTTTTAAATTCAATAAATCTGATACTCTTTAGCAACAACTCTAAAAACTTAATAGTAATTTAGCAAGTGTATCAAATTGTTCACATAACCATATTCTCATTGTTGGAAGTAGAATTTTTTCCCTTTTATTCAGGTTGCTCATTATTTTTATATTGACATTGTAGATATTTGGGATCAGAGTGCTCTACTTTTTATACAAGAACTCAAGGTAATTTTTTGAAAAATAAGTAGAAGGTGAGATCCTTTAATATTTTCTTGAATCTAGTCTTATATATATTGTTTGCCTTAAATACCATATATGAACTATAATATGAAATTATAAGTTATTTGTTCATTTTTGGTGTCTAACTCAAATACTATACATGACATATATGCTCTATTTAAATACAATACATGATCTATATACTTTAATTATATTACAGAATAAACATGGACATCCGACTACATCGTAGTTGGATGTATAATAGGTTAAATCCTGGTCGGAAGGGGTACACTGACGAGTTTCGAAATGGGTTAGATGAATTTGTATCATTTGCACTTCGGCAAGAGGGCATAATTAATAGTGAAATTAGATGTCCTTGTTCTAATTGCAAAAACGTCCCTTTGAAACACTTCGAAGAAGTTAAAGTTCATATTTTTCAAAAACGGTTCAAACCTGATTATTGGTATTGGACATGTCATGGAGAAAGTGATCCAGAGTTACTTGTAGAAATTAATAAACAAAATTTTGCACAAGAGGGTCATAGCAACAAGCACAGTAGATTTGAGAATATAGTTTATGACGTTGTTGGACCAGAACACCAAATGCAATGTGAGGAAGAAATGGAAGAGTCTCCAAATATTAATGATCAAAAGTTTTATGATTTACTTCATGCAGCACATAAACCATTGTGGCCTGGATGCAACGATCATACTGAATTATCTACTGCTGTTAGATTATTGATGATTAAGTCAGAAGGGAACATGTCTCAACGGTCTTTTAATTAAATGGTGGCACTTATGAAGGAGACACATCCTCCAAACAATCTTGTTCCTAATGATTATTATAGGACTAAGAAAATCATTTCAAAACTTGGTCTCACTGCAGAAAAAATAGATTGTTGTGTTAATGGTTGTATGCTATACTACACCGATGAATGTAAATAACTAAGAGAATGCAAGTTTTGTAATGCACCTCGTTATAAGAAAAAAAAGACTGGCAAGAAGAGTTGCAAAAAAATTAATTTCAAATCAGTCACAAAAACAGTCTCCGAAATCGGTCTCTGAATCAGTCACTAAAAATCCGTCTCTGAAATGGTCGTAACAGACCAGCGACCAGGGTTTTCGCTACTATAAAATAATGGTCATTGATTTGGTCACTGAGGAATTTAGAGACCGATTTTTCATATTTTCGGTCACTATTTTGGTCACTAAAAGCAAAATTTCTAGTAGTGTTTGTATTAAAAAATTTTAAAAATTATTCTATAGTATTTTAACTTTATAAATAAATATGCGATCACCTCTTGATGCATTACAGTTACAACTAACTTTTATTTAATATAATTCATCAAAATCAAAGAAGCCTAAACAAGAAATAATTAAAAAAAAACAGTAAACATTGATAATCATCTATATTTCTGACAAGATACATAGTTATACACAATGGATTAAAATAATAAACCTAACGCACTGATGAACGTTAGAGGCATTTAACAAAAATTCTATTATTATCACTATTATTGGTTTCTTGTAACCTTAGAAGGCGAAGATCTATTTAATCATATTTAACAAATCATTGATTTTTTATTTAAAGTGATCAAAAAATTTAAAATTTGTTATAGACATTGGAGAAAAAATATGGTTCGAACTCTCAAACTTGTTTCTGCATTGATAATCCTTCTTTCTCTGTTTACTAAGCTTGTTTATAGCAGTAAACCTAAACCGATTCGTAAGTCATTTATTCACATAAATTTTCAATTTATTATTTGATTATTATTATTATTATTATTAATTATTAATAACAATGATCTATTTTTATTTGAAATTTCAGCTCTATGGCAATGCACCACTAGAGCTGATTGTATATACAAAGAGTGTAACTTTCCAGCGAAAGCGTTTTGTGTTTCTTCAAAGTGTTTGTGCGTGTAAGAGCATGAGTATGTTTTGAAAAACAATTATGTGTTTCTTCTATATATGTATAATCTATTAGTACCTTATAATGTTAGTGCTTTATGATTTCTCTCACAATTTTAATTTTATTCATGTTTGTATGATCTTTGAGTTTGTTTTACAAAGATCAAAGTGTCATAATATAAAATAAATGTGGATATATTTGTTTGATTTCAATATAAATAAAAGTTGAGAAAAATTACTCGAATCGATTATAAGAAAAAAAAGTGTATAATAGCATTGTTTGTGATAATGTTTTTCAACATCATTGTGTCTGTCACAATTGCTCAAAAAGAAATGTCATAATGAGTAAAGAATCCGCACACTTGCATCGAAAGTCCTCCCCGCATAATAGTAGTACGTAGGAGGCATGTCACGTTGTCAACGGCGGTACCAATGTATGTGAATGAAAGAACTTTTAATTGAGAGAAAGGATTAATGATAGACTCACACTCAAGAAAGAGTGTTAACAAGTGTGAGTTGAAAGTATTGAGAAACAAGTGTGGGGAAGTCTTACATTAACAAGAAAAGTGAAGATTGAATACTTTACAAGTGAGAGAATTCACACACTTTGAATAAATATGTGATGTGTGTTTCACAATGTGTCTTACTCATAAAGAAATGTCTCAATAAAAATACTCCCTCATATTGATCTTTAAAATGATGATCTAACACTTTTATGCTCCATTGATATCATGGGTTAGAGAAAAGTTAATAGACTCAAAATGCTGGTTTTGTTAGTCATTGCCTGACAGATATGGTTTCTTAGAAACATAATAATGTTCAAAGGAGAAGTAATCGACTTCAATTATTTGTTGGCTTAGATAAAAAAATTCTCATGGTCTTGTATTTTTGGATCGGGCAGGATCAAGGTTTTTTTATACTGAAAATTAAATCGGTGGAGCGCTTGTGGTTGTAAGGTTGTTCGTAGCCAGGATTGTAGCCGTTCAAAATAGAGGTGTTCAAAAATATGATTAATTGAATTGTATATTTGAATTGAACCGAATTGGACCATAAAGAAACTGAACTATTTAAATGGTTAATGAACTGGACCATTTAATTTAAACAGTTCAAATTCAGTTTAGAACCGGTTCTAAACCAATTTCTTTTTATAAACTGGTTTAATTATTTTAATTAATTTCTCATAAAAATAATTTTAAAAAGTCATATTTTTTTCAAAAATTTAAAATAAAAATAAAAAATTCTGAAAAAAAATCAAAACAAAAATAAAAACTTTTGGAAAAAAAATCCGAAAGTAAAAAAAATACTCAAAATATCTTTTCCTAAAAATTAAAAAAAAAAAACTGAAAAATAATTTTTTCTTAAAAATTCTGAATTTTTTTTCTTTCAAAAAAAAAAAACTAACCCATTTAAAATAAATAATTTGTTTGACTGAACATATGAATAAAATTTATTTTATTTTGATTAATCAATTCCAAAAAGATTAATGATTTATTATTGATTTCATAATCTCATATAAGTTATTGATAGAGTTTGCATTTGCAAGAAAATTTGTTGAATGTAAATGTAAGGTCTGTGAACAATTGAAATTTTGTTTGTGCATAAACAAAGAGATTTCGTAAATTGAGATGTGTGGTGTCGGTGCTCAAAACCAAACCAACCCAATAGAAAACCGCAAACCAAACCAAACCAAACCGAAACCGCAAAAAACCGCATTTGGTTCGGATTAGTTTGGGTCATTTTTTAACAAAACCGCACGGTTCGGTTCGGTTTGCGGTTTGTATTTTGTAAACCGAACCAAACCGAATCAAACCGCATTATGTTACAACCTAAATTTTACTTAACTCACATTCAACCCAAAATTAAACCTATTATACATTAGCCTTATGAATACGAACAATTTTCTCATCCTTACACATATAATTTCAGCCCCGATCTTCTCAAATCTCTAATAACATTATTTCACCTTCTTTGCCACATACATCTTCCCTCTTCTTCTATAATCTTATTTCCTATATTCTTTCTTTTTCACCTTCTCATTTTTTTGTAAATGTTCCGTATTTCAATTTCCTTTTTATCGCACATCTTCTTCTCTAATCTCTCAACACTTTTTCTTTTTAACCTTCACTAATCTTTCGTCTCTTCTATTTATTTTGTTTCATTATAATAATTTTATATTGTTTTATGCTATTATTTTATGTTTAATATTCCACTTTTGTCTAATTTAATTTTTACATATTACATGAAAAATTGTTGTCAAAATACGACGAGTTTTGTTGTTATTTGTTAGTGAATGAATGTCTAAATATAAAATTATGTTGTCATATATATGTGTATATATGGCTCAATAAAATATTTATAAAAAACCGAACCAACCGAACCAAACCAAACCGCATTAGTTTGGTTAGGTTTGGTTCGGTTTTTTTTTAAAAGTCAACCGAACCAAACCAAACCGCACTATTTTTTCTCTTGCGGTTCGGATATTTTTTTCGTCAAAACCGCCCAAACCGCACCGCGAGCACCCCTATCTGTGTGTGCATAAACAAAGAGATATTGCAAATTGAGATGAGTGACGTCTACTGAAACAAACTATATATATATATATATATATATATATATATATATATATATATATATATATATTAAAAATAAATTTTAAAATAGACTAATTATAAAATAATTTTTAATATAAAATTGGTTTATAACTACAAACTAGTTTTAAACCAGTTAGATATACAAATCGGTTTAAATCAATTTATAACTGAATTGAAACCGTTTTAACAATTAATTGAATTGTTATTAATGTGGTTATTTAAAACAGAACTGAATCATTTATTTGGTTCGATTCAGTGCAGTTTATGAACCATTAACACCTCTAGTTCAAAGTCATAGTTTGGTAAGGTGCTGATGTGTAAAGGGTATGTTGAATGCGTTTGTCATGCTTATTTTTATTTTTCTTGTTTCCCTTTATTAAATCTTGATATTCAATTTTGCGATCGATTAATATAAGAGAACCAACTCTATTATTCACTTGCGGCAGTCCTATTTAAAATCAAACCATAGTTTTATAAAGACTGCTCTAATATAAAAATTGTTAACACCTAGCAGAGTTCAAATCTAAAATTTTGAGAGAAATGCACTTTCAAAACTCAAGATTTTATTGATTTCTTCTTTTTATAAGGAATTGAAATACCCTTTTAACTTTTCTAAATAAGTTATCTCTGTTTTCTAGAGAAAAAAATAAAAAGAGCTTATTTATATTGTATGTTCTAAATTTAGCTTCCAATTATATTTTTTTTAAAGCATATTTTTCAAGTCTGAATTTATATTCTTAAAAGCATATTTTTCAAGTCTGAAGTTCTAAAGATGATTTTAAAACTCACTAAAAAGTTTTTGGTTTTAAAATCTTCTTATAAATAATAAATTAAATAAGAGATTAATAGTTATGTAGTAGATAAAAGTTTTTAATAATGTTAAATCCTTATTAATTAATAATGTAACTTAGATGATATATTAGGCTCTGCGAAATGACACGGTTATTCTTATATGCTAAAAACTCGATTTTACCCTTATCAATATTGTGAACTCAAACTTCCCTATGTTCAATATATTTTGATGAAAAAAAAGTTTTTGATATCAAGAAGATAAAGATGAAACTCAAGATAAAACATTATGTGCAAAGCTTTGGAATCAACAGAATTAAGTTTCAATAAGGTGTAATGACAATACTAACCTTCACTACAATTTTAGATGCTCAAAATATTTTATACATTTTCATCTCTAAAGTTCTCAAATTATCAAGCATAAAAATCTTTTATTCAAATGCATAAAACCTTATGCTATTTGAAATTTGAATAATTATTTGAAATTCAAAAAACATTATGCATTTGTTAAGTCAGGTATCCATTAAAACAGACTTAACAAGTCTTGTACAAATTTGAAAAAACAGTAACTTTTTTAACACCTTTTCATGCACCTCTTCATGAAACCTTTTTATATTACATTGGCATTTGTTCATGATATTTTTTCATAACTTCACCATGATTCATAAAGGTGTTATGCTCATATAAATACATAATTTCAAATTACAATTCACCACTTCCAATCAAATAATTAAACTTTCAAAATTCACATTTCAAATATTACAACTTTTATTCAAAAAAATTATGCATACATTCACATCATCTAAACCAGAAAATTCTTGAGCATTCTAACACTTTAATATTTGTGAATTATTGTCATTGGAAGGGGAGATCAATTACATTGAGATATCACTTAAGATTATAAAAGTGATGATTACTCTACATCTTTATTCATCATTTATTGTAATAAATTCTTAAATATCAATGATTGTTTGATATTAGGTGTGTTTCTTTGTTGTTCAAGAGAGTAGAAAAGAGACGATTGTTGTCTTGTTCTACTTGGTTGGTTCGTATCCTTGTTATCCAGGATTATTGGAAGCAAGAGAGTTAAGCTTGAGAGGATTGTTCTCATTTCAACTTGGTTGATCACAAGAGGATTGTTCTTGGTGATTGTGTTAGTCTGTATAAGTCCTAACAATAGTAAAATCTCTTCCGTGTTGAAAGGGGTCTGGAGTACTCTCTGATTGTAAGGGGAACCAGGATACATCCTTGTGTTCTTTATTATTTTTTGCATTTTATCTTTTTTGTAAACATCGTCAAACCAGAAAAATAAAGTAACATACCACTTGAATCACTTGAATCAAAACTTGATCATTACACCTATTTCATCCTTTCTCCTCTTAGGAGCACTCTTTAACTTACAAATGGAATCAGAGCAGGTTATAGGTAGCATGTTCCTAAAGATTCATAATGGCTTCCGCAAATGCAAATCTGGTTTTCAAAGATGGTGGTAGTAGTAACAAGCCTCGTTTGTTTTGTGGTGAATACTTTGATTTTTGGAAAGTACATATGAAGGCACATCTAGAATCTCAAGGAAAATAAATATGGAAAGCAATTGTAAAGTGTTGTAATGGTGTTGGCATTCCAAAGTTTGAAGGTTCAAGGGATAAAGATGATGAAGAAGAGATCTTTACGACAAGAAAGCAATAAATCTTCTTCAAGGTGTACTTAGAATGGATGAATTATTTTGTATTCCAGCATGCACAATGGAAAAGGAAATATGGGATACATTGGTGGAAACTCATTAAGGAACCGCTGAAGTTAAAAGATCAAGATTAAACACTTAGAGTCAAGAGTACGAGTTATTTAGAATGTAGCCCCGAGAATCAATCCTCGACTTGCAGAAAAGATTTGTGCATTTGACAAATCACTTTAAAGAACTTGGTAAGACTCTTAATACAATTAACTTAATCCTAGAGTGCTTAGCTTTTTAACTAGAGAATGACAGTCAAAAGTGACGGCAATATCCGATAAGAAAAATCTATCCAAAATGACTTCCGCAACGTTGTTCCAAAAACTTCAAGAATATGAGACGTAACTTGGAAGACTTGAAAAGCATGAAATTTAAGTAAAAGATTCAAAAGACATTGCCTTAAAGACAAGAATAAAACATCATGATAGAAATCAAGAGGATGAGTCCACTAGTGAAGAAGATGATAATCTTATCAAGAAGTTTGAAAAGTTTCTAAGAAAAGAAAGAAAAAAGCATATCATTAAAAGATAAGAACCAACAAGGAAGGTTACATGCTTTGAATGTGCAGAAAAAGAACATGTTAAAAGTGAATGTCCTACACTTGAAAAGAAGAATAAATACTTCAAGAGAAAGAAGGATAAAAAGTCAAAGAAAGCATATGTAGCATGAGAAGATAATGAAGTAAGTCCATCTTCCAATTCCAAAAGCAAAGAATGTGTTAATCTTGTATTGATGGCTTCACACCACTCCGACGATGAAGAAGAAAAGGTTAGTAATGAAATATCTTCTTATGATAATGATGCTCTATGTGCTATTGAAAAACTACTTAATGAATGTAAGATTTTGTATAAAAAGGTGTCAACTCAAAAGAAACAAATTTTATCTCTTGAAGAAAATATTGACACCATGGAAAATAATTTTGAAGTTTAAAAACAAAGTTTTCTTGAAAAAAAAAAACAAAAATTTTACATGCAAAGAGTGTGATTCATTTTCTTTTCAAATTGTCCAATTAAAAAGAGTTCTTGAAAGATATGAAAAAGAACAAATTCGTTTGGAGGCGTCCTTTGTCAACAAAGATATTTTAATGATAAAAGTGGAATTGGTTATTCTATATTTAACAAACCAAGTACTAGTAAAACTATCTTTGTTAAGGCAAGTGACTAATTCAACAAGGAAAAGGTGAACAAAGCTTAAAAGGTTCATCATCATCCTAAGAAGAGATTTCCTAAAATGAAATCCAATGTTCCTAGATATAGAAGTAACTTCGTTCCTACATATTTTTATTGTGGTATAAGTGGTCATACACCTAATGCTTGCTATGTAAGAAACTTTAGTGTGGCAAGTGGACATTATGTGTGGGTAAATAAAGGAATTAATTATGAAGGACCCAAGGCACATTGGGTACCCAAAAAAACCTAATTTGTTTTATAGATTTGCTTGAAGACCACTACAAATCTATGGTATCTTGATAGTGGTTATTCTAAGCATTTGACAGGAGATATAAACTAAATTTTAAATCTAGTTTTGAAGTCCAAGGGTTATGTCACATATGTGGACAACTTAAAGGAAGAATTTTGGGCAAAGACAGAGTTGGAGCACCACCTTTCACATTGATTAAAGATGTACTTTATGTTGAAGGACTAAAGCACAACCATTTTAGCCTAAGTCAAATTTGTGACAAAGACTTCAAAATCAAGTTCACCAAAAGATGAATGCTTGATTGAAGATGACATCATTCATCAGGTAAAACTCAAAGGTAAAAGAATAAATATTTGTTTATATTCCTATGATTAATGGTTAATGCATGTTTGATTGATTTATCTTGTGATATTGAAGCATTTCATTAGCCTTGTATACTTGTAAATTTATTTTCTTTCACCCATCTTTTCTTTCTTTTTGATAATATCAAAGGGGGAGAAAAAGATATTTTACTTGTGTATTTCCTTGTCTTGACTATTAAAGGTACAATAACTTCATCAAGATGATAAACTTTGAATATTTCTAAGTTTCATATACATAGGAGAAGTTATAAATCTTAAGGGGAGAAGTATAATGGAAATTACAAAGCATCAAAAAGAATGTTTGTCATTATCAAAAATGGGGAGAGTGTGAAGTCAAGTTTCCCTATGTTGAATATGTTTTGATGAAGACAAAGATAAAACTAAAAAAAAATATTATGTGCAAGGCTTTGGAAACAACAGAATTAAGTTTCAAGAAGGTATAATGACAATACTTACCTTCACTCAAGCATTATATGCTCAAAATATTTTATACATTTTCATCTCTAAAGTTCTCAAATTATCATGCATAAAATCTTTGATAGAGATGCATAAAACCTTATGCTATTTGAAATTTGAATAATTATTTGAAATTCAAAAAATGTTAAGTGCGTAAAATTCCTAAGTATCAAGAATTATTTGATATTAAGTGCGTTTCTTTGTTATCCAGGTTTATTAGAAACAGGAGAGTAGAAAAGAAATGATTGTTTTCTTGTTCTACTTGGTTGGTTTGTATCCTTGCTATCTAAGAGTGTAGGAAGTAAAAGAGTTGAGTTTTAGAGGATTGTTTCTCATTTTAATTTGGTTTATCACAAGAGGTTTTTTCTTGGTTATTGTATTGGTCTGTACAAGTCCTAACAATAGTAAAATATCTTTCGTGTTGAAAGGGGATTGGAGTACTCTTAAATTATGAGGGGAACCAGGACACACACGCACGCACGCACACACAAACTCAAATATAAAATTTGACCGATTTGACTTATTTTGATATTATTATTCCTGAATTGTTTAAAATTAAAATTAAAAAACAAAAATCAATTAAAATTAAAATTAAAATGGGTCTTCACTCTCATTTTTTTTGGTATCATTTGTGATGATTAAAATAATTAAAGTTATAGTTCTTAAAGCAACTCAGTTTCAATAAAGATAATATATTTTAATGTAACTAATTTCCTTTTTATTTTTGATTGAAAGGGGTTTGATATGTATAAATTTTGATCCACTAATTTTGTATAAAAAAATAAGAGTTCATTCTATAATAGTTTAACTTTATAAATTAATATGTTATCACCTCTTGATGCGTTACAACTAACTTTTATTGAATATAATTCATCAAAATCATAGAAGGCTAAACAAGAAATAATAATAAAAAAATAGTAACAATTATCTAGATTTCTAGATAAGATACTTATTTATATACTATGGATTAAACATCGAATCACTAAGCTTAAAATAAACCTAACTCACTGATGAACGTTAGAGACATTTAACAAAAATTCTATTATTATTATTATTGGTTTCTTGTAACCCTAGAAGGCGAAAACCTATTTAATCATATTTAATAAATCATTGATTTTTTTATTTATAAAGTGGTCAAAAAAATTTAAATTTATTATAGACATTGGAGAAAAATATGGTTCAAATTCTCAAATTTGTTTCTGCATTGATAATCTTTCTTTCTCTGTTTACTAAGCATGCTTATAGCGGTAAACCTAAACCGATTCGTAAGTCATTTATTTATTCATACTAATTTTCAATTTATTATTTGATTATTATTAGCAATAACAATGAACTATTTTTATTTGAAATTGCAGCTCTATGGCCATGCAACACTAGAGCTGATTGTATAAACAAAGAGTGTAACTTTCCTGCGAAACCGTTTTGTGTTTCTTCAAAGTGTTTGTGTGTGTAAGAGCATGAATATGTTTTGAAAAATAATTATGTGCTTCTTCTATATATGTATATCTTGTATAATCTATGTATTAGTACCTTATGATGTTAGTACTTTTCATGTTTCTATGATTTATGAGTTTGTTTTACAAGATCAAAGTGTAATAATTATAAATAAAAATATGTGCATATATTTGCTTGATTTATAAAAAAAAATGTTGAGAAAATTTACTCGAATAGATTATAAGAAGAAAACAACTGTATGATAGCATTGCTTGTGATAATGTTTTTCAACATCTTTGTGTCTCTCACAACTTGTTGCTTATAAAGAAATGTCATAATAAAATGTTTCCTCATGTTGACTTGCAAATTGATGATCTGAATTGTTGATTCGAGTAAAGAATCAGCACACTTGTATCGAAAGTCCTCCCTACATAGTAGTGCGTAGGAGGCATGTCATGCTGTCAACGGCAATACCAGTGGATGTGAATGAAAGAATTTCTGATTGAGGGGGAGAATTAATGATAGACTCACACTTGAGAATGAGTGTTAACAAGTGTGAGTTGAAAGTATTGAGAAACAAGTGTGGGGAAGTCTTACATTAATTAGAAAAGTGAAGATTGAATATTTTACAAGTGGGAGAATTCACACACCTTGAATAAATATGTGATGTGTATCTCACAATATGTCTTGCTCATAAATAAATGTTTTGCTCATAAATAAGTGTCTCAATAAAAATACTCTCTCATATTGACCTTTAAATTGATGATCTAACACTTTTATGCTCCATCGATATCATGGGCGAGAGAAAAGTTAATAAACTCAAAATGCTGGTTTTGTTAGTCACGGCCCGACGAATATGGCTTCTTAGAAACATAATTATGTTCAAAGGAGAAGTAATCGTCTTCAATCATTTGTTGGCTTAGATAAAAAATTCTCATGATCTTGTATTTTTGGATCCGGCAGATCGGCTCATGGGTTTCTTTTTTTTATTGAAAATTAAATCGGCGGATCGCTGGTGGTTGTCAGGCTGTTCGTAGCCAGGATTGCAGCCATTCAAAGTCTACTTCTTCTTCTCCGGTTTGATGGTTTGGTAAGGGGCTGATGTGTTGAGGGTGTGCTTGAATGAGTTTGTTATGCTTACTTTTATTTTTCTTGTTTCCTTTTTTTTTTAAATCTTAATATCGACTAATATAAGAGGACCAAATCCATTATTTACTAGCGGCAGTCCCATTTAAAATCAAACCACAGTTTTATATGAACTGCCCAAACCTAAAACTTTAAAAAAAACACACTCTCAAAATTCAAAACTCAAGACTTCACCTTAAGATTGATTTCTGCTTTTTATAAGGGATTGAAATACCCTTTATACTTTTCTAAATAATTTTTCTCTAGAGGGAAAAAAAAAAGAGAGTTTCTTTATATTGTATGTTCTAAATTTAGCTTCCAATTTTATATTCTTAAAAGCATATTTTTCAAGTCTGAATTTATATTTTTAGAAGCATTTTATTGTTCAAGTATGAAGTTCTAAAGATGATTCAAAATCTTTTAAAACTCAGTAAAAAGTTTTTGGTTTTAAATTATAAATAATAAATTAAATAAGAGATTAATAGTTATGCAGGTGATAAAACTTTTTTAGACTTAAATCCAATTAAATTATCCAATACAGATAGCTGTAGAGATATTATTGTAATTAATGTACAAAAATGTCATTTTAATCTAATTTAATTAAATGAATGCGTGAAAAGTTATTTAATCCCATTAAATAATCTCTTTTAAGTGGTGAACAAACTTTCTCATCAAGCTCTTGACAAATTCATTGAAATCAAAATTAAAAGATGACAAACTCAAATTTAAAAAACTCTTCTTTATCCTTGAAGTGCACAAATCCCACCTGACAAAACATTCCAATTTCAAAATCTCAAAACTTAACCTTCTCACTAATGGGTCATCATTGAGGGAGAAACACACATTACGTCAAACACTCTTTTAAAGGTCAAAGACTCACCCAAATAAGTGAGAGAGAACACATATTCACTCAAAACTGTAAGGTGGTCGGTGTATGGATCTCTCATATTTAAAGTGTTCAACCTCCACTTTTCTAAATAATATGAGACTTAGAACTCACACTTAATTCTCAACACAAGTTACACTTGTTTCTCAATAATCTCCCCCTCAAGTGTGAGTCCATCCACTATCTTCCCCTTCAAGTTGAAACTCTTTCATCCACATAAATGTGTCGTCGTAGACAGACACCCTTACATCGTCATGGGCACTTCAACTAGACACGCCGCATAACCATCATGCCAGAAAGACTTTCGACACAAGGAGTCGGTCCCTTTCTCGAACTGGACTCCAATACCACTGAGGGCCATCATTGAGGGAGAACCATACACATTGGGTCAAACACTCACATAAAGGTCAATGACTCACCCAAACAACTGAGAGACATACCACATATTCACCCAAAAGCTTAAAGTGATGGGTGTATGGGTCCTCTCACTTATGAAGTGCTCAATCTCCACTTTTCTAAGCAATGTACGCTACAAGAAAATTAAGGTTTTACGACACAAAAATTGTGACAGTTACTTGATAACTATCGTAAATCTAATATAGAGACGCGTATCACGACGGTATACACCTACCGTCCTTACATTTTTAAAAATTTATTAAACATAACGCCGGTTATACAACTACCGCCCTGAAAATCAGTTCACGACGATTTAAAAACTGCCCTGAATTATATGTTACGACGGTAGATTAACTGTCGCCCACCAAACCAAATAACACACACCTTGCACCAAGAGAAACTTATCAAAGATCACGACGGTGAACCAACTGTCGCGCCCACTTCAAAACATTATGGCATGGTAAATAAGCTTGCTGAGAGCATGTTCAAGCCTCTTTTTGTGAAGGAAATTGAATGGCCAGAATCTGTAGTGGATGAAACTGCATTGGCAGGAAGCATGAATAGGGCCATATTTTTTATGGCATGGTAAATAAGCTTGCTGAGAACCATTGGTAAGTCACCGTCTAATTTCTCTGTATTCCTTAGTTAATATTTGTAGTAAGAGCTTTACAGTTGGTTCTAATCTTTTGTGGAAACCTCTGAACCCCAAGGTATCGTTAGTTATTTCTATTTCGGGTGTACTCGTAATTGATGTTGTGCTGAGTATATAATACCAATAATAATATACCAGGATAAAGTATCTTATAAAATTCATCTAAGTTGAATAATGCATGCAATTTTTGAATGATCTTTTTTGGTATGTTGAGTAAAACAACCCTTTAAAGTTACCCCTGCCTCGGCGAACTGCTTGAGGATGTGGAGCTTTAAGTTAAATCTCTTGCTCAAGAAATTCTACAGGAAAGGAAATGAAGTCTATGAGTGGGGAGAGCCTTCGGTAATACTTATGATCTTAGATTAGGAAGGTAGTTTTCACTGTATCATGATGTGATGAGTGTGAGCTAGAAATGTGTAATCGAATATATGGAAATTTTATTCTAGTTATGTACAATATGTCCATTTTAAAGGAAGGTGCCATTTTTTTATACTGATAAAAATTAAGTTCAAATTATTTTTTTTACATTATAATGCTTATTTGATATTAGAAGAATAAAATAATAATTTAAAGAAAAAATTAATATTTTAAAAAATAATACAATAAATAAACAAATATGAGATGATAGTCATATAAACAAAAAAATAGAATATTGTAAATCAAATTACGATGGTTTGAACCGCTGGGATTTCAAATTCACGACAGTATGAAACCGTTGCAGCCAAGACTGAAAAGAGAATTCAAATTGAAATTCACGATGGATTTTAATTGTCGCGAACATCAAAAAACAAAAATCATAGGCATATTCACGACGGTTTTTAACCATCGCCATTTCTAATTTAAGTCAATTCCAACCCGTCGTGAACTAGCGCGATGGTTGGTGTGACGATTTTGGAAGCCGTCGCGAAACAGGTTGGGGACACACGATTCTACAACAGTGTTGCAACCGTCGTAGATTGTAAATTGTGGCAGTTTTAACCGTCGTAATCTTCCAAAATAACCGTCTCAAACTGTCAATTTTCTTGTAGTGGTAGGACTTAAACTCGCATTTTTTTCTCAGCACAATTCATGCTTGTTTCTCAAAGTAAAGGTATGTGAGATTTGGGTGAAGAGAGGATTTGTTGGGTCAAATAGTACATTCATCCAAATCTCACGTCAAGTAGTAGAAAAAAAATATAATTGGAGTATTAATATAAATAGAGATAGTTAGTTTGAGTTTTCTATCCGACAATAAAATGTAGTCTTTTGGGTGTATTGGGAATTTTATTAGTTTTTGTGTATAGAGAGGGTTTACTATTTTTTTCCTTTCAAAAATAGTTTGTCGAGAGGGTTTGCCATTTTTTTCGTCCAAAATTGTAATTCGGAGAGGGTTTGCAATTTTCCATCCAAAAATTGTAATTGAGAGGGGGTTTGCAATTTTTTGTTCAAAAATTGTAGATTGGAGGGTTTATAATTTTCTCCTCAAAAATTGAAATTGTTTGAGAGAATTTGTAAGTTTGTCCTTGTAAAAATTACAAGTTGTATAATAAATTTGTGAGTTTTATTTTTGAAATTGATGAGATATCATTGAGGAGGAAGCATACAAATTGGGTGAAACATTCACCTAAAGATCAAAGACTCACCAAAACAAGTGAGTGAGAGACCACATATTCACTAAAAACACTAAATTGATGGGTATATGGGTTCTCTCACTTATAAAGTGTTCAACCTCAATTTTTCTAAGCAATGTGGGACTTAGAACTCACACTTGTTTCTCAATATAACTTACACTTGTTTCTCAATAATATCTCCCTCAAGTGTGAGCCCATCACTTATGCCCCCCTCAAGCAGAAGCTCTTTCAACCACATACTTGTATCGCCGTTGACAGACACCTTTACCTCATTATGGACACTTCAACGGGACACACTGCCTGACCGCCATGCTAGAAAGACGTCCGACTCAAGGATTCAGTCCCTTTTCTTGAATCGGGCTCCGATACCACTAATAGGTCATCATTAATGGGGAAGCATACACATTGATTCAAACACTCACCTAAAGTTCAAAGACTCACTCAAACAAGTGACAGAGATACCACATATTCACCCAAAAGTTTAAGATGATAGGTGTACGGGTCCTCTCACTTATAAAGTGCTCAACCTCCACTTTTCTAAGCAATGTAGGACATAAAATCACACTTGTTTCTCAACACAACTCACACTTGTTTCTCAAAGTAAATGTATGTGATATTTAGATGAAGGGAGGATTTGTTGGGTCAAATATTATAATCATCCAAATCCCACATCAGATAGTAGAAATAAAATAGAATTGGAGTATTAATATAAATAGAGATAGTTTGAGTTTTCTACACAACAACAAAATGTATTATTTTGGGTGTATTGGGAATTGGATAGTTGTTGGAGCGGTAAAGCGGCAAGCAACAAAAGTTTTGGAAATATTTATCCGGGAAATTATCGTGTCCACAGAGATTAGTGCTACCGAATCGCCGTTCGACGGATTCTTAGTTATGAGTTTGGGTTAAAATGGGTTTTAAGTAAACAAGGAAAATATAACATATGAACATAAAATAAATTCATTCTTGATAGAGAATAGCTTATTTGGTTTGAATCTAAACTACTCCTCACAAACTTAGATTTATCACTCCGCCGTACTCAATCTACAATACTCGTCAGAATTACCACATATCCCTCACATCAATGTCCATTTCTGCAACACCGACGAGAATTCAACTATATTGCTCTTTCGACGATGTCTCAACCGATCGAACAACACAGAGACATTAAACTCAGATATTATGTGGATGTTAACCCCAATCCTATGTCTAGAATCAAAAGCTAACAGATATCCCCCTAATCAAGATTTGTGATGTCTATTTCTACAACAACACAAATCTAAAGCATTCAAGCAAAAAGATCAAGAAAACACCCATTAAGATTTGTAAAGCAAATATATTATACAACTAGTACAAAGAGTAACAAACATCCATGAGTTTAGAGTATTTACATACAAACTCACCAAAAGAGAAATACAAAGAGAAGAGAAGAAGAGGAACCAAACATTTCTTGGTTTGTCAACTCCGATCGATGAGAAATTCGACCTCCGATCATCCAATTGCAAGCTCCAATGGTGTTTCCAAGTCAAATCTACCAAAAAATGACCTAGGATGAGTTGGGGTTCAAAAATACCCAAAACATAACCTAAGAAATATGATTTTCGCCTATTTATACATTTTTGAGTTCTGTCCAGCGCGCATCGCGCCCAACACGCGGACTTGAAAAAACAGCTTTTAGTAAAAATGACGTAACTTGAGAACCGTAACTCCGATTTGTGCCCGGTTCGAAGCGTTGGAAAGCTTATTCAATTTCCTATCTAACAATGACAACATATCAACCAAATTGGTGATTTATTATTCTTTGATTTTGAGCTTTATTCGTTGACGAGTTGGTTTCGTCTCTCAAAAACGCGCGTTTGAAGCCGTGTCTTCGACACGTTATTGCTCATGCTCCAAATACGCCTCAATACCTACAAAATGAATAGAAAACTATCAAAAAGTATAAAAGTATATGAAAATACATCTATTCACAAAGTATACGTATTTATACACAAAACGGGGTATTATTCGAACGGTATTAACAAAAAGTATCGATAAGTGCCACTATTTACAAACACAAAATAACTACATTTTGGCACTTAACAATAGTTGTGTGTCTAGAGAGAGTTTACTATTTTTCCTTTCAAAAATAGTTTATTGGTATATGTGGAAGAGTATCTCTAAGTTCAAGAGTAAACTTATAGAAGAGTTTGAAATGAGTGACCATGGGATCGTGACTTAATTTCTTGACATAGAGTTCCAGAAATCAAAAGTGGGACTACTCACTTGGCAGCAGTTAAGACGATCCTAAGATACGTCAAAGGAACTCTTGGCTGCGGATTTCTCTATCCTGCAATAGATACGGGTAGGAAATACGATTTTCTCAGATTGATTCCAATTGGTGCGGAGATAAAGATGATCAAAAGTCTACAGCTGGTTATATCTTTATGTTCGGAGGAGCACCAATCTCTTGGTGTTCTAAAAAGGAACTGGTGGTTGCACTCTCTTCTTTTGAGGCCGAGTATATCGTTGTGTTATTATGTGCGTGCCAAGCTGTGTGGCTTATGAATCTGTTAGGAGAGCTGGAAAGTAATGTTGGAGAATCTGTCACCTCATTGGTTGATAATGTTTCAGCCATTAATCTTTCTAAGAATCCCATTGCACATGGTAGGAGAAATTATATGGAGATGAGGTTTCATTACTTGAGGGATCTGGTTAGCGAAGGCAAGCTGAGATTGAGATACAATCGAAGCGAAGAACAAGTTGCAGATTTGCTGACAAAGGGAGTCACAAATGATGTGTTCAAGAAGTTGGTGATGAGCTTGGGCATGAAGAATTTAGAAAATTTGAATTAAGTTGGTGTATTTGAAGTACATAATAATTCAAATGCATGGTATAAGCTTATGGGAGCATTTTGGTGGAAACAGCTTAAAAATAAGCTATTCTGGAATGCAGGGACTGGTTACTTCGTGGGCGTAATCGATTACGCCAAAAGGTGTAATTGATTACGCCAAAAGGTATAATCGATTATGCTAAAAGGTGTAATCAATTATAGAAGCTTTCTTCTATTTTGCATGTGTGTTATCCGAAGGCGTAATCGATTATAGTGTTTGGCGTAGTTGATTACGAGCCCGTGTTTTGGACTTTTTAACTTATTTTTAAGTTGTTTAGTTTCTTAATTATTTCTGCTGCCTTGTATAAATACCCTCAGATGTAACATGTTTTAGTTAATGTCATGGAGCCTTGCCTGCTCAAAATGATCCTAAAATACGTTGTTTCACACACTATCCAACGATTAGATATTTGTGTTACATGTGATATTCAGTACTTTCCTACTAGTTTATTGTCATGTGTCACTCTAACATTTGTTGATCTTTGTGTTATTCATCCTACAGTTTTGTTGAGATATTATTGTGATTGATATATTATTGAGATATTAGATATAATATCAAATATAATTTAATCTAATAATATCAAATATAATCAAAGTTGTGAAAGCCCAAGCCCAATCAGGGTTGTATATAAATAGTCATAGTCGTCTATATCATTATTTGTACACACCATTACAATTCAAGTGAATATAAAGCTTTATTTCCTTACTTTCTCTATTTCTCTCCTCTCACTAAAAGTGTCTCACACACTAACAAATTGGTATCAAAGTCTCTAGTTTCGAAAAAGAGACCGGCTCACTTGTATCAAAAATCCCGGGAAGTGGTGTCCCGTTGCAAGATGTCAACGGAGGTACAAGTGTGAGGGGGAGCATTGTAGACTCACACTTGATAGGAGTATTAGAATAATAATGCAACTGTGAGTAAGTGGGAAAATAGTCTGGCATAGGATACGAATCTGGTGACTTGAACATTTATAAGTGGGAGAACTCAATCACTTATCACCTTAAAGTTTTAGGTGGACAAGTGGTATATCTCCCACAATGATGCCTAATCCAACATTATGTATCAATGTTCTGTATTGAAAAACTTCCTCAACAAATTTATGGTACCACCACATTGTTTCCTGGTTTTTTGAATATGACAGTATTAACCAGCTTGGGTATATGGCTGGTTAATAAGATCAACATGCGAGAAAAAGCTAAGTAATAATCAAGGAGTTACTAAAAATATGGTAGAGTATTTTTTGTTTTTCACTTAACTTGTCACACAAACCATTTTCTCAGTTGTTTTTAGTTTTAAAATATTTTACTTTAAAATATTTCTTGAACATGTAGATGGATGAATCAAAACGTATGCAAATTTCAGCAAGCAGCACAAACAGATTTGAATAAAATAAAATGACTAAATACATCACCATTACAAGTGAGTAATTCAGGGGTGGCAAAATGGATGAATTGAATGGATATGGATTGAATTATTAATAAAACAATTTATTAGTTCATTAACAATCTATTAAAACTTCATTAAAATATCAAATTCAATTCATCTATTAAAGATAAAATGCATAGTATCCATTAACATCATTTTAACGGATGAATATCCATTCATCTAAAAAATTATTTTGAATATATTTTAGTATTTTCGTAAAAAGATCGATTTTTTTTGTATTATTGAAAAAAATTTGATTTTTTGTATTTCAGAAACACTCAATATTTTTGTATTTCAAATATAATTGATTTTTTTTGTTTTACCGAAAAAATTTATTTTTTGTATTTTTGAAAAACTTGATATTTTTTCGTGTTTTCGAAAAAAAACTCGATTTTTTTGTATTTCTACAAAAACTAAATTTTTATTTTTTTTGAAAGAAATTCGATTTTTGTGTTTTCGGAAAACTCAATTTTTTCATATTTCCGAAAAACTTGATTTTTTCGTTTTTTGAAAAACTCGATTGTTTGTATTTTCGAAAAAACTCGATTTTTCATATTAAAAAAAACATTTTATTTTTTAAAAAATAATTTAATGAATTTAAAGTATATATAAAAACAATCCGTTGGATCAACAAAATGTTTTGCATTGATTTGATCAATCCATGTTTATAAATGGATGAATTTAATCCAATCGATTAACTTATTTTTTATGTGCTGGATGGATTGAATGAACTTTTAGGTGAATTGATTTGATGAATTTTTGTAGTAATACTTGTAGTAAGTACAAGAGATTTTAAAGATTATGAATATGTGAAATATTTTGGATCTTGTTGTGAATTACGATCTTTGCAGTTCCCAAATAACAAACCCTATTTTCTGTTAGCACGACAATCGGGGAGGGTCGAGCGAGGAGCATTGTTGTTTTTTGGACATTCATTTTAGCAACACACCTTTGTGGGAGACACGTCATTTCTCCTCCTAAAACCTTAAGGTGATAAGTGAGTGGGTTCTCCCACTTATAAATGCTTAAGTCACCATATTCATATCCAGTGTGAGACTATTTTCCCCATACTCACACTTGCATTATTCTCAACATTTTCTATCCAAGTGTTTCCCAACCTCTCCAACTCTCATTATAAGAATCACTCAAATCCAAAGTGTTTAGAAGTATTTCTAATCCACTTAGATAACTTCAAAGGTTTCCAAAAACCTTGGCCTTTCTAAATTTTCCGTTGGAGTTCCCTAAATCCTTATTTCTCCCTTTTTTTCTAAAGCTCTAAAATTGTTACACTATAATAACAACAAAAGAGATACATATTTACAATAGCCAAAATCCAACAAATCCATAACAAATTCCAAAACATATAGGTTTAAATGCACTTTTGGTCTCCCTATTTTCAATTTTTTAATGTTTTATACCCCCCATTTTAAAACCCAGCTTTCTGGTCCCTCAACTTTATCCTACTTGAAATTTTCTTGGACCCCCTTGTCATACCCCAATTTTTGACCACTGAGATCCCACCCTCATTTCAAATAGTAGGATCATCATCATTATCATCATGCATACATCATTTTCTAACCAAAAAATACCAAAAAAAATTGTTGTTTGTTGCTTGTGTCCTAAGACAGGAGGTTGATCAAGAGGAGACTGGGCAAATTAGGGTTTTGAGGCCCACAAGGAGTTCAAACCTTCTCCTATGATTCAAAGGGTTCTGTCATCAATATACAAGTCCAAGGATGGTCCAATTCAAGATCAACAACTTTCAAGATCACTTGATGCCTAAATTAGTTTTTTTTGGACCTAATTCCACTAGAGGATTGACTTTTAATCAGGACACGACTCCAAGGATCAAACCATGATTCAAGGGCATCCAAATCAACATTATAATCCATTCACATCAATCATTTGAAGAGGAGAGCTTGATTCATATAAAATCCAAAAAACTGCAGTTCATCTAGAAAAGTCAACTATGTGGGTCAACCTTTGACTTTTGAGAAAAATGGTCAACCATGAAGTTTTAAGGATTCAAATCATCATCATATGACTATTGAAGACATTTTACCAAGAGAAATCAAGAAAATTCATCAAGAATAAAAAAGTCAATAAAAGTCAAAATTAGGGTTTTTATGTGATTTTGGCCTCATTTTGAGAACTCCAAATTTCACCTACACACTCAAAAATCTCCCAACATGAAAGTTGTAGATCTTAATCAAATAAACAACTTTTTCTCCCCTCATGGTTTTATCAAAAATGATTATTCTGAGAGATATGGAATTATGAAGATTATGTTCAAAAAACTTGGAAAATTTTAAAGTGTTTTCACTTGAATTTTTCCTAACATTATAGCCATTTTTCTCCATGATCCCAAAAGATTTTGAGGAAACTTTTAACAAATGAATTGAAGTATGTAGCAAGGGCTTTCCAAAGAGACCATTAGCATGAAATTCCATGGCTTTTGTCTCATCAATTTCACCGCTACAGAAAAGTGGCGACTCTGCTGGGGATACTGATCAAACTATTGGTGTATCTTTGGAAGGGTTGACCCTACCTTTATATTTGTTATTGCTTTTGTTTTTGTACATACTTTTGTCTTTACTTTTCCTATGTGAATACTTGTTACTTTTATTGGGCTGTATTGGGAAAGGGCTTGATTCCCCCTTGTGGTGAGATAAATCCTAACCCGGATTAGAGTGCAACTTATGATAGGAGATGGTATAGTCATTCTGATCTCGCGGGAGTAGTCCCAAAGAAGTCAATTTGAGATCCATCACTTAGTCGAGGCCTCTTTGGATGTAACTTTGTTGACCATGTAGTTGGGAATACATCGTGGCATTCAACTAGGTTGTAGAAGCTAGGGACCTAGAAACACCTCAACCAATCTTGGCCATTAGGACGTACTGTGGATACTGTGTTTGGATTCAATTCCAAAATAGTTGTTACACGATACTACACTCGGATGAGGTTCTCTTGGCATATCATTCAAATGAGCATGTAGTTGCAGAGTTTATAATCCCCAAGTTGAACTGCTTGAGTCTGGGAACTTTTAGAACCTTGATCTACAGGTACAAAATAACCATAGTACACACCTTTGGGATGGGTAGACCTTTGGCTCCATGCTCGTGACGTTGAACCCATAAACCCCATGTTTTTGCTATGTTTGCATTCATTCATTCATGCATTTTAAAACCAAAATATCTTTCAAGGAATTAAAAGAAACTATTTTTGTAAAACATTATAGGATTGGAACTTGAAAGAAGAAAAACCAAGAGGTACACTTTCAAGAGTCCAAAGATAGAATAGTTAAGAAAATTGGGATCTTTAAATTGTTAATCCTAAGAATGTCTGCGACGATTATGGAATGGTCTTATCTCTCCTGAGAACCAAGATGATATGGATACTTCACATTAAGATTCCTTAGAATTACTTTTAAGATTTTCTAGCTTTCTTTGTTATTCCTATCTTGTAACTCTTAATAGTATTTGTACCTTGGATGTCCCTTGTCCCTTTGTAAAACTCTCGAAAATTTTGGTACTTAGATGACCCTCGATGTCCCTTGTCCCTTATTTGTACCAAGGATGTCCCTTTGTCCCTTATCATTAATGAAATAAATTTTCTCTTCAAGTTACCTTATGGTGTTTACATTTACAAGCTCTTAATAATCCCTTGAAAGATATTTGAGATAATAAAATTGAAAAAAATCTTTTGCATTACATTGCATATCATTTACATCCTTTGCATACATCCAGGTTGTTCAAAACTCGCATTCCAAGTGTGTCTTTCAATAGTTATTCATCAAACGTCAAGCTGTTTCCTCAACACAAGTACGGAACTAGAGCTAACAACAGACGAAAAATGGCAGACCTAGAACAACATAACATGGAAGTTAGAATAGAAATTGATGAGTTGAAGACAAGCATGACCAAGCTCACAGAGATGTTGCAAGTTTTGATAGCTAGAGGGGAGCCACCTCAAAGAACTGTTGTCTCAGAAGTTATTGATGTCGTTACTGACCCTCAACCTAACCAAAGGACCACAACTACATGGCCATAGTTTGGTTTGCCTCCGAATTATTCTTCGTCTTTTGCCACTACTTCTATGGTTGGCCAATCTTCTCAACCGGTGTTTCAAGCCCCTATATTCACTGAACCTGGTCCTGTTGTTCACACTACTACACAAACTATCCGAGCTCCTTATGAAAATCCTCTCTTTGAGTATCATGCTGCTGATGTCCGAAGTAAAAGTCAAGAAGATGCTATTGAATATGAAGGTGTCCAAGAACAGTTTCAGACTTTAGAAAATATATTGAGGGCCATGGTAGGTAATTAGCTTTTTAGCATTGATGCTGGCAACATGTGCTTAGTTTCTGACCTTGTGATGCTGGCAAAGTTCAAGACTCCGGAATTTGAGAAACACAAGGGACATACCTGTCCTAGAAGCCATTTGGTCATGTACATTAGAAAGATGGATGCCTACACCAACAATCAGAAATTGATCATTCATTGCTTTCAAGACAGTCTTATTGGTGCTTCACTCTAGTGGTATATGGGACTTGAAAGGAACTGTATCCAGTGCTTCCAAGATTTGGCTGACGCCTTCATAAAGCAATACAAATACAACCTCGATGTGGCCCCTGACCATCGTCAACTACAAAACATGTCTCAAAAGGAGAAAGAATCCTTCAAGGAGTATGCTCAGCGTTGGAGAGAGCTAGCCTCTCAAGTTGAACCACCTCTAGCTTAGAAGGAGTTTACAAGCATGTTTATGGCAGTATATCTTCAAGCTTCACAGATTTGGTGACTATTGGCCAAAGGTTAGAAGAAGGGATTAAGAAGGGCAAAATGTCTACTGTTGGTGAATCTTCTAATGGTACAAAGAAATCCTTTGGGAACTTTCAAAGAAAGAAGGAAGAAACCAATGTCTCGAATGAGAGAAGAATGCCTCGTCAAAATGCCCAATACTATTATCAACCATTTGTAGCTGGTGTTGCTCATGCAGCTAATCCTCAACCAGTTCAAGTTCCTCAATGTCAGACTATTGGACAAAACCAAAACCGCAATAGGATCACATATGGTCTTATCCCCACGACTTACACTGAGCTCTATCCTATGTTGGTTTCAGAAAGGTCTAATTACAACCAGAGCTTTTACTCCTCCAAACCCTCTTCCACCCGGTTTTAGGTATGATCTTCATTGTGCATTCCATCAAGGTGGTGCTGGTCATGATTTAGAAAACTGTTATGCATTGAAGGCTAAAGTATAAGATTTGATGAGGGAAAATATGTTATCTTTCAAGGATGTTGGTCCCAATGTCAAAATTAATCCTTTTCCAGAAATAGAGTGGCTAAAGACAAAGCAAGCCAGAGTAACTGTCATACCCCAAAATTTGCCCATCATATTTTTACTGTTAAGCTCATTCAAGTATCAAAACTCAAGGCTTATAAATTAGGGTTTTTGAACCAAAAGTCAACTGAACTTTGACTGATCATAACTCCCACATGGTACATCAAAAATTTCCCAACCAAAGCCTATTTTCAAGGAAATTTCATTCTCTACAACTTTGATGTTAGGCCCAAATCCAAGAAATGCACCATATGAGAGATATGAGCCAAAACATTACAGGTCCTTCTAGAAGATCGCCAAAAGCAGTTTTTTGTCAAAGCCCATATCATCAAGATAAAATCCTCAAATGGAAAAAAAGTTCCAAAGTGGCTTGTAGATGACACCTTGAGATTTCCAAAAAGTCCTATAACACCTCCATATGATATATTTTGAGAGAATTATGACTTCCTAAAGTAGAGCAATTTTGATGAAAATGCATGAAGGCCAAAGTGGCGAACTTTAAGTTTTTGACTAAATGGGCCAAAGTTTTGAGTTTTAAATATGTTCATAAAGTACCTAAGCGCCCATCACGCCATCCTTTTATTATTTGCATTATTATTTATTTTTATTTTGAATTATATTCATTTTAACTCAAAATTTAATGAAGAAATAATGATAAATATAAAAGATATGGTATTGATAAAATTCTCAATCAAATATTGAGCAAATATTTACCTATAAATCATGTGATATTGATTGAGAAAGATTGAATCAAAATTGAAGCCAAAATAGAAAGTTTCCAATCAAAATTCAATCAAAATTTTTTCATATTTCCAAGTCATCATAAAACTTGAAGTCCAAGACAAATATTTGACCTAATTCATGCTCCTATATATACTAAACATGTTCAGATAATTAGGGGAGGAAAAAAGAGGGAGAGAGGGCAAGGGTTTCAAAAACACAAAAACTTCAAAGGAAGGTGCAAACTTGTATCACGAATTGCAGCCACCCTCAAGCCTTTATAATCGTCTCAATCAATTCCTAAGGTAGGAGAAGGTAAGGTTGCATCACTCTTAAGCTCTCATAACGTCCATAACATGCATGTCAATTTCCACATATTCATATATCTCTTGAATTTCCATATCTCGCGTTATAGCAAGAATCGATGAAAACTAATCAATTTATTAAGCTTCTGACGTTGTATAAGGAATGTTTGGATCATTGGTGGAGAGCTTTGAGGTTTGCAAGTCGTGAAGCCATGGCTAGGGCATGGATGGAGATGGAGTTCGTTTTCATATGTGCAGGCGTATTTAGACCGAACCAATGCTACCATTGAACGCGCAATGTCCTAATTAGCTAACTTGGGTATTCATGTTGTCTTTCTTCACGTGTTTTTCTTGAGTTTTTACGTTGCAGAAAAAATGAAGGAATTTCCGCAGGTAAGGTCGTAGATGATTTCGGGTGTAAATCTGCAGGTGAGCGTGGAGAAGAAGGTGAATAGTGGAGTGAGACGCGTGGGTAGCTGGTGTTGGTTGGTCGAAACGACTATCTCTCTCCTCACGCGTGGAAGCATCTCATTCGCTGGTAAAATATTCCAAACGCTCTCTCTTCCTCATATTGGTCTACGCCATTATCAGGGGGTGCACTCTGACTTGTTATTTTGAATTTTGAATTTCATTGCTTTTTTGTATATTTATTAATTCAGCATGATTATATTTAATGAATTGTAATGCAGCATGAATGGCAAAGGGGAAGAGAAGGCAATGTACAAGACCTGGGTTCGATCCCCAGGCCATACATTAATTTTTATTACTTGTAAAGCTTGCAGATCCAATGCAACGCCCATACGTGACTCACGATGCACCTTCGCTTCAAGGCCCTTGGATGACTTTGAAGATGGATCCAACGCTTGCAGACCTGCAGTCTACCATGGAACCTCATAGGCCATACATACAGGATCCAGCGCCCCCACCTTGTTTGCTGTTGATTTTTCTTTGTTATTTTATTTTTTTCTTTTGTTTGTTTTTTTCATAAAAATGTTAATTCCTTTTTACAACTAACTAAATTTAGTTTTAGGATTAGTTGTTTAGGATTAATTTAAGAATTAGGTTTTATTTAATTTAATTTTAGGATTTTAATTATTTAGTTTTGCTAAAAATAATTAATTAGGTTAGTTAATTTTAATTAATTAATTAGGATTGTTTTTATTAGTTAATTTTAATTTAAAAAGTAGTTTTTTAATTAGGTTAATTGATTTAGGTTAGTTTTAATTCAAATTACAATTAGGTTTTAAGTTTAGCCTTTAAAACTTCGTAAACCTTAGGAATTATCAATAATATAAGAGTTGTTTATTAACTGTAGGTTTTTTTTAACCTTTAGGTTTTTACCCTTAAGTGCCATTAGGTTTTTTATAGCCATAAGGTTTTTTAACTCTGATTTTTCTTAAAGTATATTTTATTCGCGATTTCTCTCGTCATCCCATACTCTGTGTATGTCGCGTGTCTTTAATTATTTATTTTTATTTAAATTTTTGCCTTTTATTTGAATTTATTTATTTTCTGCTATTTAAATTCTAGAAAATGTGTATAGGCTTGCAAAAGGTTTCTTATGTAATAGTTTAGGTTTACTTTCCTGCCTTTATTTTTCTACCCTACAGGTGTTTATTGTAATAGCGTAGGATATTTAATTATGTTATATTTTCTACTGTGGTTAGTAATCCTAGGGAGTGTAAGCCTTGTTAAAATAGATTTATCTCACTAACTTACAAGATAAAAATATCCGAACTGAATCACTTGATTGTGGCACACACACACCTTTAATGGTAACCCTTCTTATGCTGCCTATTGCCTTTCGATTTAAAAAATAGTCAAGTCCCTCGAATACGAGGATACTTTAGCAATATTGCCCTCAGTTTATTATCATCATCAAAGATCATAAGTCCCTTCGAGTTTCCTAAACAAAAATGATCTTTTTCTTCGATGTTGCCTCGGTTAAATGATAATTGTCCCTTCGAACGCTAAGGTATCCTCACTGGTTGCCTAAATGACTATTATATCCTTCCCTAAAGGCTGCTTGCCCTCTTTATGGTAGGGACAGTCTTATGGCGAATGATAATTCTCGATGACCCCTTTTCCAATCCAAATGAAAGGACTACCTGCCCTCTTTATGGTATGGATAGCCCTTTCGAACAAAAGTCTTAAAGAACATAAAAATTTAAACTTAGGGTAGCTGCTCTTAAATACTTGCTCTATTCAAATTCAAATCAAAAAAACTTTTCCCACTTTTTTGCAAATCAATTCAAAAAGGCTACGCTTATTTTACAAGATAAAGTCCTTATTCAAATTTTTCCTATATACACAATACATTTCAAACATTTTGAAAACAAAAGTGAGCTAAGCAATTAAGAGCCCATGGATAACCATGGATACAAAGGGTGCTTACACCTTCCCTTTGTATAACTTACCCCCCGAACTCAAAGTCTTTTAAAAGGTCTTTTTCTGTTCTTTTAGCCTTTCCAATTGGATAAAATAAAAGTCGGTGGCGACTCTTTCTATCCGCACATTTCTAAAAAGTCAGTTCTTCTACCGTGTTACAGAACTGGCGACTCTGCTGGGGATTCTTTAAAGAAGGGTTACCTTAAAGCTTAGATCACTTATAATTTGATTGATTTGATTGCTTTACCTTTTCAAGGTTGTTTTGGGAATTGAATGGAAGATGAATCCTATACCCGGATTCGAGTGCACCTTAAGTTAGGAAGTGGCATAGTCATGGCGACCTCCTTCATGTATGTGGAAGATTGGTCAATATGAGAGTTCACGTTTAAGTTAGGTCTCTATGGGTGTTTGCATGCTTCTCTTGTATGAGGGAGGGTCGTGTGGATATCTGAGGGTGAGTCGGAGCTTAAGGACCTTTAGTTACCTTTAACCCATCTTGGCTTTTAGGAACGTAGTGGGGGGACCACCCTTAATGTATGTTAAAGGCATAGCCGCTACCCGATACTACAACTCAGATAGGTTCTTTCTCAAAGTATCATTGCATGGCATGTATGTATCATGTTCGAGGGTGCTATAGAGGGGCTGACAATTCGGAGTAACTTTGTAGAACCTCTTGTTGATTTTATCTCATCCTTAGAAGTACCTATTGGGGAGGGTACTTACCTATGAAATTCACAAAAGCCTTTAAACCTAAGAACATTTGTGTGACTTTGATCCGCTGTCGCGCGCGGGTCAAAAACGAGTATTTTGTAAAACGTAGTACAGCGACAATGGCTCGAGTCGTATCGCAAGGATTCTTGATTTTATTAACTAAAAGCAAAGTCGAAATTAGGAGGGATTGGTTTGGGTTTGAATCAGAAAAAAGTGTTAAAAAAGTGATTCTGAAAATAAGCTGTTTTGAAATAAGTGATTATTGTGCAAACGAATTCACTGCTTCGGGTTCTACTTATCATCGATTGATACAACTACGATCTCTATCCTATTTGAACACAACATCACTCAACAAGCATGATCGACATCGTAAGATATATATTCCTATTGCCGGATTAAGCATACGGTTAAAGATATCACAATTCAACGGTTAAGCAGAGTCGAATTGCGATCAAAAGTCAAGAACATATATCAGTTCAAATTTAATCAACAATATTACAAGGAAATTGAATTAAGCAAACAATGATCATATAATATTATTGAAAGGAATAGAATTCTAATTGTAGTTATAACAATCTCAAAGTATTGAACCTGAATACAGTAAATTCGTCCGGAAGGTTTAGTTCTCCATACCCAGTCGTGAAAGCTCTCAAAATTTCGTGAATGGAAGATAGATGCTACAGTACCGCGGCTGCTACCCTAAGGGGAAAGAGTACAACCCGTTTTACAATCCAACTGGGTCAAACATACGTCCCAGGCCCAAAACTAATTGACCCGAAACTTAACTAAAACTAGTGCTGCAACTTCAACGAATTTTCTAGCCCTTCTACAATCCGATTCTGACTTCTACTCCAACATAAGAATTGTAGCTCTTTCTCTTAGCTTTCCGTCGATTATTAGAACGCCTCAATCGAACTCCTGGAACTCCAGTTATGATCGTTTCCGTGCAGACTGCTAAAGCTGAAAATTAAATACGAAAATCAAATAACAATAAAAATAAATTAAAATATAAAAACATTATAAAATACAAAAATAAGACAAGCAAACCATGGAAATGTATAAGTACAACCGTAGAGGAATGTGCATCAAAATGCACTGATCAAATTCCCCCACACTTGAACTTTTGCACTCTGAGCAAAATGAAAAACAAAACAAAGAAAGCACAAATACATCAACAGTTACTCATCCTAGGCTACAAATCTTCTTCGGGTAAGTTTGCATCGACAGGTACTAATCTTGCACACTAAGGACATCGTAAGAACACTAACCACATATATGTAGACATAAGCCTCCTAAATACAAAAACCAATTCAAATCATATTATTATACCATAGCCTAACTTACTCATCCTTTTTGCTCTTTTTCATTCAGGCGCAATCACATTAAGCCCGTTATCTCCACACACTTATAGCAGGACGGCTGGTTAGTGACTCTGATCCTTTTGCACGGGGTTCTGGTACTTACGTGGCATAACCCTTTGTTTACTCAGATGTAGTTGCGGGGGATCGGACCGTAATCCTCCATACCAAGTTCAGCACCAGAAACCGCTGAACCAACTAACAAAGAGTTTTGAAAACTTTTTTTTTGAAGATTACACAACCCGTTGGGTTAAGTGACCGGGTGAGGGTCACCAAACTTATAAGGTGTATTCTCTTTTTATTTTCTCTTTTTTTTTTTTTTCAGAACATTCACTTATATTCATCGGTTTCCCTGCGTAAAGTGTGTGAGAGATGGTGCCGACTGCTGAAATAAACTACTCAAGAGCTGTCAAAGAATGAGAAATTAAGGCTAAAACATAATAACAAATTCAAATCAATTTCCATATGCAGGAGACTTATGGTGTTAGAACGATACCGATCTTGTGAATTTTTCCCAAGTCTCCACAAACCCGACTCAAATCAGTCTATAGCCTAAAACTTTCAAGAAGATGCATTTTTTATTGGTTGAAATTAAATAAAAAACTAACAAACAAAAAAAAATAAAACACACAATTTCCTCCCCCACACTTAAACTAAGCATTGCCCTCAATGAAAGGACATTACTAATAAAGTAGAGAGAAGGAAAGAAGGACTCCTTGATCAAGTTGCAGTGTAGTTAGGTGCTTCCAAAGAAAGCTCCTCTATGCTGAGATTTTCAGGCACCGAACTTTCATGGAATAACTTCAGCCGCTGCCCGTTAACCTTGAAGACTTTGTCAGTACCTGCACTTTTTATTTCTACTGCACCATGAGGGAAAACATTAGTAACAACAAAGGGGCCAATCCATTTGGATCGAAGTTTCCCAGCCATAAGCTTAAGGCGGGAGTTAAACAATAAAACCTGTTGGCCCACAGAAAATTCCTTCCTAGAAATCATTTTATCATGGAAGTGCTTAGTTTTCTCTTTATAAATCTTAGAGCTTTCATAAGCCTCTAGTCTAAGCTCTTCCAACTGTTGCAATTGGAGTTTTCTTTCAATACCTACTTGTTGCATCTCCAAATTACAACTCTTCACCGCCCAATAAGCACGGTGTTCTATCTCAACAGGAAGATGACATGCCTTACCAAAATCAAGTCGATAAGGAGACATCCCAATGGGTGTCTTGAAAGCTGTTCTCTGAGCCCAAAGTGCGTCTTCTAAACGACGGCTCCAATCCTTCCTATTTGGTTGCACCATTTTCTCTAAAACCTATTTGATCTCCCTGTTTGAGATCTCAGCTTGCCCATTAGTTTGTGGGTGATATGCAGTAGAGACTCTGTGCACAACTCCATACTTCCGGAGTAAAGCTTCCATGGTGCGGTTACAGAAATGAGTGCCTTGGTCACTGATGATAGCTCGCGGTATTCCAAACCTGCAAAAGATATTAGACCTGACAAACTCTGCAACAACTTTAGAATCATTAGTCCTAGTGGGGATAGCTTCCACCCACTTTGAAACATAATCAACAGCAAGCAAAATGTAAAGGAAACCAAATGATACAGGAAAGGGACCCATGAAATCGATCCCCCATACATCAAATACCTCACAGAAAAGCATAGGCTGCTGAGGCATTTCACTCTTGCGAGTAATGTTTGTACCTGCTATCTGGCACTCTTTACAAATGCGGTAAGTCTCAAAAGCATCCTTAAAAATACTTGGCCAATAGAAACCTGAATTAAGAACTTTTCTTGCAGTTCTTTGAGGACCAAAGTGTCCGCCGACTTGAGATGCATGAGAAAATTTCAAAATAGATTCAATCTCATCGTCGGGGACACATCTCCGTATTACCTGATCACTACCAAACTTCCATAGATATGGATCATCCCAAACATAGTATTTGGCATCACTCTTGAGTTTGTGAACCTGTGATCTCGATGCACCTGTAGGAAAAACACCAGCAACAAGAAAGTTAACAATGTCAGCAAACCAGGGTGTAATCCCATGCAAAAGAAACAGCTGCTCATCAGGAAAGTCATCCTTAATAGGAAAAGGATCTTCATCTCTCTCCATCCTGCTCAAGTGGTCAGCCACTAAGTTCTCAGCTCCACTTTTGTCTTTAATCTTAACATTAAACTCTTGGAGCAGCAACATCCACCGAATCAATCTCGGTTTTGCATCCGGCTTCTTCAGCAGGTACTTTAAAACTGCATGGTCAGTAAAAATAACAACCTTGGAACCTAGCAAATAAGATCTGAATTTGTCAAGAGCAAAAACAATAGCTAGAAATTCTTTTTCAGTGGTAGTGTAATTAGATTGTGCAGAATCTAAAGTCCTAGAAGCATAGTAAATAACATGGGCAGCCTTGTCAACTCTTTGTGCAAGGACAACCCCAACTGCATAATTAGAAGCATCACACATAAGCTCAAAAGGGAGGGTCCAGTCAGGGGGCTGGATTATGGGAGCGGATGTCAATGCTTTCTTCAAGAAGTTAAACGCTTGTTTGCAGTTGTCATCAAAGCTGAAAGTGACGTCATTCTTCAACAAGTTTGACAGCGGAAGAGCTATCTTGCTGAAATCCTTTATGAAACGCCTGTAAAAAACTGCATGACCAAGAAAAGAACGAATCTCGCGAATGCAAGAAGGGTAAGGCAGTGTAGAAATCACATCAATCTTAGCAGGGTCAATAGAAATTCCTTTTCCAGAAATAATATGACCAAGAACGATTCCCTGCTCAACCATAAAATGGCATTTTTCATAATTTAAAACAAGGTTAGTCTCGATGCATCTTTCTAAAATCAAGTTTAAACTTTTCAAGCATGCATCAAAAGAAGAACCATAGACAGTGAAATCATCCATAAAAACTTCCATGCAATTTTCAATAAAATCAGAAAAATACTAATCATGCATCGCTGGAAAGTTACAGGAGCATTGCAAAGACCAAAAGGCATCCTCCTGTAAGCAAAGGTACCGAAAGGACAAGTAAAAGTCGTCTTCTCTTGATCCTCCGGTGCAATATGAATCTGAAAATAACCTGAAAATCCATCAAGAAAACAATAGTGTGATTTACCAGCTAGTCGTTCAAGCATCTGGTCAATGAACGGTAAAGGAAAGTGATCCTTTCTCGTAGCTTGGTTCAATCTCCTGTAATCAATACAAACTCTCCAGCTGTTCTGGACTCTAGTGGGAACAAGTTCATTATTTTCATTTTTCACCACTGTAAGTCCAGATTTCTTAGGTACAACCTGCACGGGGCTTACCCACTTACTGTCAGAAATAGGATAAATGATACCTGCTTGCAAGAGTTTAGTTACCTCTTTCTTCACAACATCAAGAATCAAAGGATTAAGCCTCCTTTGGGGCTGCCTTACTGTTTTGGATCCATCCTCGAGTAGAATCCTGTGCATGCACATCGATGGACTAATACCCGGAAGGTCAGCTAATGTCCACCCGATTGCCTTCTTATGCTTCGTCAAAACCTGCAAAAGTTTGTGTTCTTGATCGAAATCAAGGTTAGAAGAGATAATAACAGGCAGTTTTTCATTACTCTCCAAGTACGCATATTTCAGGTTCTCAGGGAGCTCTTTTAGCTCTAAGGACGGGGGCTGCTCGATGGATGGAATGCTTTGGGCAGCCGGGATGTCAAGAGCATCGACGGCAAAAACAGCCTCATCGGTAACAACTTCACCTGTAGGAAATGTATCAGGCTGCAAGGAAGCATCAATCTCAGCACAAAGAACACAAACGTTAGTGTCAGTGCAATCAGGACATGAATAATTATCATCAAAATCAGAGAGAGATGGAAAATCAAGTGCAAATAATTCAGAACAACTCTCATCAACTAGTTCAGAAATCAACTCAATGTGAAAAACGGAATGCTCCTCCAAGGGATGTTTCATGGCGTCAAAAATGTTGAATTTTGCGACAATGTCACCAAATTCCATGGACATGGTTCCATCGTCAACATCAATCTTCATTTTTGCCGTTTTCATGAACGGTCTGCCTAAAATTATGGGAGCTCTGCTTGTCTTTGTTTCGCCTTCCATGTCTAGAATATAAAAATCTGCAGGAAAAATCAAATCGTTAACTTGAACAAGGACATCTTCGACAACCCCGGCGGGTCGAGCATTGCTCCTGTTTGCCAATTGAATGATTAAACCTGTATGCTGCAAAGGGCCAAGACAAAGGTTATTATAAACAGAAGTAGGCATAACATTAATGCCCGCTCCCAAATCAAGCATGCAATTCTCAAATTTACTATCCCCGATGGTACAAGGAATAGCAAATGTTCCCGGATCCTTCTGCTTTTGTGGCAGCACCTGAGTAGTGAGGGCTGAAACATTTTGCTCACTTACAGCCTTCTCAGATGATTGTTTGGGCTGAATAAAGGCAGAAATATTTTGTCCTAAGTTCACTCTTTCACTTCCCTTAATCCTCTTCTTGTTAGTACACAAATCTTTCAGAAACTTTGCATACTTAGGAACCTGTTTTATAACATCAAGTAGCGGAATATTTACCGCCACCTTTCGAAACACATCCAAAATCTCTCTTTCTTTGTCTCCCTCCTCAATTCTTTTATTTTTCAGAACTATATGTGGGAAGGTGACCGGTGGCACATACTCCTTTTCTTTAATTTTTTCAGTTTCGACCATAACAGAAGAAGGAGAAGAAAGTGCAGCAGGGGAAGGTTCAGATGGAGAAAGTTCAGAAGTTACCTCAATGACTTTTTTATTTTTTTCAGGGGCTGGTTCTGTAACCTTTCCGGATCTAAAAGAAATAGCGCTCACATTAGCATTACCATTCGGATTGACAACAGTTTATGCTGGAAGTTGGTTCGAACCTTGAGCTTGTATATTATTTATTTGAGTAGCAAGTTGTCCCATCTGTGTGGTCAAGGTCTGAATGCTAGTGTCGGTTCTTTGTTGAAACTGAAGGTTGTTCACGGACATTTGTTTAACAAGATCTTCCAAGGATGGTCCGGAAGTAGTAGCTGGAGGGGTGTGATGTGGCTGGGGTAATGGAACGGTGAGCTGTTGTTGTGAGGGCTGCTGATTTCCATATCGAAGGTTGGGATGATTCCTCCAATTGGGGTGGTATTTGCTGGTGGACAAGTCAGGGGTGTTGTTGTACCTGTTCTGATTGTAAAGGTTGGCTGCATAAGCTTGAGGCAGCTCGGTAACAGTATCATCTTTCAGAAGAGGACAAGTATCAGTGGGATGATCATGAGCTGTACAAATGCCACATACAGTTGCTGTTTGAGGTTTCGCTACTGCAAGTTGTTTGACTAAAGCGGTCCTCTCATCAATTCTGGTTTCTAAAGCTCTGTTCGAGGAACCTTGAATTTGATGTACACCCTTGGTCTGGACAGAATTGGTTCGAGTGGTGAACTGCTGTGAATTTAAGGACATATTTTCAATGAGGGCCCTGGCAGCAGCTGGAGTTTTGTCAACAAGTACTCCACCACTAGCAGCATCAAGAATGTTTTTATCCATAGATAACAACCCCTCATAAAAGTACTGAATGAGAAGTTGCTCGGTGATCTGATGTTGAGGACAACTTGAAACCAACTTCTTGAACCTATCCCAGTACTCAGCCAATGACTCGTTATCTTGTCTAATGCCACAAATCTCTTTTCGGATTGAAGCAACTCTAGAGGCAGGAAAATATCTCTCCAAGAACACTATTTTCAGAGCATTCCAGCTTGTGATTGAATTCGGTTCGAGATCATATATCCAATCCTTTGCTGCACCCTGCAAAGAAAAAGGAAAAGCACGAAGTTTGATACGATCTTCAGTGATCCTTTCAGGCTTCAATGGTGTAGAACACACCACCTGGAATTCCTTCAAATGTTTGTGTGGATCTTCACCTGCAAGACCATTAAACTTTGGCAACAAGTGTATTAAACTCGATTTTAATTCAAAAGGAACAGCAACAGCATCATATTCAATACACAAGCCATTATAATTCACATCAGGGGCTGCAAGTTGCCTTAGAGTTCTATTGTCAGCCATTTCAAAAGCAATTTCAGAGTCATAATCGAACAAATTATGCAAATAATCAGACTCAGAATCAGACTCAACTATGGTCGGTGAAGGTGAACTATTGATAGCCTGGCCTGCTCTACAAAGTGTGTGCAAGGTTCTCTCTACTTCAGTATCAAAAGCAACAAGTTCAGGACAAGAAGACCTAGTAGCCAGGACTAGTGCACAGCAATGCAACAACAATTGTGAAAATGCCAACTATGTCCCTAAAACAAACACAATGAAGCAAATCGATTAAAAACAATTCAAAAAAATAAACTGACACCGAAATTAATTAAATGACGTAAAAATAAAATTTTGATAATTTTTTTGGATTTTTTTGACTCTATGAAAACAGAAAATAAATCATTAAAAATAGTAAAAAGGCTTTTTTCGCGATTCGAAAAATTTGTAAAACGTAGTACAGCGACAATGGCTCGAGTCGTATCGCAAGGATTCTTGATTTTATTAACTAAAAGCAAAGTCGAAATTAGGGGGGGATTAGATTGGGTTCGAATCAGAAAAAAGTGCTTAAAAAAAGTGATTATGAAAATAAGCTGTTTTGAAATAAGTGATTATTATGCAAACGAATTCACTGCCTCGGGTTCTACTTATCATCGATTGATACAACTACGATCTCTATCCTATTTGAACACAACATCACTCAACAAGCATGATCGACATCGTAAGATATATATTCCTATTGCCGGATTAAGCATACGGTTAAAGATATCACAATTCAACGGTTAAGCAGAGTCGAATTGCGATCAAAAGTCAAGAACATATATCAATTCAAATTTAATCAACAATATTACAAGGAAATTGAATTAAGCAAACAATGATCATATAATATTATTGAAAGGAATAGAATTCTAATTGTAGTTATAACAATCTCAAAGTATTGAACCTGAATACAGTAAATTCGTCCGGAAGGTTTAGTTCTCCATAGCCAATCGTGAAAGCTCTCAAAATTTCGTGAATGGAAGATAGATGCTACAGTACCGCAGCTGCTACCCTAAGGGGAAAGAGTACAACCCGTTTTACAATCCAACTGGGTCAAACATACGACCCAGGCCCAAAACTAATTGACCTGAAACTTAACTAAAACTAGTGCTGCAACTTCAACGAATTTTCTGGCCCTTCTACAGTCCGATTCTGACTTCGACTCCAACATAAGAATTGTAGCTCTTTCACTTAGCTTTCTGTCGATTATTAGAACGCCTCAATCGGACTCTTGGAACTCCAGTTATGATCGTTTCCGTGCAGACTGCTAAAGCTGAAAATTAAATACGAAAATCAAATAACAATAAAAATAAATTAAAATATAAAAACATTATAAAATACAAAAATAAGACAAGCAAACCATGGAAATGTATAAGTACAACCGTAAAGGAATGTGCATCAAAATGCACTGATCAGACTTGCTTGTATGTGATACGAACCCTTTGATTTCCTTGCAGGTTTTTACGTAGGAGTTGTTTGTCCTTACTATCTTACGCTTTGCCTGATGCACTGCATTCGCATAACATCATGACATCATAACATCATAACATAGCATATTAACTAACGCTTTCAAGTATCTTAGGGATTTAGGGCGCACAATTTCAGGTGCTCTTATCAAGGATCCTTAACTTGGCCAAGGGGCAAGAAGAGTTGAAAGCACTTCTGATCAAGAAGGAGAAGAGTCAACATAGGCATCAAGGTAGCCAAGATAATCGGAAATCCAAACCTAAGTGATCATTTACTCTGTTGCACATGCCATTGTCTCAAGTTCTACAACAACTGCTCAATCAGAACTTAATAACCCTATTGCCTCCATTTTCAGTTCCTGCCAATCCTGCTCTTGGGTACAAGTATCATGCGAGATGTGCTTATCATTCAAATAGTCTTGGTCATGATACAGAGGATTGTTGGCAATTGAAGCACAAGATTCTATTAGAACAAGATTTGTTCTGATCAATATTCTTAGTTTTGACGATAACAACGTATATGAATTTTGTATGAGATAATGTGATACTCTAATTCTATTTAATTTCCATTTCAGGAATCACATAAAGAGTATGCACAAAATCAGCGCAAGAAGCACTGACTCAGAAGGTTCAGCATGCAACATCAGAACATGGTCTGGCAAGACATCAGAAGATGGTCAAGCAGAATTAGAACATGTTCTATGGAAGCATCAGAAGGACTTGAGATCAGAAGCAGAAGCACTGAAGTTCTCATGGTATCACGCTAAGAAGCACTTCAAGGTCAGAAGACACGAAGATGCTCTGCACCAAGATGTTTGACTCTGATGATATTCAAACATTGTTTACACAAACATCAGATCAGAAGCAAGTACAAGATGGTAGGCTACGCTGATTGACAAAAGGAACGTTAGTAGCTATTAAAGGCAACGTCAGTAGACACAGCGAAAGCAAGGCTCGAGGTAGTTGACAAAAGAGTGAAACATTAAATGCAATGCTGTACGGATTACGCAAAGCATTAAATGCTCTCAACGGTCATCTTCTCAAACGCCTATAAATAGAAGTTCTGATGAGAAGCTGAATACAACACTTGCGCAAATATACAGAAACGCTGTCAAATTCAAAAAGCTCTCAAACTTCATCTTCAACCTCACTACATTGCTGTTGTAATATCTTAGTGATATTAAGCTTAAACTTAAGAGAAAATCACAGTTGTGATAATAGCTTTATAAGAAGCATTGTAACTCTTAAAAGAATTTGTTTACATTTATTTGTAAGAACTAGAGTGATCAGGTTGTTGATCAGAATACTCTAGAAAGTCTTAGAGGGTATCTAAGCAGTTTGTTCCTAGAGTGATCAGGTTGTGATCAGTATACTCTAGAAGACTTAGAAGTTGTCTAAGTGGAAAACCATTGTAATCTTGTGTGATTAGTGGATTAAATCCTCAGGTGAGGTAAATCACTCCAAGGGGGTGGACTGGAGTAGTTTAGTTAACAACGAACCAGGATACAAATCATTGTGCAAATTGTTTTTGTTTTACAAGTTTTAAAGCTACACTTATTTAAACCCCCCCCCCCCTTTCTAAGTGTTTTTCTATCCTTCAATTGGCATCAGAGCGCCGGTTCTAAGGTGCAAGCACTTAACCGTGTATAGAAAAGATTCAGGAAGAGAAAAACGCTTAAGTCAAGATGGCTGGTGAAGATCCAACAAATACATCTACATCTGGCTCTGCTGAGCAATACAATGGAAATGGTAACAATGGTTATACTAGACCACCAGTATTTGATGGTGAAAACTTTGAATACTGGAAAGATAAACTTGAAAGTTACTTCCTTGGTCTAGATGGTGACTTATGGGATCTGCTAATGGATGGTTACAAACATCCAGTGAAAGCTACTGGTGTAAAGCTTACAAGACATGAAATGAATGATGATCAAACGAAGCAATTCAAAGTTCATCATAAGTGTAGGACTGTTTTGCTGAATGCTATCTCTCATGCTGAATATGAGAAGATATCTAACAGGGAAACTGCCTATGATATATATGAGTCACTGAAAATGACCCATGAAGGAAATGCCCAAGTCAAGGAGACTGAAGCTCTTGCTTTGATCCAGAAATATGAAGCCTTCAAGATGGAGGATGATGAAAATATTGAGAAGATGTTCTCAAGATTTCAAACGCTAACTGCTGGATTGAGAGTTCTTGACAAGGGATACACAAGGGCTGATCATGTCAAGAAGATCATCAGAAGCTTGTCAAGAAGATGGGGTCCTATGGTGACTGCTTTCAAAATTGCCAAGAATCTGAATGAAGTCTCTCTTGAAGAATTGATCATTGCTCTGGGGAGTCATGAAATTGAGCTGGATGCTAATGAACCTCAGAAGAAAGGTAAGTCTATTGCATTAAAATCTAATTATAAAAAATGCACTAACACTTTTCAGGCTGAAGAAGTAGATTCTGAAGAATCAGAATCAGAAGAAGAAGATGAACTGTCCATGATCTCTAGAAGGGTAAACCAACTCTGGAAGTGTAAGCAAAGGAAGTTCAAGAGCTTCAGAAGTTCAAAGAAGCCTGAAAGAGGAGAATCTTCTGGAGGCAGAAGATCTGACAAGAAGAAGGTCATCTGCTATGAGTGCAATGAGCCTGGACACTTCAAGAATGAATGTCCAAAACTTCAGAAGGAGAATCCCAAGAAGAAGTTTCATAAGAAGAAGGGTCTTATGGCAACGTGGGATGATTCTGAATCAGAATCAGAATCAGACTCTGAAGGTGAGCAAGCAAACCTTGCACTGATGGCCACAGTGGATGATGGATCAGAATCTACATCAGAATCAGATTCTGAAGAGGTATTTTCTGAACTATCTAGAGAAGAGTTAGTTTCCAGTTTAACTGAACTTCTGGAACTCAAGGCTCATCTTAGTATCAAATACAAAAAGCTGAAAAAGCTGTTGGAATTTGAAACTAAGAAGCTGGAAGTGGAAAATTCTGAACTGAAGGAAAAAGTTTTAAAATTATCCAAAGATATTGGATCTCCTTCTGAATCAGAAAAATCCATTCCTAGTCTCAATCATATTCTGAAAGAATATGACTCGAGCTTCAGAACGTTTCTATCTAGAAGTATTGGCAGAAGTCATCTTGCTTCTATGATATATGGTGTTTCTGGAAACAAAAGGATTGGCGTTGGCTATGAGGGTGATACCCCACACAAATTTGAACCTGTTGATGATTTGAAAATCACATACAAGCCATTGTATGATCAGTTCAAATATGGCCACTGACATGATATCAGGCTCACTTCACATGCCAAAAGCTTTAACACTACACACACCTAAAGCATGTGACACAACCTAAAAAATATCATGCTGCCAAACCTAAAGAATATCATGCTTGTCCTCCTGTTACTTATCATGCTAAACCCAAGTTCAATAAGAACTTGAGGAAAACTAACAAGAAAGGACCCAAGAAACTGTGGGTACCTAAGGAGAAGATAATTTTTGTTGCAGATATCCTTAGCAGCAAAGAAGACAAAGCACAAAATGTCATGGTACCTGGACTCTGGGTGCTCGCGACACATGACGGGAAGAAGGTCTATGTTCCAAGACCTGGTGCTTAAATCTGGTGGAGAAGTCAAGTTTGGAGGAGATCAGAAGGGCAAGATTATTGGCTCTGGAACCATAAGTATTGGTAACTCTCCTTCCATAACTAATGTACTTCTTGTAGAAGGATTAGCGCATAACTTATTGTCCATAAGTCAATTAAGTGACAATGGTTATGACATAATCTTCAATCAAAAGTCTTGCAAGGCTGTAAGTCAGAAGGATGGCTCAATCCTATTTACAGGCAAGAGAAAGAACAACATTTATAAGATTGATCTTTCAGATCTTGAGAAGCAGAAGGTGACTTGCCTGATGTCTGTTTCTAAAGAGCAATGGGTCTGGCACAGAAGATTAGGACATGCTAGTTTGAGAAAGATTTCTCAGATTAACAAACTAAATCTGGTCAGAGGACTCCCAAATTTGAAATACAAATCAGATGCTCTTTGTGAAGCATGTCAGAAGGGAAAGTTCTCCAAACCTGCATTCAAATCTAAGAATGTTGTCTCTTCCTCAAGGCCGTTAGAACTTCTGCACATTGATCTGTTTGGACCAGTCAAAACAGCATCTGTCAGAGAGAAGAAATATGGATTAGTCATCGTAGATGATTATAGCCGCTGGACATGGGTAAAGTTCTTAAAACACAAGGATGAGTCTCATTCAGTGTTCTTTGAATTCTGCACTCAGATTCAATCTGAGAAGGAGTGCAAAATCATAAAGGTCAGAAGTGATCATGGTGGTGAATTTGAGAACAGATTCTTTGAGGAGTTCTTCAAAGAAAATGGTATTGCCCATGATTTCTCTTGCCCTAGAACTCCACAGCAAAATGGAGTTGTAGAGCGAAAGAATAGGACTCTACAAGAAATGGCCAGAACCATGATCAATGAAACCAATATGGCTAAGCACTTCTGGGCAGAAGCAATAAACACTGCATGTTATATTCAAAATAGAATCTCTATAAGACCTATTCTAAATAAGACTCCTTATGAATTGTGGAAGAACAGAAAGCCCAACATTTCATATTTTCATCCTTTTGGATGTGTTTGTTTTATTCTGAATACTAAAGATCATCTTGGTAAGTTTGATTCTAAGGCACAAAAATGTTTCCTTCTTGGATATTCTGAACGCTCTAAAGGCTAAAGAGTATACAATACTGAAACATTGGTTGTAGAAGAATCAATCAATATAAAATTTGATGATAAGCTTGGTCTTGAAAAGCCAAAGCAGTTTGAGAATTTTGCAGATATAGATATTGATATATCAGAAGCTGTAGAACCAAGAAGCAAAGTTTCAGAAGCTGAAAATCTCAGAAGCAAAGAATCAGAAGATCAAGTTGATGCATCTTTAGAGAATCTCAGAATTTCTGAAGAGCCAACAGTCAGAAGATCGTCTAGACTCACATCAGCTCATTCAGAAGATGTGATTCTTGGAAAGAAAGATGATCCTATCATAACAAGAGCATTCCTTAAGAACAATGCAGAATGTCAATTAGGTCTTGTTTCTTTGATCGAGCCAACTTCTGTTGATCAAGCTCTAGAAGATCCAGATTGGATAATTGCCATGCAAGAAGAACTAAATCAGTTTACAAGGAATGATGTATGGGATCTTGTTCCTAGACCAAAAGGATTCAACATCATTGGTACAAAGTGGGTTTTTAGAAACAAGCTTAGTGAGAAGGGAGAAGTGGTAAGAAACAGAGCCAGACTGGTGGCTCAGGGTTATAGTCAGCAAGAAGGTATTGATTATACAGAAACCTTTGCACCAGTGGCCAGGTTAGAATGTATTCGCTTATTATTTTCTTTTGCCACTCAGCATAACATCACTCTGTATCAGATGGATGTTAAGAGTGCCTTCTTAAATGGTTATATAGATGAGAAAGTCTATGTCCACCAACCTCCTGGTTTTGAAGACTCTAAGTCTCCAGAGCATGTTTTCAAACTTAAGAAATCATTGTATGGATTGAAGCAAGCTCCTAGAGCTTGGTACGAAATATTAAGTTATTTCCTTCTGGACAATGGTTTCACTAGAGGACAAGTGGATACGACTCTCTTCTGTAAAACATCTAATAAGGACATTTTAATTTGTCAAATTTATGTTGATGATATTATTTTTGGAACATCTAATGCTTCACTTGGAAAGGAGTTTGCTAAGTCTATGCAGGCTGAATTTGAAATGAGTATGATGGGAGAACTCAAGTATTTTCTTGGAATTCAAATCAATTAAACTTCTGATGGAACATATGTTCATCAAACGAAGTATGTGAAAGAACTTTTGAAGAAGTTTAATCTTTCTGAAAGCAAAGAAGCCAAAACTCCTATGCATCCAACGTGTGTTCTAGGTAAGGATGAGGTAAGTAAGAAGGTTGATCAGAAGTTGTACAGAGGTATGATTGGATCTCTTCTATACTTAACTGCTTCTAGACCTGATATTTTATTCAGTGTTTATTTGTGCGCTAGATTCCAATCAGATCCTAGAGAATCTCACTTAACTGCTGTTAAGAGAATTCTGAGGTATCTGAAAGGTACTACTAATGTTGGTTTAGTCTACAGAAGATCTAAGGAATACAACTTAGTAGGATTTTGTGATGCTGACTATGTTGGAGATAGAATTGAAAGGAAGAGTACTTCTGGAAGTTGTCAATTTCTAGGAAGTCACCTGATCTCCTGGTACAGCAAGAAGCAAGCTACCATTGCCCTCTCAACAACAGAAGCAGAATATGTTGCTGCTGCTGGTTGTAGCACACAAATGCTCTGGATGAAGAGTCAGCTAGAAGATTATCAAATATATGAGAGTAACATTCCTATCTTCTGTGATAATACTTCTGCCATATGTTTATCTAAGAATCCTATCTTACATTCCAAAGCTAAACATATTGAGATTAAACATCATTTCATTAGGGACTATGTTCAGAAGGGTGTTCTCTCTTTAAACTTTGTGGATACAGACCATCAATGGGCTGATATCTTTACAAAACCCCTTGCTGAAGATAGGTTTAAGTTCATTCTGAAGAATATCAGTATGGATTTATGTCCAGAATGAGAAGATAAGAAGGTCTTACGTATGGCTAAGTTCTGAAATGTGTTGGGATTATGTTTTTATAAGAAGTTCTGATTATGATCAATTAGAAGTTCTGATTCTGTTATTACTAACGTTTCATTATCTAAGTTGATTCAGAATCTCTTTTAAAGTAAAACAGTTGTCACCAGTTTTCTAGAAAATGAACACGTGTTCACTATTTTTGGACAAGCATGCGTGCAGTTGAGGAGACGCCGCCCTAGGTAACTGTGCAAATCATTTCAGTTTGTCACTTTATCTCTCCTAACGTCATATCTCATTATATACAAATTGATGTCATGTTTTTCTGTAATCATTTCACTTAAACCATATTGCATTTATTATTTTCTTTTATCCAACCTTTTATATACTCCTCTTCATCTTCATTTCATCTTTTTCACTCTCTCTCCTCATTCGTCCCTCTCTTTTTTGCATTCAACGCATAAACCCTAGTTTGTGTCTGCATCTTTGCATTTCACCATGAATCCTTCATCAAGCTCTTCAAACCAAGCAGAAATGTCTTCCACTCAACTGGTTTTCAACAAGCATGGTTTTTCTCCATTGAAGACCTGGTCCATTCCTGCTTCAGAAATGGAAGTTCTATGTGAATCTTCAGTGGATTTTGAAAATCTAAAAATACATGGTTTCAAACCCGAAGCAAAGACAATGGCTCAAGGCTGGTCAAACTACCTTGATAGATTGGTTGGACCAATTTATCCGGCTCTTGTGAAAGATTTCTGGGCTCATGCAACGGTTACCCCAACTGCAATCATCTCCTTCGTGTTAGGGCATGAAGTTGTGATAACTGAGAAGTTGTTAAGGAAGCTGTACAACCTGGAAGATGAAGAAGGATGTACTGGTCCTCTTCATGGCAGAGTTTGTTGGCCACAGGTTGATAGACAAATATCAAATGCTACTGGTACTGAATCCCATAAAACTGGTGTGTTGAGGCCGTTCTACCAAGTTTGGGCTGAGATTATTCTGGGATCTCTCCATCATAGAAGAAGATCATCCTCCTCATCGTACATCAGTCCTGATCATAAATATACTCTCTTCTACATTGGAAGAAGAATTGAACTCAACATCTCCAACATTCTCTTTCAGAATTTGAAGACGTCTATTGAAGAGTCAAGAGATGAAGAACGTGAGAAGTATCCTCACCTTACAAAAACTGCCATTCCTTTCGCCAGAATGATTTCAGACATTATGATAGAAAGTGATTTGATGGATTCCTTAAGGACTATTGGAACGTCCAAGTTCTTTGGAGTTATTCAAGGGCACGTTATTAATGGTTTTGATCTGCAAAGGTTGGAACTTATCAGGGAGATTACTTCTGTTCCTATAATCTTCCCAGATATTCTGACCAGAAGAATTCCAGTTGAAGGCTTTGCTACCTTGTTCCAAGCAGAACTTAAAAAGGCTGTTAAGCACTATCTGGAAGCGTCTGTAAGAGCTCAATCTTTTGTTGATCCTGCATGGATTCGTGGAAGAGTGCTTCCTTCTCTGGCTGACCTTCAGAAGAAGGATAAGAAGAAGCAAGAAGCAAGGCTGAAGAGAAAGGCTCAAGAAGAAGAAGCCAAGAAAGCCAAGAAGCAATGGGTCACCTTTGATCCTGTCAAAGTAAACTAAAGAATATCAAGATCAGCGCATCAGGGAGTCTTTCCGTACTGAAAGAACTACAAATTTTCCCAGGCAAGTATACCAACCACCTCCTTCTGAACCTCAATCTTCTATCCAACCTCCTCCTTCTGAACCTCACAACACCTTCACCATTCCAAATCCTCCTCAACCATCTATTTCTCCACCTGTTTTGAACCCCACTCCACTAAATGTCTATCCTCCCACACCTTCTGATATCCCATCCTCATCAATTCTCCCCACAGATATTCCATCTTCATCCACCACAGCAGCTCCACCTTCTCAATCCCATCCCTTACCACCCAGAAAATCCAACCCATATTGCCTCCTTTACCCTGACTACAAATTCACCTTCAACCCTCCTGAACCTGAACCTCATATCTTCCTGGAGTTGTTCAAGCACAAATTTGTCTCTGGCTGGATCTCTTGCGAGATGCCTTCCTAAATGATCTTGATGATGTTTCTACCAGAAACCTTTGGAGAGGCTTTCGGCATGATTTTCAGGTTGAAGCAATGAAAGTCCAGAAGAGACTAGTGGTTGCTGCACCTGGTTATGCTGGCTATCGACTAGAAGCTGATGATGGTGTATACTATCATCCCATCAGAAATAGGAGAGTTCTTGAGGAGAAGATGTTTGTTGATGAATTGCTGGATAATCCTTGCAGGGAGATTGTTGTTTGGAGACCTAAGTATCCAGTTCTGACTGGAGACTTCAAGTCACTGTTTAACTTTCTGAGGGAAAATCCTTCTGAGGAGGACCCCAATTTGGTCATTCCAGAAGTTGTTGATCCTCTAGAAGTTGAAGGTCCTTCTGCTCCAAGGAATCTTGCTGCCATTCTTCAAGCTCTTGAGAATGGAGATTCTGATCTTCCTGCTCCAGAGTATGAAGAAGATGCTTATATGGGAGAAGCTGATGTTGAAGATCATCCTGCTGAGACTATTCCTGTTGAGGAAAATCATGATAATGATCTGACAATGGAAGCTGCAGTTGAGATTGTTGTCCCTCTGAACAGAAGTTGTGAAGCTTCTTCTGGTGAACCCTCTCTTCTGGTGAAGACTCTAGAGGTTATTCAGAAGAATCAAGATGAGCTAGCTTCTCGAATGGACAAGCAAGAAGACATCAATGCTGAGTTCCGCTCTTTCATGGAGAGGCAGACTGAGAGCAATGTTGGGATTCATGACATGCTGGCCAAGATTATGTCTAAGCTAGGGTCGTCTTAGTCCTTTGTGTCTTAGTTGTTTCTTTGTTTCTTGCATCTGTCTTCTATGCATCTTCCTTGTACCCTCTGATAATTCTCTTTTGCAATCAATGAAAATTATCTTCTTTTCTCTCATATTGCTTTGTTTTTCATCTGAATCTTTTGTGTTTTTGATGTTATGACAAAAAGGGGGAGAAAATGTGATAAATGATCTGATTTATATTATCAGTTGCTGGGAGAAAGTCTCCACATTTCTAACAAGAATTTGCAAGTTCTGTGTCTTTGAGTGTTTTGCAGGAATTGAAGATATTCTTAAAAGCTCAACATGAGAAGCAAAGACATGGGGAAAAGCAATTCTGTATGGAAACAAGCTCATGGAAATTGAAGCAAGTTGAGTGCTATGAAGCTTCAAGATCAGAAGCAAGGAGGAAGAATGTTATGATATTCTGATGATATAATATGCTCTAACTCATTCTTATTCCTTATATGTTCTGATGCATGTTTTTGGTCTTAATATGCTCTGAAACATTATTGTTTATGCTCTGATACATATTATATGTTCTGATACATATTTTATGTTCTGATTCATTCATGCTCTGACTTTTGTCGTGTAGTTTGTTCTGTAACATTTTAGGATGTAGAGATGCTCTGATGATGCTCTGGTACATTCAACAATGTTCTGATACAATCTAGCATGCAATGATTAAAGAAGAAATTCAAGCTCTAAAGCTGTCCTATGGAAGAAAGAAGCAGAAGCTATGAATGTTCTGAAGATCTAAGCATATGTGATCGCCTCAACTGAAATTGAAAATACTCAGCGAAGACCTTTATTTAAAAATTTCTTCCAGTATTTATTTCAGGGGGAGATTATTTATCTTAGGGGGAGATTGTTAATCTCAGGGGGAGACATATTCACACACTATGTTTATATGTTTATGCTATAACTGTGTAATTGTCTTTAGCCGTCTGATATTCTGATTGCAAATTCATATCATTTATATATGTTTTTGTCATCAAAAAGGGGGAGATTGTTAGAATAAGATTTATTCTGATCAATATTCTTAGTTTTGATGATAACAATGTATATGAATTTTGTATGAGATAATGTGGTACTCTAATTCTATGCAATTTCCATTTCAGGAATCACATAAAGAGTATGCACAAAATCAGCGCAAGAAGCACTGACTCAGAAGGTTCAGCATGCAACATCAGAACATGGTCTAGCAAGACATCAGAAGATAGTCAAGCAGAATCAGAACATGGTCTATGGAAGCATCAGAAGGACTTGAGATCAGAAGCAGAAGCACTGAAGTTCTCATGGTATCACGCTAAGAAGCACTTCAAGGTCAGAAGACAAGAAGATGCTCTGCACCAAGCTGTTTGACTCTGATGATATTCAAACGTTGTTTACACAAACATCAGATCAGAAGCAAGTACAAGATGGCAGGCTACGCTGACTGACAAAAGGAACGTTAGTAGCTATTAAAGGCAACGTCAGTAGACACAGCGAAAGCAAGGCTCGAGGTAGTTGACAAAAGAGTGAAACATTAAATGCAATGCTGTACGGATTACGCAAAGCATTAAATGCTCCCAACAGTCATCTTCTCAAACGCCTATAAATAGAAGTTCTGATGAGAAGCTGAATACAACACTTGCGCAAATATACAGAAACGCTGTCAAATTCAAAAAGCTCTCAAACTTCATCTTCAACCTCACTACATTGTTGTTGTAATATCTTAGTGAGATTAAGCTTAAACTTAAGAGAAAATCACAGTTGTGATAATAGCTTTATAAGAAGCATTGTAACTCTTAAAAGAATTTGTTTACATTTATTTGTAAGAACTAGAGTGATCAGGTTGTTGATCAGAATACTCTAGAAAGTCTTAGAGGGTATCTAAGCAGTTTGTTCCTAGAGTGATCAGATTGTGATCAGTATACTCTAGAAGACTTAGAAGTTGTCTAAGTGGAAAACCATTGTAATCTTGTGTGATTAGTGGATTAAATCCTCAGGTGAGGTAAATCACTCCAAGGGGGTGGACTGGAGTAGTTTAGTTAACAACGAACCAGGATAAAAATCATTCTGCAAATTGTTTTTATCTTACAAGTTTTAAAGCTACACTTATTCAAACCCCCCCTTTCTAAGTGTTTTTCTATCCTTCATATTCAAGACTTAACTGATGAAAAGATCATTGATTTCAACTCACTTGAGAAGCCTCATATGGCTGATGCTATGTACAACCAGAAAAGTCGTAATGAGTGCAACCTATATGTTGGGGCAGTTCTACAACAACAACGTAAACAGGGCACGCCCAAAAGACAATTCACTAAGATCAACATGCCTTTGACTCAAGCGTTGCAACACTTGTTGAAAGCAGAGCTACTTAAACAAATAGCTCCTCATCCAAATCCTAACACTTCCTCTCCTTGCTATAATCCCAACGCGAGGTGTGCATATCACTCCAATAGTCCTGGACATGACACTAATAGTTGCTGGACATTGAAGAATAAAATTCAAGATATGATCGATGCTGGTGAAATTGAGTTCAACCCTCCTGAGACTCCCGTGGTGATCACCGCTCCCATGCCTAATCATGACAACGCTGATTAATGTCTAGAAGGATGGACTATTGGCTCATTAGCTTTACTTTCATTTGCAATTTCTATCATGTTTGTTTAAACATTCGACTTATGATAGACATTATTTGTTTTAATAATCATCATCAGTGCATTGCATATGTTTGTCTTGAATAAATTATTTCGCTATCACTCATCTTAAATTGTATCTTCATTCTGCATATGTTCTGTGATATTCAACTCGTGCTAAGCTGTAAGCCTTTTGAGGGAGGATGACAAAAATGATACCGCAACCTCATACAGTGATGCTTTTGAACAGACTATGCTGACGATGTACATGCATTGTGTAATACGGTGAACTGACTTTATCGAAAATGTCGCGGTAAGCAAGAGTCGCCACCGACTTTTATTTTATCCAAATTATAGAAAGGCTAAAAGAACAGGAAAAGACCTTTTAAAAAGATTTTGGGTTCGGGGGGTAAGTTATACAAAGGGAATGTGTAAAGCACCCTTTGTATCCATGGTTATCCATGGGCTCTTAATTGCTTAGCTCATTTGTTTTCAAAGTGTTTGAATTGTTTGAAAAGTAGGGTGTGAATAGAAATTTGAATAAGAACTTTAGCTTGTAAATAAGCGTAGTCTTTTTGAATTTGATTTTTGAAAAGAAGTGGGAAAATATTTTTATTTGAATTTGAAAAAGAGCAAGCAATTAAAAAGCAATTACCCTTAAGTTATATAAAATGTTCTTTTAGCTTTTCAGGCGAAAGGGTCTATCTGTACCATGAGAGGGCAGGAAGTCTTTCAATTGGATGTTAGGGGTCATCGAGAAAAGTATCGTTCGCCATAAGACTGTCCCTTGCCATAAAGAGGGCAGGTAGTCTAAGGGAAGGATATAATAGTCATTAATCTTTTTAGGAATCATGTGAGGATACCTTAGCAATTGGGACAATCATCTTTTACCGAGGCAACTTCGAGGGACTAGATGATTTTCAATCTCTTTAGGAAACCTTGCTTTAGGTATCCTCGGAATCAAGGGACTTAACTATTATTTAGTATAATTAGAGGCAACAGAATCATAAGGCAACATGCAACAAAGGCAACAAGAGGGATTACCCTAAAGGTGTGTGGGTGCAACAATCACGTGATTAAGTTCAATTATTTGTCTTGTAATTAGTTATCCTAATTCAGTTCAAGGCTTACATTCCCTAAGATTACTAACCACGCAGTTTAAAATTGCAGAAATTAAAGGCAGAATTTAAAAGTTCCTATGCTATTACAATAAACACCTGTAGGGCAGAATAAAGGAAGAATTGGGCGCGAAAAAAAAAACCTTACAATTTATAAGGTAACAGATCAAAAATTAAAAGGGTTAGGAAAAGAAAAAACAGTGATTAATAATCATGCTGAAAAATAGTTAGCCAAAAATAAAATCAGGGTTTAAAAACCTAAAAATAATAAATTAGCCTAAAATTAAATTATTATCCTAAAAATAAAACCCTAATTATTTTATTACTCTAAAACTAAATGAATAAACCTAATTTTTAAACTAAACTTAATTAAAAAAAGGTTAATTTATTAACTAATTAAAAGGCTAATTCTATTGATTAAAAATAAATAAATTTTGTTATTATAAAAAATGTTAAGTTTTTTCAAAAAAGGATTAATTAAAAAAAGGTTTAGTAAAAAAAACATAAAGAAAATAATTACATAAAACAAAATAATAAATAAATAAAGGAACCTGGGCGTGGGATTCTGTGTGCCATGATTCTGAGGGTACATGGTGCATATGCATTCTCAGGAGCGTTGGATCTGGAAACGTACAAATCCAATGGCTGGTGATTGAGGCTGCATCGTGGTCACACGTGAGAGGGTCATACTGGATTCACAAGTACCATAACACATATTTGTAAAAAAATATAAATGGGTTTCAGTGGGGTTCGAACCCCTCCCCTTATAGATGCTCACGCATGCTCATTACCATGTGGGCCAGAATCGTTTGTTGATAAATCATCATCTCCAGGTAATTAAATATAAAACATGAATGAATAAAAATAAAAATTCAAACTTATCTGAAGATGGGGCCCAGCAGCGTGCATCAACCAATGATGGGAGAGAGAAAGTGGCGTTGAAGGTTGACTGGCCATTGGGAGCGTGCCAACTGACCACGCGTGCTGAAGGAGAAAGTCAGCCTCGCTGACTGCCAACGACGTGACGCCACGCGTGCGTCCCTTGGTTGTCTTCTTTATTACTCATACCTGCGGATTTACCCATGATTCTTGTTGCGATGTTTCCTGCGGAAAAAGCTTCAATTTTTCTGGAATTTTAAAACCTGCAAAACAACGATCAAAAGAAATAGGAGATGACCCAGACCCCCTAAATCGACCCTCCTGAATCCGATGGTGTGATTATTTTTGGCCGAAAAGGCTTGTATCATGGAGAACGTAAAAGTTCTTTCCTTGTGCCCTAAAAATGGTATCTTGCGTTTTAGGCACTAGAGCTTCGTTCTAATGGTTTAGATCCTCCCTGATACATGTTATGAACCACTCTAAATCAATCTAGGAAGAGGATGAAGTCGTTGGTTTGACTTGAGAATGGCTGCAGCTTGATATTTCGTGAGCCCTAGTTTTTTGGAGAATTTTGCAAAGTTTGGAACCCAATTTTTCTTCCCTTTCTTTTTTCCGTCCTTGCTTGCAGAAAGCCCTCCCTTTATATAGAGTGATATTTTTTAGGGTTAAAAGATTGAATAAAATCCCATGATTGATAAGAAAAAATATGATTTTGATTCATATATTTAATCTTTCTATTTTGTCTCAAATCTCCTACCAATCAAATATTTTCGAAATTGCTAGCCTTTAATGAGTATCTTGGACCTCAAAAATGCTGAATAATCAAACCTTGCACTTATTGATTTGATTTTTGCATTTTATTTTAATTAAAATTGAATTTAATTGAATTAATCCAAAAATAATTAAAATAAATGAAGGAATGGCGTGACATTGGGCTTTAGAGGCTCTTGGCTACTTTAGAAATAGGTTTGAATCAAAGAAACATAAGCCCATTAGCCAAAAATGCAATTTCCATCACTTAGGCTTTCAAGCATTTTCTCAAATTTCCCCAACTTGTGCAAGTCATAACTCATTCATTATTTATCATACGAGGATGTTCTAGGACTTTTTGGAAACCTCAATATGTCCTTTACAAGCCACTTTGGAACCTCAATATGGCTCCTGGAAGAAAACAGCTTTTTGCGAGCTTCTAGAAGGACCTGTAATATTCTGGCTCATATCTCTTATGCGGAAGCATTTCTTGACCTTGGGCCCAACATAAAAGTTGTAGAGAATGAAATTTCCTTGAGAATAGGCTTTGGTTGAGGGATTTATGATAATGTATGAGAGAGATATGATCAGTCAAAGTTGGGTTGACTTTTACCTAGAAACCCTAATTTAGCAACTTGTCCTTTTTGAGAATTTTTTATCTTTTCTTGATGAATCATGGTCAACTTTTGATCAAATGAGGAATGTGACTTAAAAATAAGGATGTTGACCAAAAATCAGGACTTTTGACTGTACTTTGACCACAGTTGACTTTTAGGTCAAACTAGTCGACTGTTGACTTTCTGAGCAATTGACTGAACAATCTATGAATCAGAGCTTGAAACTTGGCATGAGGACCGTTTGGAGCATATGAGAGACCGTGGGATCCATTTGAGGTATCAGAAGTTCAAATTCCTTGATTAAATCAGAAACTCTAATTTTGGATCTTGTGCTTAGGAGAAGAGTGATCTTGCACAGTCTTGAGCAATTACAAGTCAGGTGAGTAAAAACATCTTGGAATATGACAGGAAAATTTTGGGGTATGACAGCTGCCCTTGTTCAATCTTCTTAAACCTGAAGATGTAGATTGGCCTGTGTGCCTGTTGGAATCTGAAGGTGGAAGAGGATTGAACACTAGAATACCAAGAAATTTGCCCTTGCTGATATAGAGACCTTTTCTGGAGATGGGCTTAAAGATGCCACAAGGATATTGAGATTTGATTGAGATGGGCTTTAAAGATGCCATCCAGCTTGATAGACTTGAGGATCAGAATATGTCGTACGTTAGACTGTATCTGAAGGATATATTTAGGAAGATTCGTACGTTGGAATGAATCCACCATATTGGTAAGTGTCAAAGTAAGTCGTACGTTAGGCTATACTTTTTAGGACGAGTCATACGCTAGATTGGGTCCAATTTGCATTGTTAAATATCTGGAAAAGTCATATGTTAGGCTGAAGGATGGATCATACGTTAGACCTGATCCAATTTGTATTTGATAAATGTCTAAAAAAGATGTGTGTTAGGCTGGAGGATGGGTCGTGCATTAGACCTGATCCAATTTTACATCGGTAGATGTTTGGAAAGCCGTGCGTTAGGCCGAAGGATGGGTCGTGCGTTAGACCGGATCCAATTTTGCATCGGTAGATGTCTGGAAAGCCGTGCGTTAGGCTGAAGGATGAGTCGTGCGTTAGACCGGATCCAATTGCATCGGTAGATGTCTGGAAAGCCGTGCGTTAGGCTGAAGGATGAGTCGTGCGTTAGACCAGATCCAAATGCATCGGTAGATGTCTGGAAAGCCATGCGTTAGGCTGAAGGATGAGTCGTACGTTATACCGGACTCTCTGTGTTGATAGTTGTTAGAATGCACCGTACGTCAGGTTGCATCCTAGGATGAGTCGTACGTTAGACTGAATCCTTTGTATTGAGAAGTATTTGTTGGAGGTCGATCATACCAGCACTGTTCGTGGTGACAGAATTAGATCTAAGTCTCTTGATTATCTCTGAAATATTTGCGGAGACTACCCGGAAATAATTATCAAAATTAAATCTTTGTCTTGATTATCTCTGAACTATCTCTGGAGAATCCCCGAAACTAAGTAACAGAATTAAATCTCTGTCTTGATTATCTACGAACTATCTCTGGAGAATACCCGGAACTAAGTATCAGAATTAAATCTTGGTCTTGATTATCTCTGAACTATCTCTGGAGAATACCCGGAACTATGTATCAGAATTAAATCTTGGCCTTGATTATCTCTGAACTATCTTTGGAAGATATCCAAAATTAAGTGTCAGAACTAAATCTCTGCCTTGAATGAGTGTCAGAATTAAATCGTTGACTTGATTATCTCTGCACTATATCTAGAAGATAATGTTCATTTGATTTGTAGGAATAGACGGAAAAAGTAGTATTAATTTTATGCAATATCGTGATACATGTATTGTAATGTTTATTTTTTGAAATGAATGAGATTGTATGCAATGCCATGAGGCGTATGATGTATGAATGTAAAATGTTTGTTAATAATGATAGTAGATTTTAGCAGCGTCTGGCGGGGAAAATAAATCCTTGACTGTTGTGGAGAATACAGAACCCGAGGATACTTAGCTGGGGATTTTTGGCTTCTGCTTGGGGATGAGAGTCATTTGAATGATTGATCTTGATGTACCCTGACTGGGGATAAGAGAGATGAATAACCTTGTTTGGCGAAGAGAAAAGAGTCGGGGAATCGGCAGCGTTGAAGATGTAAAACTCCGTTGAGGGACTAAGTCTTTGTTGGGACGAGAACATTTGAAGGTATCTTCTTAATGATTACTCTGTGGGGATGTGATTCGGTGAAACCAGCTTTGTGGGAAGATATGGATGTCTTGAATGTTGCCCCCAGTGATTATAGCACTTGCCATTCCTAGACTCGTACTAATTGGAAAACACTAATGAATATTGATCGAAGTGTTGAACATGCCTTGCATAGCTTTGCCCCAGCTATTAGGGAATTTTGAAGAGATTTTCCTCGCGAGGACCTTATGAGATGCGTACTATGGGTGAGATGCCTCTAGTACTTAGTATGATGCCCCTGACTGATCGGGAAGTAGCTGCAGATCCACTTGGGTGTATGCCCCTGACTACTTGGCGCTCCTGAGAGATTCTTAGAATCTTGACTTGGTTTCCCCCAGATCAATTGGGATTTTTGAGAGATTCTCGGAATCTTGACCTGATTGCCCCGTATTGACCGGATAGGCTGCGTCATGCCCCTTGTATACGTTGACTTCTAATTTGAGTCAAGTGTAAGAGTTTTTGTTACTGAAGTGGTTTCGTCTATCGGGATGAATTTTAGTCATTAGTCGTACCCTGTGCAGATTCTTTTTGATGCTAACATTTGAAATTATGTAGCAGAATATATCTAATAATGAATTCATGAGATGCAATGCATATGTCTGTCTTGAGTTTTTGAAGAACATTAAAACAGGGGGTGTAAAAGCGTGATATTTGTAAAAACGTGATGTTTGTAAAAACGAGATATCAAATCAGCATTTGTGGCAAACCTTAAGGAGTCAGGATACCTTTTGGTGACAGTATGCTTTCGGACTAACCACGCTTCTGTTAGGACTTTCAAGGGTTGTAACGTGGCTTGGTTCACGGTTTAAGAAACAAAGGATAACGGCTCAAAATTTATTTGTACCCATCCCAATCTTCGTGATGTTCTTCGATCCTATGCTCAGTTAATTCTGCATTTAAGCCTTAGCAAAGCTTGAAGTTGTAACATTGATGTTTGATGATGGTTAAAGTATCAGAGGTTTAATTTGGACAGGCAGTCATCCTTTGTTGTAATACTTTCTTTTTGTCGAGGATTTGTAGTGACCTCTTTTGAAATGTTTTCTTTTGTCGAGGATTTTTAGCAACCTCCTTTTTGACTTTGTTATCCCTAACTTTTGCCTGAACTGTTTATTTTAAGATTACAGTCAGCGGGATGTTTCAATTTTTGATAAGTCTCCTTCATAGGTTTTGACTTAATAGCTTTTTTCTTTTGATAGATGTTGACTGCATGTCTTAATGATTACGGAAAACCATCATTATTTGTGTAAAAGCGTACTGGCATGACTGAGTTAACTGAGTAACTACCCTGCCCCAGGTTATGGTCAAAGGTTTTAAATTGTTCAAGAAAGAAAACTTCTAATCCTTAGGCTCAAAGGGGTTGACGAGGGATTAACATCCTTATATCTCCACTGTTTAGGATTTGAAACAATGCATGTACATCGTCAGTATAGTCTGTTCAAAAACATCACTATATGAGGTTGCGGTAACGTTTTTGTCATCCTCCCTCAAAAGGCATACAGCTTTAGCAGGAGTTGAGTATCATAAAACATATGCAAAGTAAACATGCAGTTTAAATGAGTGATAGCGAAATAATTTATTCAAGACAAACATATGCAATGCACTGCTGATGATTATTAAAACAGATAATGTCTATCATAAGTCGAATGTTTAAACAAACAGAAAAGAAACTTGCAAATGAAATTAGATCTAATGATCCAAAAGTTCGTCTGTCTAAACGTCAATCAGTCTTGTCATGACTAGGCATAGGAGCGGTGATCACCACAGGAGCTTTCAGAAGGGTTGAATTTGATTTCCCCATCATCGATCAGATCTTGAATCTTATTCTTCAATGTCCAGCAATTATTTATGTAATGTCCAGGACTGTTGGAATGGTACGCGCACCTCGTATTGAGTTTATAGCCAGGAGTGGAGGTGTGAGAATTCTTAGGAGCATCCCTCAGAGTAATCAATTTGATCTTCAACAGATGTTGTAACGCTTGAGCCGACGACATATTGATCTTGGTGAATTGACTCTTAGGTACATCTGGCTTACGCTGTTGTTGTGGTGCCGGTGTGGAGATCATAAATGCCCCATCAGATTGGTTGCGTTCATTACGACCTTTGCGGTATCAGCCATATGAGGCTCCTCAGGTGAGTTAAAATCAATGATCTTGCCATAAGTTAAGTTTTGAATCACATGCTTTAACGGTCTACAATCCTTTACATCATGATCAGGGTTGTTCGAATAATAAGAACATCTCGCATTGTAATTGTACCCAGAAATAGGAGTGCCTTCAATTCTTCTTGCCCCTTGGCTGAGTTCAGAATCAAAGTTTGGGATCGGATGTTCTGAGCCTGAAGGTTTTTTACTGATTTCTCAAGATCCATTTGTGCTGAAATAAACAGCGAGAGGGAATGGGAAGCCTATTGCGGAAACCTGCTATGCAATGTTTATGAATGTAGATGCAATGTTTTCAAGGATCTTTAGGAAATTTAGTTTGCGACATTAGGAAATGATTGGTCACCGCTTTGTTCGAAGAACTCTGGTTCTTGGATGTTCTTCTAGGGGAATCAAGCTCACCATATCCAGTGGGTCATAGCCTCTGATTCGGGATACCTCTGAATTTGAAGGTATATGGCTAGAGGAAAATAAATCCTCTTGCCCCTTGATAGGTACAATGTCTCTGATTTGGAAGACAAATGTCCAGAGGAAAATAAATCCTCTTGCCCCTTGATGGGAATTCAGTCCTTGATAAGAACACCTGAAATTGTGCGCCCTAAATCCCTAAGATCCCTGAAAGGGTTAGTTAATATGATATGTTATGATGTCATGATGTCATGCGAATGTAATACAATAGGTAAAGCATAAGGTAATAAGGACAAAATTTCCTACAAATATATCCTGCAAGGAAATAGAAGGTTAGTAGCACACACAAGCAAGTCACACAAGTGTCCTTAGGTTTAAAGGCTTGCGTGAAGTCCATAGGTAAGTATCCTCCCCACTGAAGTTTAGTTGGTTCAACCTGTCCTAGATAAAGATCGGGTTCTATGGTGCTCATATCCCTGATCTTTCTCGCGGGCATTGTCTCAACATGGCACTCGATCGGCCAGCCAAAAGCATCCCTAGAGTCCAATCTCAATGAGTGTAGCATCGAGTATCAACCGGCTTCAGTCAGGAATCGAAAGCCAGCTATCTCGCTACTTCCTATAATCCAAAGTCAAGTTCAAGTAAGGTTCTAAGGGCGAATTAGTGCTTATGACACCACGCGGTAGCCAAACGTCTTCTCGATCATATTCAAGGGCCATCAGGACAAACCAAACCGTCGCACTAACGGTGGCCACCAGATCAACCATAACGATAGATGTCGTATAGCCTCCCTGGTCTATTGCCACATACCTAAGGTACACTAGATCCGGGTGTAGGATCTTTCACACAGCAGAATACCCAAAACAGCCTTGAAAGATAAAACAAACAAATCAAGCAAGTGAAAACATTTAAGTGAATCCTAAACTTTAAGGTAACCCCTCTTTTATTCGAAAGCATCCCCAACAGAGTCGCCAGTTCTGTAATACGGTGAATTGACTTTATCGAAAATGTCGCGGTAAGCAAGAGTCGCCACCGACTTTTATTTTATCCAAATTATAGAAAGGCTAAAAGAACAGGAAAAGACCTTTTAAAAAGATTTTGGGTTCGGGGGGTAAGTTATACAAAGGGAAGGTGTAACATCCGGAATTTAATTATTTATTTAATTAAATTGTATAAGGAAATTATTTGTTGGAATTAGTCGAAGTTAGAATTATTGACATTATTATAAGAGGCGTAATTGGAATTATACGTTGTGTTGGGCGGATAAATTAATGATCAAGAAATTAGTCGGTTTAATCGGAGAATAATATTAGAGATAATATTACTATAATGGACTATTATTAATTTAAGTTGATTTAAGCCGTAGAGAATGATATTGAATATGTTGAGTTGGTGGTTCGGACGATTTATCTTATAGTCGGTAGTTAGTCAATTTGGTGGAGAGAAATAATAATAGAATTAATATTATGGATTATGAGAGTGTTTTATTTAAGTGGGCTTAGACGTTGCGTTGGTGATAGTAATCATGGGGGTGTTAATTAGTAAGCCCAAATGAAGATTATAATTATAATAATAATTATAATAAAATAAAGGAAATAATAAGAGAAGTTAGGTCTCGGTAGACGTGGAGAAAGAAGAAAAGTTGGAGAAAGAGGAGAGGTGAAGAAGAGAGCCATGGCGGAAGAGAAAAACTAGAGGAAGTCCAATTTTCGCAGCAAGTTTCTGCAGTGAGACACCTTAGTAAAACAGACGTTTCTCCCAATACAACCGTTGGATCGCCGCGGTTCTTGGACACAAGGTTCCAGACTCGTAGAGGTAACTTCTGACCAGAGCGATTTTTGTTTTGATGATTTTAAGTTCGTCTGACAAAGCGATTTCCGAACAGGTTTTTGGTGCGTCTCTGCACGTTGTTAGAAAAGATTTTCGGAGAAAAGTTGGAAGTGGCGGTGTTATACCCCAAAATTTGCCCGCATCTTTTTCAGAAAGAAGGCAACAGACTTCTGTCTAAAAATTGGGAGTTTCATATAATCTTGGATTTTATTTCATAAATATCCTGATTTTATGAATACTCAGTTTTTTAGAATTTTTATTATACAGTATTTTGGCTCGCTGTTGAATTTATTCTTACACAAACGCCAAATACTGTTTATCATTTCACACACGCTATTTATTTGCAGATAAATAGCACAGACGCAATTGGTACAGAATTAAATCTTTTTGCAGGCGCAAAGTCCGGGGATTCAGACTGTACTGGTAACAAGCAAATTATTATTAGTTTTTTGTTTCCCACTAATTTTTGTACTATATTCTATTATCTTCAAAATCTTTTCCTTTCTTTTCAAATCTCTTTCTTTCAAAATCAAATCCTAACTTTATTCTACACATCTCTCTTTTTCAAACCCTACCACACACTTTCTTTCAAATCCTACTACCACTCAAATTTTCCTTTTTTGTACGGAATCGCTTCATTCCCCAACGTCTCTATCCTTCTTTTCACTCTATAAATACCTCTCATTTTTTCCATAAATTCTCACATCAAATTTTAACTCATCCCTCAAATTTCTACCTCCTATTTATTTTCTCTTCTTCCCCGGCAAAAATGGCGAAGTGGATGGATACGTGTTTTCTTATGGTCATCACCGTCGTGGTGGTGATCATGTCTTTCTTTTGTCTGCATAGTCCTGAGAAATGCGGACCTGCGATGTTTACACTTCCGATTATCTATATGCTGTTGTTTATAGCATGGATTTTTAATCGTCATTTTTAAAGTTTGTCGTATCTTTTGTTTTCAAATAATGTACCGTTTATTTGTCGTACTGTTCATTATATTATGTAATATTTGTACTCTCAGTATTAAATGTCGTACTATTTTTCGTACTGTAGTTTAATTATCCAGATAATATTTTGTGTGTTTTCTGCCAGTTAAATATTTATTTCATTGTGCATTAAATATTTTTTTCAAGGTTATTATCGATAATTTCGTTCGCGTATAGTATATTTTATTTATTTATTATGTCTGTGTTTTTCTAACAACTCATGTAAATAAATTTTCACCATAAACACAATAAAAAACAAAAAGAAAAAATTAACTTTAACTGTTGAATTTTCACTTTAACTGCTACGTTAATGCCTGAACAGTCAGTTGACAGTCGAACCCGCTGACAGTGCAATTCTCCGTGTTTTGTACCATCAATCAAATCAATATTTTGCATTGCAAAATTCCAAGATTTTTGTTCTAGAAGTCTTCTGAACATCACATGATCAACAGAAACTCAGCACTGCACAAAAATCAGGTACGCTTAACTGTCTCCTACACGAACAGTCCCTAACTAGGGTTTTTGTTTTTTTCAGGAGAACAAGTTTTTTGAGACCTCAAATGGATTTCATGGACCTCCATATATCTCAAAGCACCACCATACAAATTTTCAAACTTCAATTCGCTCAGACGCACAGCCAGCAGCTCAAACAGTCAACAGACGACCAGTTTGACCGAAAAGTCAACAGACAGTCAAAAATGAAATTTTTGGTCAACATCCATATTTTGTCAAAAGATTCATCATTTTATCATTGGTTGATCATAATTCATCAAGGAAAGATCAAAAATCAACAAAACCCTAAGTTTCAAAATTAGGGTTTTCTCCTAAAAGTCAACTGAACTTTGACTGACCATAACTCTCTCCTCATTCATTCAAAAAATTCCAACCAAAGCTTGTTTTGAAGGAAATTCAATTATCTTCCAAAGTGGCTTGTAGAGGACATCTTGAGGTTTCTAAAAAGTACAAGAACTCCTTCACATGATAAAAATTGAGGGATTTATGCCTTGTTGAAGTTGGCTATTTTTTGGGAAAATGCATGAAATCAACATTGATCAAAAATGTTTTTTTTCCAAAAGGGGCCAAGTTTACATGATCCAAACATGTTCCCAACAATGCTAAGGGCCTCCCACGACCAACCTAAGGCCCATAACATTTTATTTCTTTTTGGTTTAATTTTATTACATTTAAGATTAAATTGAAAAGAAATGGTGCAAGATAATGTTATGTAGCTTTGATCTTAAGCATGAGTCATCGAGAATCATTCAAAGCTCTGCCCCAAAGAGATGGTACAGCAGCAGGTTGAAGAAAATCAAGCCATGGTTGCTTGAATTCAAAGCTATATATTATTTAAAAAGTCAAAAATTCAACAAAGCACTTAATGCATGTTAGCTTAAGATTTAAGTCCCTCCATGGCTTATAAATGGAGTAGAACATTTCAGTAGCAAAGGACACGAATTCAGAACCATACTCTTGCTTGTATCACTCTTGTAAACAACTTGAAATATTGGAAAAAATTGAAATTTTAATTTTAATTTTAAGCTCAATTCAACCCAAACTAAATACTCAAACACGTTCCTCAAACATCCCTGAATCTATCCCAATCGTTTTCAGCAAGCAAAACCTCAAAAAACACGCATCTAAAGCTCACGGTTTGCTCAAACATAAACCTACCAAAATATAATCATTCATGCATGTTTAACAAGATGTATGTCATACCCTAATTTTTGACCCCCCTGAGATGACATATCTTCAGGATTTTTCATCAGGTCAAGACAAGTACCCAGAGCATGTCATTTCTCCATCTGGTACCTAATCGAGGATGCTCAAAGACAAGAAAGCTCAGGCAAAGGATCAATCAATACAAGGATTAGTCCCTAATACAATCATGAGGCTCAAAGACTTCACTTTTCTCATCTATGATTGATTAGACATCCAGTCATATGAGTACAGGTTTACTCAGATCGCCAGACTAGGGTTCTGAGCCTATCAAGGACTGAAATCAGGGATCACATTTGGGAAACCCTAAAAAAACCTCAGAGGGTCATTCAAAGACATCAATCATCTTCAAATAACTCATATTACAAGGTCTACTGGACATCACACTTCAATTCAAAGTCTACAGTCATTACTTTCACATGGTCGACAAATTAGGGTTTTGACCTAATTCACCAAGATAGTTGACTTCTGAATCAGGGCATGAATCCAAAACTCAAGACATGATTCAAGGATCTCTATACCTCCATATAATCCATTTATATCATCCATTTGTGGAGAAGATCTTATTTCTACACAAAAGCCCAAAAATTCACTTTGTCAGGAAAAAGTCAACTGTGAAGGATCATCATTGACTTTTAAGGTTTTTGGTCAAAAAATGACTTTCAAAGATCAATATCATCAATATATGGATGTCAAAGTCATTTGGCCAAAGAAATTCAAAGAAATTCATCAAGGAGCGAAAAGTCGGGAATTAGGGTTTTTGAAGGCATGGTGAGATCTCAAAATTTCACCTACACAACTCAAAAAACTTCCAACATGAAAGTTGTAGATCTTGCAAAATAAAACAACATCTTACAAAGGAACTTTTTTTCAAAAGATCAACCATTTATGAAGTTTTGGAAATTTTGAAGTTTAGGTCATAAACACTTAGAAATTTTTCTAAGTGTTTTAACCTAGTTTTCATCCAACTTTGGGCTCATTTTTCACAAATTTCCCAAATGATTCTGAAGAAGACATAAACTAATGAATTGAAGTAGATGTTTAGGGCTTTCCAAATTGTGTTCAACCTTCTCCAAATTCAATTTGAGCTAAGAGTTATGCTTGTTCAAAGTTGGCCTCATGAAGTGAAATTATAGGTCATGCATCATTTTGGAACTTTGAAATTTTGTGCACATGACCTCAAATACAGATGCTACATGACCCATAATACATCTGCAAACATGCCATGCATTCATTTTCACCATGCCATGATAATTGAAGAAGATTCCTAAAACAAGAACATGTGATTATGTAATGATTACTTTTGAGAATTTATGGCAAATTGATGAATCACCCAAGGAATCTTCTCATCAACCAATTAGAGCTCACTTTGCATCTGAATTGTCCCCTAAGATCAGATAGAATCAATGGATAGGGGAGGTGGCTCGAAAATGCAATGATCACACTTGGATATTCTTTGAAATTTCTTCATGGCTAAGAAACCAAACTTGCTTCACTAAGCAAGCTCACTCTCTCACTCAGTACTGAGACATTTGCCTATAAATAGGAGAGCACAATTCAGTAGAAAAACACACCAAAGCAACCATATTACTTGCTTTCTCCTTCTCTCCTCTTGTTCATTGTTTTTCAAAGTTCTTTGGCAAGAAGAATCGATTTCTTCAAACCAAAGCTTATCTTTGGGAAGTGAGCATTCTAACATCTCAAGGGAGGTCATTTGAGGTGATCCAAGCACCTGGATCACTTCTGTAGGTGGAGGAACACCATTGTTGCTCTCACTTTGGAGCACTTGCAGTTGGAGGTCCATGGAGTGATTCAGAAGGTTTCAAGGCAAGCCAATCATCCAGACACACTCCTCAGGTCATAGTGAAGCTAACCAGATGGCTGCAGCTCATCTGTAACTCAGGATTCAACAACCTCCATGTCCACTTGAAGCTCAAATCGAGGGAGGTCCATAGAACAATTCAGAAGGATTCAGGCTACAATAAGCATTCAGTTAGCATCATTAAGTCTCAGGGAAGCTATTGAGATCATTCATTCAAGCCCAGGTGCCCTCAATCATCCTCACGACCTCCATTTTCAGAGGTAAGTTTCTGAACTTCACCTCTCTAATTTAAGTACTCTTTGTGAAATAGCTCGATTCTATCTTGTTCAGCATCATCAGAGGACTGAAAACCCTCTATCATCATCCATTTATCTTTCAGTATAGTCATTTAATTTGATTTTGAAATTTTAGGGTTCTTCACGATTTCTGGTAAATTAGTTAGATGTAGTTAATGATAGTTCATGTTAGTTACATATTTAGAATCGTGAGTGAAATTAGAGCAAGTTTCGTGTTTACATCATGACAAATGGTTGAGAAACGAGTGAGTTCAGAAATTCAAACTCATGGAGCTTGAGGTTGAAGATGAAGATGGTGAAGCGCGCCATTTTTGAATTCTCAGGGTAGAGTTTATTTTATTTTGAGTGATAGTTGTTTTATTAACGAATGAACAACTTGCCCCAGTGGCCACACATGCGCTCTTAGTCTCCTCATGCCCAAAGTCTGGGGTTCGAATCCCCCTCGCCCCAGACTTTTTGATTCTTTTATTTTTTAAGGATTTACAACTTGTTTTGAAATATGACCAAATGGAGGCAATTCACTAACACTGAGCGCGCGTTGGCTCAGTGGTGTTGTTTTGGACTGGTAACCTCAAGGGCGTGGGTTCAAACCCTCCAAGGGACAAAACCTTTTTTTTAACACTAATTTCTTTCATTTTTCTTCACAACTTCACATAAATATTTAACCTATCAAATTAAATCATTTTCACTTCATTTTTCACACACTTGTTATTTAATATACCTATTTTATGTATAATCAAAAAAATCATAAAAATATTATTTAATTCATATATTTTTATTAGGTATAAAATAGTATGTTTTAAGTGTTTTATTAAATACTTTAAATATATGTTTCCATTTTGTTTTAACCTAATTATCTTTGTAAATAATTTTATGATGAAACCCTAATTGTTTAGGTCTTAATTAAGTAAAAATCTTTATTTTTACTTTAATTAAGTTGACTTTTGTCAAATCTCAAAACTATTTTCAATCTCTGATAAAATCAAATGATTAAGGTTTTCAAACAACAAAACCTTGTATCATTCAAAATCATTTTCAAATTGCTCTCATAACCAGTACTGTAAAGTACTGGGCCTCTAATAGAGTGTAAGTCCCAAAAACCTTCTCTTCTTAGCTTGTTTTCAAAACTGTATTTTCAAAATCTTCTTTCTGTTTTCAAAAACATTCTTCTGGTATTTGAAGGGCATTATTCCCGGTGAAACTCTTCAGATACCTATGTGACCTTTGTCCATCTTCACTTCTTCTGTTTTCAAAAACCATTAACTGTTTATCATATATATTCAACTGTTATCATCAAAACAACAAAAATACTGTTGAGGCTCTGTACATACTTCTTCAATGGCCTCCACTCCATCCAGGTTAGGCTTTACAAAGCTTTCAATTTACAGTCTTTATTTAAATTACTGTCAAATATAAACTGTGCATATATTAGTTTAGAACTACGTTTGAGTATAAACCTTAGGACAGTTAAACTATATATACATATTATAGGAATATGGCCTAGGATTGAGAATGTCTTCCCGGTGAAGGCTCTTTCCTAATTAGAGATCTGTAGTTCAAACCCCCAAGATGAATTATTCCCGGTGAAACATCTTGGCAAAAACCTTAGAATCCAAAATAATAGGACACATCCACCCAAAGAGGAATTATTCCCGGTGAAACCTCTTACCCATTTGCTTAGAGCCAAAATAAGTTCAAAACTACATAAGCTTTCTCTTGTGCTATAACAAGGACCCTCGATTAGCCTCCTCTTGGGCTTTGTACAAGGACCCACAGGCTTCTTAAAAGCATTTCCAGCTTCCTCTTGAGCTTGTATACAAGGACCCATCAGGTTTCTTATAAACATAGGAACAGGTCTTTAGTCACCTTTTAGCCTACCCTGGTGAGTTTCTTCCAATTTAAACCAGACTTAAAACAAGCTAAGTTTGTCTCAATTTTGCATTGAGTACATTTTTGGAATGAGAGACATGGACAGTCTCTGTCACCCTTATCTTCATCAATCCTCCTTAGTAGAGTCTAGGATCTATGTTTTGGTCATCCTCAGCATTGAGTCAGCCTTCATCTTGGGCTTTAAACAAAGAGTCTCCACTAGATAATCTTTCTGCCATCCACTTTTCAATCATAAATCCCCTGGAAAGGGTTAGCCTCCAAAATCTGTCTAAAATGTCAAAATCCCTGGAAAGGGTTAGCTTCCACACATTCCTTCATTTTAACAAAAACCCCTGGAAAGGGTTAGCCTCCAAAATCAATTAATAAAAAAATAAATAGATTTCATTCTCTTAGGAGATAATTTCCCCAAAAGAGTTAAAATCCCTGGAAAGGGTTAGCCTCCAAAAAACATGATAAAGTCAGTCTTTTAACAGACAAATTCACCAGCTGAGTCAAAATCCCTGGAAAGGGTTAGCTTCCATCAAAAAACAGTCTTTTAATAGATAAAATCTCCTCAATAGAGTCAAAACCAACAAAGACAGTTAGCCTCAACCTTGGGCTTCATACAAGGCACCCAAACAATGAAACTCCCCTGTCAAGAGTCAGCCACAACCTTGGGCATTGTACAAGGCAGATAATAGAGTCTCCCCAGTGAGTCCTTCATCACTCAGTAGCCACAACCTTGGGCTTTGTACAAGGCAGATAAACCATATCTTTCATGTGTCAAAGATTCCTAACACTTAGGATCTTTCCCCATATAGTCATCCATACTTAATTCATTTAAGAGTCCGCCACAACCTTGGGCTTTGTACAAGGCAGAAAATAATGTTTTCCCTAGCAACAGTCAGCCACAACCTTGGGCTTTGTACAAGGCACACAAATAGAGTCTCCCTAAGTAGAGTCAGCCTCAATTCTGGGCTTCGTACAGAACACAAAAATACCCTGTAATTAATTCCCAGTGGAGTCATCTCCCAGAGTCAATAATATCAATTAATCAATCAAAAAGCCTCAAGCTTGGGCCTCATACAAGCCAGCTAAATTCAAATCTTTTATACAGTAGATAGACACAGCTTATCTCCATAGAGAGATATTTTTACTACTCTACCACATTCAAACAAACAAACATTTCAATTTCAATTTCAATCAAAGTCTCCCATTTAGGACTCTGAAAGACATGCTCTGGCACATCCCCAGACTTGTACACTTTCCCTAATTTGGACGAGCATTTTTCTTTCATTTAAGAGGCATCTGACTGGCATACTTGCACACACACAAGTAAGGTCCCCCTCTTGAATGAAATGAATTCAGTTATTCTGTCACTCCTTTAAATGTTTGTGGTAGAATAGTACAAATACCTCTCTGTAGAGATGATTTCATGTCTCTTTACTGTAAACAGAGATTTAATTCCAAGCTTCAACCTTGAGCTTCAAGCAAGGCACCCAAAAACATTAATTTCCCTAGTTAGTTCCCCGAACTACATTAAGCTCTGACTTCCACTAGGGATATGTAGGCATGAGGTTCACAAGGAATCTCAGCGAGCTAATAAAATACCAAAAATAGTCAGTCTGTCTGTCTGTCTGTCTTTTCAAATCAATTCAATTCTCTCTCCTAATACAAAGGAGAAACTTTCCCAATCATTAGCAATAAACACAATCACAATGACACAGAGAAGGTTCCTGTAGAGTACTACAGATATGTAGGGTGTTTAAACACTTCCCTATGTGTAACCGACCTCCCGGACTCCAGAATTTCTAGTCTAGGTGAAATCCCCACACTTAGCAAACTCCTAGGGTTTAGTTGAGATCTTTTTTCCCCTTTCCTACTCGTAGGACAAATAAGAAAGTTCGTGTGATATCGTAGGAAGAACTGAAATAAAATTCATCCCACCACGGGCGCATTCTCCTTCCAAATTTCGCGTGAAGGGTTTAGCGTGCCGTCCTCCCAAGTGAAACGGGGAGGTAAAAGAAAACGACACCACAATGTAGATATATATTTGAGTTTAGTTTGATGTACTGATCGTTTCTGGAAGTTTAATTGAGATTTGGGTGCTTGTACACGAAACCACCATTTTAGGGTTCTTGATCTCAAAATTAGGGCTTCTCGAATTAAGCAAAATTACAGGTTCAAAGAGGTCTCATTGAATTCGTATGAACCAGACGAATTGAACCATGGCATCGCGCCAAATTTCTTTTACGTTTTGCTTGTATTCGTTATTTTGCAGGTGTAATAGATTGGAGCTTTTTACACCACCTGCAAATGAACGGTGTAAAAGAGCATTGCTGATGAAGAAGACAAGACGTGGCGTCCTCTAGTTGGCCAGAGCGCGCGCGTTTTTATTTTTTTTAAATTTTCTGATTCTGTGTTTTGCAGCGTAAGAACAAGCCATGTGTCATACGTCCATGTCCATCAGATCAATCTGATCACTCCATCCAACGCATATGCTTCGCCAGTCCGTACCATGGACTCTCTCATCCATCACACGTGATCATATTATTATATTTTTATTTTATTTAGTTTTCTTTGCAAAATTAATTTAAAATAGTTTAAAAAATCAAAAAAATATAATAAAAATATTTTTAGGCTTATAAAATAATCTATTATTTTTTGACATAAAAATATTTTTATTTTTCTTAATAATTAAAATATTTTGTTTAATTAATTAGTATATATTTATATATTTGCTTTTTAATTATTTCAACCAATCAAAAAAATCAAAAAAAATTTGTTCTTTTTATTAAATTTAGTTTATATATTATAGACTAATTTTGTACATATTTAGAATATTTTTCTCTTTAAGTTTTAATTATTTGTATAATTGTTTATATAATTATATGTTAATTTAACTTATTAATTTTCAAAACAACTTCAAAAAATCCAAAAAAAATTAGTTTTATTTTAAAATTAATTAACAAGCAATATGAACATATTTTAAACTTAATTTTTAGGTTTAAATTTTATTTCTACCTTTTTCTAATTTTAATTAAATTAATCATGCATTAATCCTAATTAAAATCAACCATACAAAAAATCCAAAAATATTTCTTTTATCTTATTGCAATTTAAATTCCTAGATAAAGTGTATAGGTTGTCAAATTCATGTAAATAGCGTAGTTTACATTTCTCGCACAATCGATGTAATAGCGTAGATTTACTTTCCGCATTTTACATTCCCGCATTTTAATTCCAGTACATATAAAACTGCGTGTATGTCAAAAATAAAAACTGAAGCGTTAGATCACTAACTTCAAAGACAAAAATATCTGAATCAAAACACAATCACACTTGCACCTCTTAGGGTAATCCCTCTGTTACTCTTTTCAAAAATCAAATTCTATTGTTTCAAATGCAAAATCGAACTTTTGTTTACATCCGGTAAAAGGAGAATTTTCTAAAGGAAATAGGAAAGGACCTTATAAATTTAGGGTAGATCTCCTAATTGCTTGCTCAAATCAAAACAAACAAATGTCTCATATATCATTGTTTTTTAAAATAAAACTTTCAAAAAAGACAATACTTGGTATATATCCAAACAAGGATCATTACGAAGTTAACGTTCTTTTTTTCAAAACATCCTTCAAAAGGTAAAAAACTTTGTATACATCCGCACAAGGATCATTATAAAGTCAATTTACAAAATGAATTTTAAAGACCACATACAAGCATTTCAAGGCAAGACAAACGATTCAAACAAGTGAGCTAAGCAACTAAGAGCCCATGGATAACCATGGATACAAAGGGTGCTAACACCTTCCCTTTGTATAACCTACCCCCTTACCCAAAATCTCTTAAAGGTCTTTTTCTGTTTCTTTTATAAACCTTTCCTTAATTGGATAAAATAAAAGTCGGTGGCGACTCTCTGATTTTCAAAACTCAAAAACAAAAGAAGAGTCAGTTCGTATCTCTCACACGAGAGGTAGTAAAAAACCGAGCGCGCGACAGACGGCATAAGCTATGGCAACCGGGAGAGTAGAGAAATCTCATATCCAAGGTGTCATACCCCAATTTTTTACCCTAAGATCATATATCATTCATATCCCAATCATTAATCAAGAGCTTCACTTGGAAGTTTTGTTTGTGGTGTTGCACTCACCTCATCAATAAGAGGGACCGTCAAGAACCAATGATTGTTTATCTTGTATGCATATTATACTAACCCAAATATCAAAAATATTACTTTGTTTCTTTGTAGGCTTTTGTTTTGTAGGTACCAAGCCAAGACATGCAATAAACAAGGCATTTTCCACATTTTGGACTGATGAAATCGATTTCCCTCTTGGGTAAATCGATTTCCCTACAGCAATTTTCAACAAAATTACATTCTGGACAGCATGAAATCGATTTCCCTCCTGGGCAAATCGATTTCCCTAGTGTATTTTGCGCCAAATTCTCTTCTGGAACAGAGTGAAATCGATTTCACTCCTGGGGGAAATCGATTTCCTTAAGGCGAAATTCAAAAAAAAATAGAGAGGGAAGCTTGATTTGATTTTGGCACCTATTTTCTTTGACCATTTTTGTCATTTTACCAATTTTCCACCTCACCAAAATAATTCCCTTCATTAATTCCATTTTAACCTCATTTTACCATTTTTTACCATTTAAATGCCACTTTAATCACCAATTAAACATAAGTTAATTAACTAAGAGCAAATGACCAAATTGCCACTACTCTTGCTTTCATCCTATAAATAGAGGTCACTACTCTCTCATTTCTCAAGCTTGGAGAGCCAAAAAATTGCTTGCAAATTCATTTCTCACCCTTTCCAAAACCCTCACCCAAAGTTCATTTTCATAAGATTAGTGAGATTCACATTGAATCTTGTTAATTTTGAACTAAACCTCCTACATTTCTCTCTTTTCTTTGGTTGTTCATCTCCAAATTTGAAGGATCTATACACTTTGTGCTCGCTCTTGAAGCTACTTCAAGACTTTTGTTCAAGAAGTGGTAATTTGCTAGATCCATGATGTAGATCTTTATTGCTTGTGTTCAATGCATCTTTGATGATATATTGATGATATTTGCTGGTTTTGTGATGGAAATTTCGTGCTCAAGTTGATGTGTGATCATAAGGTGTTTGTATATTTGTTCAAATCAAGTTTCATGCCTTTAAATGATGTTTTTGCTGAAATTTACACTGATGAAATCGATTTCCTTAAGGCTGAAATCAATTTCCTGCTGAGCGTAACTTGTTTTTTTTGAAAACTGCACTATGGAAATCGATTTCCCCCTGCATGAAATCGGTTTCCTGCTGGCAGAATGTGGTTTTTTGCCTTTTTCATGCTTGTTTTGGCTTCCTTCTTCCTCCACTTCATTAATATCATTGGATCTAGGATGTTGATAGGTTTGAAATGACCTAATCCATAATATTAGATGAATGATATTAATGATAGTATGAGTTGATTATCTTTTGGGAATTTTATTCTTCTTCCTCCATTTCATTAATATCATTGGATCTAGGATGTTGATAGGTTTGAAATGACCTAATCCATAATATTAGATGAATGATATTAATGATAGTGTGAGTTGATTATCTTTATGCATTTTATCTTCTTCTTCTCCTTTTTTTTCTTTTGATCGATGAAAGTCTTAACACTTTGAGAATTCTGATGGATTCTTAGTAAAGACTAGATCGTTACCTATTTTCTTTTCGTGCGGTATTGCTTTCGGAGAATGATCTACATATCATTTCTCTCGCATGCATTAGCACATAAAGTTTTGACCGGCCTCGTTGTAGGGTGATTTCTACATAAATCACTTGGCGATCTGCTTAACATAGCGCAATATTTCGTGTCCCGAATAAAAAAGATCAAAATATGGAAGAGAATTGTATGCGGTTGATTTAAGACTTATGGAGGTTTATCGTGTAGTCGCTATGATTTTATCAAGCTTCTGATAAATGTCCATTGAATTTAAATCCGAGAACATCCTTCACTCACCATCGATCTTCATTACTAACTTTGATAACATACTTGACAAGTTTCAAGATGGTTATCTTTAACATCTAACAACTAACTTTAATTTCCGCAATTTATTATACCGCTCTTTATATTTCTCGCTTTATTGCTTTATTTTATCATTTCATCATGTTTATGTTTCCGCCATTTTCTCTTTGTCCATTTGGACGTTTATATTCCGCTATTTTCTCTTTGTCCATTTGGACACTATGTTTATGCTTCCGCTATTTTTCTTTGTCCACTTGGACCATACTTTATTTTTATGCTAAAACACTAATAATCAACCAAAATCTAAAAAACACATAAGGCTCTCTGTTGGACTATTGGTTACTATCCCTAGCATTTTGGAGATTCGGACTTATGGACTTAGGACCTCTGGACCCTCATTCTGATATTACTCTGCTGTTATTCTGTCTGTCTGGCATTGGATTGTTGTCTGTTTGTGTGTGCAGGTATTTCCTTGAAAGCCCTTGATGGTTAATTCCAAGGCATTGATATAAGGATTTTACCCGAAAACAGCCGTTACTCTGCCCGATTTTCGTCAGAATTTTAATGTGCTTAATGCAAAGTGGTGCTAAGATAATAAATTCATCTGGATCCCCAAGTGATAATGTTGGTTTAGTATTGATATTCCAAAGGATGGGAAATCTACCTTGACTCATAATGTCAAGTGTTGGCTTCTTCTTCGGTTAGACCGTTTCTTTCCTTAGCTTTTATTTTACGCAATAGGATAGCCTCTTCATCTCCTCCCATTCTTAAATTTTCAAAATCTTCTCCCTTTTTCAAAAACCTTCTTATGTTTGCAAACCTTTCAAAACCTTTTCTTTAAAAAATATCTTTTGCCCTTAGTGGCCTTTTTCAAAAGCTTAGACACTGTTAATTGTCGAAACGAGTGGTTATACCCCACGATTTTGAAATTGATTGATATAATGAGATCTTTTCCGCGTGAGAGAGCTAGTGGCATACTCGTTGATTTTATCCGAGTTGGAGCCCTTCTTTCATTTGCGATGCAAAGAACTCATTTGTTCTCATGCTCAAGATCAATGGCTGAGTATTTCTCTCTAACGACGATAAAGTGTTTATTCGTTTTTTTTTTTAAATGTTTTCCCTTTAAGCGGAACTAAATTAGCTCTGACTTCTCCATTGCACCGAGGAGGTATGTAGGCACAAGGCTTAATGTCTTGCCGAGCTTATTTTAAAAATAAAACAAACCCCTTTTTTTAGCACACACGACACAAATTTTCAAAAATGTTCCTGTGGAGTACCACAGATATGAGGGGTGCTTTAAACCTTCCCCTCATATAATCAACACCCGTACTTGAGATCTCTTTCTTGTTTTAAAAACAAAACTTTGGGTTTTTCGTTCTTTTCCCTTTTCCTTTGAAAAAATAAAGCGCGGTGGCGATTTCAAACGAAATATTGATTCGAGTCAATCTTATGGCTTCGATATCAGATTTTTCCCGCTACACAAGGTAAGGGTGGGGTTCTAGCTCTATAAACGGGATTATGATGAATGATATGTGGGGGTTATGGTTGTATGATTGCCTCTGTTTTGTGTGTTGTGATTGTATTGTTGAGTGTTGAAATCGATTGACGTCTATGAATAAGGTTATAAAAGTTCAATCAATGGTTGTGGGAAATTAACCTAGGGTTTATAATTATTATTATTGAGGAATTAGTTGTAGAAAATTGCTAGATGTTGGTGGAGTATAACTATAATATTGCTATGTTCCTGTGATGATCGAAATTGAATTGTACTGGAATCGAAGGAAGAAAATTGAGTTTTAATTTTGTTGGAAGATGCTGTCAGCGCAGGTAAGCGCCAAAGTTTGGACGTGGCACGAACTGAAGGTTTTTGTGTGTAGCAACCTGCCCAATTTAGAGTCGCCACCTATTCTACCAAGGCGAATAGGAAACCTCGCGCAGTTAAGAGATCAGGGTAAGATATTATATTCAGGTCGAGGGAAGGTGTTAGGCACCCTCAACCCTTTCCTAAAGGTTAACATTGCAAAGATAAGGGTTATGGCAAAACATAAAGAAAGATGACAGACAGTAAATAGAGTTAAAGGCTAATTATTTGAGGTTTATAGCTAAGGAAGTGAATAGGGGAAAAATTGAGATTTTAGGGAGGGGGACTCGCCTTGTTGCCAAGTGCCTACGTATCTCATTAGGGAGAATCAGAGTCAACGTAGTTCGGGCACAGGATTGTACGCCTTAGAGTTGAATTGAATGTATTTGAATTTGTTTTGAAGTTGTTTTGAAATGCGAATGTTCGAAGGTATTTTGAGTTACCTTATCGTAGTTGTGAACATCGCAGTGTTGCAACACCGTAGTATCGTGGTTTAGTGTATTTTGAGTGTTTTAGGATTTGGGCGTACAACCCTGATTTTAATTTAGCACTATTAACCGCAACGATCAATAGATTCAATCGCCATAGTTAACAGATTTGAAGTTGCATCGTTACCAATTTTAATCAATTGATTTGATTATTACTAATAACGAATTATAGTATTTTTTATAATTTTGATAATTAATTTGTATCATTACCCCTCGTAATCGATTGATTCGATTAAAAAGAATAACGAATTTGAAATGAGGAAATTGAATAGTTAATCATCGCAACCAATGAGGATGGTTGAAACCATTTAACAAAATAAGTTTATTCGAATTATATTTCAATTGATTAAATAATTAAATAATTGATTATTACCCATCGCGACCAATAGATTTAGTCGAAACGAATAATAAATTAAATTTTAATATTATTTTTATCCTAATAAAACTCTAAATTTATAAACTTAATTAACCTATTAACTAAAAAACTAATTAATTCAATTCACCTAAAAAGAATTATTTTGTATTATTATTTTTTTTTTTGGCTTTATACCACCGGTTTAGTCCGGTTCGGGGGCGAGTTCTGGCATCAAGTGGTTCCATCCTCCTCCCGATCGCAGTTGCGGGGGATCGAACCGCGGTTCTCCCTACCAAGTCCAGCGCCAATCACGTTTATTCGAATTATATTTCAATTGATTAAATAATTAAATAATTGATTATTACCCATCGCGACCAATAGATTTAGTCGAAACGAATAATAAATTAAATTTTAATATTATTTTTATCCTAATAAAACTCTAAATTTATAATTCTAGTAAGTCGTCGCGGTTGGTATACCCATTCACTATCGTAGTTTGAGTAAGTCTGTCGCAGATGGTAGGGCCCACTTACTATAGTTCTAGTAAGTCGTCACGGTCGGCCGTACCTACTTACTATCGTAGTTTCAGCAAGTTTATCGTAGATGGTGTGGCCCACTTACTATAGCTCTAGTAAGTCGTCGCGGTTAGCCATACCTCCTTGATATCGTAGTCGGAGTGAGTTTATCGTAGATAGTATGACCCACTTACTATTGTAAGTCGTCACGGTCGGTCATGCTACTCACTATCGTAGTTGGAGTAAGCTTATCGTAGATGGTGTGGCCCACTTACTATCATCTTAGTAAGTCGTCGTAGTTAGCCATACCTGCTTACTATCGTGGCTGGAGTGAGTTTATCGCAGATGGTAAGGTCCACTTACTATTCAGTAAGTCGTCGCAGTTGACCGTACCTACTCACTATCGTAGTTGGAGTAAGCTTATCGTAGATGGTATGACCCACTTACTATAGTTCTAGTAAGTCGTCGCAGTTAGCCATACCTGCTTACTATCGTAGTTTGAGTAATCCCAAAAAGATCACTTGCCATAGCTTTAGCAAGTTCACCCGCACCAATGAGATCCACTTGCCCAGTTCGGACAGTTTGCCTGCATAAAAGATTGTTCTTCTGTATGAAAAGGATTCACTTGCTTGAAGACTCACGACTCCAGGGTCGGAAAACTGGATTTTTGTAGTATTTGAATGCACTAGATGATATGTATATGCTAATGCGTATGTATATGTTTATGAGTGAAATGAACGGCAAGGTTGCTATCATCGGTAAGGTTACCGGGATACGTCAATCAGGTGATTGGAAAATAACACTCAGTAAGGTTACTGGCATCGGTAAGGTTACCGGAAAGCAGGTGGGCGATGTAGCTTAGCACCAGAGTTTTGAATTGGATGTTTTGATATATGGGATAATGCTTATGCTCATGCTTATGTTGATTAATGTAATGAGTGGAACGAAATGATGTCTTCTATAAGACTACCTGAAAAGGTTTCTAGCAAGGATATGATGAATGTCCTTAGAAAAGACTCCCTGAAAAGGCTGCAAGATGTCTTTAAGAAGGTCTACCTAAAAAGGTTCTTAGCAAGGATAGAAATTTTGTCTTGAAGAAGACTACCTGTAAAGGCTTTTATCAAGGATGAGGAATGTCTTAAAGAAGACTACTTGGAAAGGTTGAACAATGTCTTAAAAGACTAGCAAAAAAGACTCTTAGAAAGTATAGAAATTTGTCTTAAAGAAGACCACCTGGAAAGGCTGAAAAAATGTCTTAAAAGACTACCTAAAAAGGAATGTCTTGAAGAAGACTACCTAAAAAGGTTCCTGAAAAGGGTGACAATTTGTCTTGAAGAAGACTACCTAAAAAGGCTCTTGGAAATGTTTTACAAAGACTACCTAAAGAGGTTCTTGGAGAGGACAGTGAATGTCTTAGAAAAGACCACCCAGAAAGGCTCGTAGAATGTCTTAAAGAAGACCACCTGAAGAGGTTCCTAAAAAAGGATGACAAATTGTTTTAAAGAAGGCTACCTAAAAAGGTACTTAGAAAAAGAATGTCCTGAAGAAGACTACCTAAAAAGGTTCTTGGAAATAACGATGATTGTCTTAGAGAAGACTACTTAGAAAAGTTCTTAGAAAAGTAATGTCTTAAAAAGACTACCTGAAGAGGTTCCTAGAAAGGACCGTAGGATTTGTCTTAAAGAAGACTACCTAAAAAGGTGTGGTGCAATGTATCGACCAATATGTGTAATGCATGATTTGTATATATTTGCATGATGCCCCAATGGTAGGTTGTTGATAACCAGCGTATATAGCTCGCCGAGGTTGGATGGTTGTTGGATGCTAGCGCGATTCCCCAATACCTGTTTTTTTGAACTTTGAAGATTGTAGTTAGGAGAAAGATTTGTCAGATGTTGTAAAGCGCGAGAACGCCTTCTCCTTATGTTGTGCGTCTTATGGATTTGAGATCCAATGCCCCAATGTTTAGTGGAAAATACGCCTATGATCTCCAAGCCCTGAAGGAAGTGCCCCGAGAAATAACCTTGTCATATGCTTCGACGTTTGAATTGAAGGGTATGCCCTTGATCTCCAGGATATGGAGGACTATCCATAGTGTTTTCTCCTTTGAATTTGAATTCTTCCCATGTTTGACATGCCCCTGATTGAGGCTGCTTCGAGATGTGACTCAAGTCGATTGAACCTTAGGAAGAGTGCCCCTAGTTAATAGGATGTTCGATTGCATGCCCCTGTGATCCTTGAAATTTTGCCCCTGTTTAGGAGAACCCTCTAGATGTGGTTCCCCCATGCAAGAGTCTTTATTAGAAATGGTCATCTTTACTTAACCAATTTCGAGATCTCCTCGATGCTAAGTGTATATTCGTAGATGGTGTTGTACCCTTTGAAAAGTAACTCCAATGCAATGCGTGTGTAAGTTTTGAAATCGAAGTCCGTTATGAATTAGGACAGGATGATTAGAAATGAATGCTTGAAAAAAGCGTAGTGATTAGAAATGGTTTTAACAAACTTTAGGAGTCAGTATAACAAATCCCGCTTAATATGCTTTCGTAGTTGACCTTGCCTCAATTAGGACTTTTAAATGTTATAACTTGGCCTGGTTCATGTTTTAAGAAACAATGGATATAAGGCTCAAAATTTTATTTATCCCACCCCTTTCTCCTTGATGTTCTCCAAATCCTAAAAATTCTCCTAATCCAATGAATGTGCTTTGTTTGCAAGAGAGTCGTTTTGGTTTCGTTGTTGAGCAGAAGTCTTAGTATAGATCCAAGCGTTGATGAAAAATGTTGTAGAGATCCAAGCATTGATGTGAAACTTTGATGAGTTAGCAGTCACAAGATTATCCTTTGTATTTCGCCTTTGTTTTTATCCCTCATTTTTGCATGAACCAATTCCTTTGAATTTGATCCATCGGGATGCCCTAATTTTTGCCTAAGTCGTTTTTTTTCATTTTGACTTAGCGGGCTCTTTTCTCCTTTTTCTTTTGGAATGCTCCTTTTGATCCTTGGATATTGAATGTTGTGACTGTTATGTTGACTTTGATTTGTAAGCTACACCTTTGATACTTCCTCGATCTTGAATGATGTAATGAGGAAGAAAATTGTTGTGAATGTTATTGTTATCTCCATTACTTCCTCATTCTTGGATGAATGCGAGGAAGAAGATGTGCTTGAACCTTATGCTTGGCTTGACCCTTATGCTCGTATTGACTGATTCTCTTGACAACCAAAATACGCCATTGAATTAATTGAAATCTACCCTGCCCCTGGTTAAAATCAAGGTTTGTTTGGAAAGTAGAAACAAACTCCAACTCCTGGCTCGAGGGGGTAGCGAGGGATTAACATCCTTATATCTCCACTGTTTGGGAATTGAAACAATGCTTGTACATCGTCGGTTCGGTCTTACCTTGAAAGCATATATTTAGCTAGACTTAGTTATTTGTATTCGTCATTCTCCCTCAAGTTTGTTAATGGTTGGGAGTGATAATTTGAAAGATAATTTGAAATGGAAAGTCGTAGTAATGCAAAAGCGGAGCGAAAGAATTGATTTCAAAACATGCATGATTATTTTATTGAATTACTATTCGAAAGGTACAACGTTTTACATCAAATAGCATTTTGTGATCGTAGGAATTACAACTAGAAAGATAAACCTATTAATCCTAAGGGCAATCTCCTTGGTGAATCTGTTGACCATATCTTACTCCTTAGTTCATGGACTAGTAGAAGTGACAGGTAATCTCGAATTCTTCTTGGGCACGTCGAATCTGTCGGGAATAGATTGTTAGCGGTGGGTTTTCGTCGTATCGGAACTTCATGAGTTTCCTTTGACTGAACCTCTTTTGTTTTTCCACAATATAGTATCACACCATTTGCAACCTTCAGCGTAGAGAAAGCCTATGACCTTTTTGCCCCTTGGTGGGGAGTTACCGTATGTCGCCTTCTCTCCATCGTAGTTAAGCATCTTCGTTCAGGGTGTTGCCCCAGTTGGACTGACCCTTGCCCCCGGGTTATCGTAGAGCGTCCTTGTAAGTTTGATATGTTCTAAGATGAACCCCTTTATGGCTAGATACCTCTTGAGTGTATCTGTGAGGGAACTTCTTTGTTGAACTAATCCTTGCTCGACGATAGCCTTTGTTGTATTTATAATCTGGTTTCGAAAAGGCATGAACACGTGGTTGGCATAGTGAAAGACATCCCCCTTCTTTGTAGTAAGGCCGAGATCGTTCTCAATAATTTATCCTCCTTTCTCTATAGTTGATGATCCTCTTTGGTCTTCTTTGTGAGTATCGGGAAATTGGCTAGCATGGTAAGTGTGGATGCGGGCGAAGGTAGAAATGCAGATGTGAATGTAAATGTATGGATGCATGAAAATGCGAATGCGTGCGTATGCAAAGAACTCCTTTATTATTTGTATATTATGACTCCTTGTATGTAATGCAATGCGGACGTGCTATAGATATAATCCTAAGGATAGCCCATGCGGGTTTAGGGATGACATTAGACTCTAATGAAACATTTGCGAGCTAGATATTATGACACGTTAATGGGAATAGATTAGGAAGTGCGTGGGAAGTAGCAGCTGATGACCGTTCAAGATGGTCACCAAGTCTCATGACCTTCGAGAGGTCGTTCGACATGTACCTACGAAACTGTCCCTCGTGGGAAGGTTCTCTATGTGGAACGCATCCTATCTAAGGACGATATCGAGTGAAGAGAAATCCCTACAGGCTAGAGATGAAAGATGTATAAACGGAAATCCAAACCCTACAAGTTAGGGGTATACGGGAATAAGCACGGGTTGACTGTTCAAGACAGTTACCAGCTCTCATGGCTATTGTGAAGCCAATCAACGTGCGTTAATGAGGATGTCCTTCGTGGGAAAGACATGGTCTTAGGAGTTAGAGTCCCTACAGGTTAGGGAATACGTAGGGATACCTGCAAAATTGAAACGCATAGATATTCGAAGTATATAAATTGCAAGCATATAGTAAGCACAAAAGCACGAAAGTCCTAAGTTCATAGGTTCGACGTAGGGGGCTCTAGGGAGCCAACCTTTTTATGGGGGGTTCTAGAAGGTCTCATGGGGTCGTTCGTAGCCTCCGAGACTTTTTGTCTCTTCGGATTTTAGAACAACTCATTTTATCCATGAGGTTCGAATTTTTGGGGTAGGTTCCCGGAGAGATCAGCTAAATATCCCGTCCTGCCCTCAACAAAGTCAAGCCTCGTTTTGGACATTTCCGAATACTCAACCCACTCCGAGTGGAGTTATCAATGAGACTCGTAGGCGATTCATGCTCCCCTATTGATCTCAAAGTTAACTCCCACACTTAGGGTTTAACACAACAATTCATATATAACCCAACAGATATAATAGAACTAAAAATATTCAATTAAATAAATATTTAATTAAATTTCAGTAATGAATTTGAAAAGGAAAATAAATAAATAAAATTTAAATATTTAAAACTAACCTTGAACTCCGGCGGCTTGCAATTAAAAAAAAACAATACACAGCAAATATTTAAATAAACAAATATTATTTAAATAAACAGGTATTTATTGAATTGATGTAAAAGGATGAAATTATCAATAAATAAATAAAATAAAAATTTTAAATATTTATAAAAAAGATAAATAAACCCTAAAATGGCGAATTAGCCAAACCCTAAAAAAGTTTGCCAAAAACCTAAATAGTTTGCCAAAAAACCTAAACCCTGCCAAAACATATAGGGGCATAATAATTCACCATTATAGTGTCCCCAGCAGAGTCGCCAGCTGTAGCAATCTGCCCAATTTAGAGTCGCCACCTATTCTACCAAGGCGAATAGGAAACCTCGCGCAGTTAAGAGATCAGGGTAAGATATTATATTCAGGTCGAGGGAAGGTGTTAGGCACCCTCAACCCTTTCCTAAAGGTTAACATTGCAAAGATAAGGGTTATGGCAAAACATAAAGAAAGATGACAGACAGTAAATAGAGTTAAAGGCTAATTATTTGAGGTTTATAGCTAAGGAAGTGAATAGGGGAAAAATTGAGATTTTAGGGAGGGGGACTCGCCTTGTTGCCAAGTGCCTACGTATCTCCTTAGGGAGAATCAGAGTCAACGTAGTTCGGGCACAGGATTGTACGCCTTAGAGTTGAATTGAATGTATTTGAATTTGTTTTGAAGTTGTTTTGAAATGCGAATGTTCGAAGGTATTTTGAGTTACCTTATCGTAGTTGTGAACATCGCAGTGTTGCAACACCGTAGTATCGTGGTTTAGTGTATTTTGAGTGTTTTAGGATTTGGGCGTACAACCCTGATTTTAATTTAGCACTATTAACCGCAACGATCAATAGATTCAATCGCCATAGTTAACAGATTTGAAGTTGCATCGTTACCAATTTTAATCAATTGATTTGATTATTACTAATAACGAATTATAGTATTTTTTATAATTTTGATAATTAATTTGTATCATTACCCCTCGTAATCGATTGATTCGATTAAAAAGAATAACGAATTTGAAATGAGGAAATTGAATAGTTAATCATCGCAACCAATGAGGATGGTTGAAACCATTTAACAAAATAAGTTTATTCGAATTATATTTCAATTGATTAAATAATTAAATAATTGATTATTACCCATCGCGACCAATAGATTTAGTCGAAACGAATAATAAATTAAGTTTTAATATTATTTTTATCCTAATAAAACTCTAAATTTATAAACTTAATTAACCTATTAACTAAAAAACTAATTAATTCAATTCACCTAAAAAGAATTATTTTGTATTATTATTTATATTTGATATGTTTTTGTTATCTAGATAGAATTCTTCATATTAAAGATCTTATTAATTAAATGAAAAATAAAATATTAAAATCCAACTAAACATTATTTACTAAAACCAAAAGGGCTAAATAAAAAAAAAAAAAAAGTATAACTTGAAACATGGAGGATCAGCGCCTCCCATCCCTGACTTTCCCTTTTATTTTAACTATCAGCCACCAAACAACACAATTGACAAAAAATTGCACACAAGTATTCTCTTCCCTCACCGATAAGCCTTCTCTTCTTCTCATATTTCCAAGTACACTTTCAGCAAATTGAAGCAGTGCAATTAAAACATTATCAACAAGCAAGATAATAGTTAACAGAGAAAGAGGAACGAAGAACCTGATACTGGTTGTTCCGAGAGCGCGCGGTGGTGGTCGATGTGTTGCCTCATAGAGCACGTCCATGTGACGTCGGCGTTGCTGTTTCAAGTGGTGACATCATAGATCCGCGATTAAGTTGTGGACTCGTGGCCATGGTTGCAGCGGTGGCGGAGATCGGAGTTTCCGAGATGCCGTCCGATGAGCGATGAGATTGGCGCTGTTTCAAAACCGCTAGGCTTGTCATTGCGTCGGCGCGGATGTTTTGCACAGCAGCTTGCGTTGTTGGTGCCATTGTAGATTCCATTGAAGGTTTCGGATCTTAATCAATGTCGAAACAAATTCCGAACCTGGACAAACTATAAAGAAAACAGCATCGACATAATACATGAACCAAGATGAAATCAATGACAGTTAGACAAAATATCTTCTCTTTTATTTCCTGCAAAAGAGTTTTGCATCTATTGTTTTAGTATTGCTTGGTTGTTTATGTTGATAGTCAGAACCACTTGGTAAAATTAAAAAAAAGGTTAGTATAGGACTCGGTAGTTATCTACAGACGAGACTCAAAAATAAAATAAGGGTTCATCCTCCCCCCCCCCCCATCGAATAGAAAAATTTGCCTCTTTTTATAATGCACAAACTAGGTTTTCTACATTCTAATGGGCCTATTGATTTAATAAATATCTTAATTAATAAATTGATGATAATAATCCCTAATAACTCTAATAATATATTAACCCCTTAATTAACTTAATAGAATAAAAAGGCTAATAATCCTACTAATAATAAATATAATCCAAATAATAGTTAATAGTAATAATAATTTTAGTTAGAAAAATACCAATATAAATGATAATAAATAAATAACTAAATTATAATAGACTATCAAAAAAGACAAATGAAAGAACCCTTAGAATGAGATATATTGGCTAATAATTTTGGGCTCAAATTCTTGCTAACCACACATCTTTATTTAATTAAAGAGAGTTTTATAAGAGGTCGGGTTTAACAATAGATATGTTAAACCCCATATCCCTTAATTTTAATACCTTTAATAAATTAAAAATGCGAATTGCATAGGGTAAATTTTGGGGTATGACACTGTGGTGTTCGCGGCGCAAAGAGAGATTCGCGGCGCAAAGAGAGATTCGCGGCGCATGCTATACGAGTTTTAGAAATATGTTTTGATTTCTGGCTGTTGATGTTTTATGTTGGTTGTTGGGATCAAGCCTTAGTAGGATTAACTTGAGAAAAATTATAATTATTATTAGTGAAGAAATTGGTTTAAATTAATTAGAATATTATACCGTTGGAATTGATTAATTTAATTAGTAGAAATTATAGTGATGATTCTTAGTGATGAAATATGTAGTTAATGGATTAAGTTGTATGAAGATGGAATTGGTGTGAAGAAGAAATAGCACTAGTAATAACGATGATATATGTAGCTGGCTGAATTAGTAGCATAATTGGAATTAATAATAGAGTTAACGAATAGTAGAATTGGAATTAGAATGATAAGAATTGTTGGTAGTAGATTAATTAATAAATTGAAGAATTAGTACTTAGATGTTCAGGGGCTGTTTTGTAATGATTAAGTTGATGCAATTGATGCATGTTTAAGTTGTTGTTTTCGTTGCTGTTGTTCTGGTTGTTGTTGTTGATACGTTGATTAAGTTGCAAGTCTTATGACCAATGTTGTTTAAGTTATTGATGATGCGTTGATTAAGTTGCAGGTCTTATGACCAAGGTTGATTAAGTTGTTTGCGGTTGTTGCATTGTTGTGTTGTAACGTTGTAGTTGTTGTTATTGTTGCATGCATACATTTGCATATTACGTTGGCCTGGATTGGCAAAATGTTTAAGTTGGCCTTGACGGCACCTGTTTAAGTTGGCCTTGATGGCACCTGTTTAAGTTGAAATGCCTCGATAACCTGGCATATGTTTAAGTTGGGAGTTCTGCTCCAATGGTACCACATGCATTTGCACAGTTGAGTCTCATTTGAAGTTGTTGTTGTTATAAGTTGTTGTTGTTATACTTGTTGCTGATAATTGTTATTATACTTGTTGTTGGTAAATAATTATTATAACTGTTGTTGCTATTTGTTATTATAACTGTTGTTTGAATAAGTATGAAGTGGTGAAGTTGTATGATCTAATCTTAATATACTATTTATCATACGCTTGTTTATATTGTTGGATGTCTCACCCTTCTGAATGATGTTTCCCTACCATGGGAAATTGACAGGTACTCAAGATAGCGGTGGAAGTTTGAAGTGATTTTATGAAGTCTTTAGTTGCTGCTATTCGAGTTAGTGTGTTGCTCTGATACGTAGCACTCGGGGGGATAAAGCAATTGTTTAATTTATTATTTTACTTGCTGAATTTTTAAGTGAATTATGTTTTAAATTGTAACTTAAAGTTACCGTGCAATGATGCTACGACTTGATTTGAATATTTATGAAGTTTGATGATTCCGATGTGAGTTAATTATTTAATTTGAAAAAAAAGTGATTTTTGAATAATGATTTAATTGTCCATTTTAAGTTACGTGCTATGTATCTATATAAAGGAAAATAAGTCGTAATTGTTTTTGAATGACGAATATGTGATACCTCAAATGAATTTGTTTGGAATTTATACTCTGATTTTTATTATAAATTATCGGGTAGAATTGGGGTGTTACAGAAGGTGTAAAGCACCCTTTGTATCCATGGTTATCCATGGGCTCTTAATTGCTTAGCTCGTTTGTTTTCAAAATGTTTGAATTGTTTGAAAAGTAGGGTGTGAATAGAAATTTGAATAAGAACTTTAGCATGTAAATAAGCGTAGTCTTTTTGAATTTGATTTTTGAAAAGAAGTGGGAAAATATTTTAATTTGAATTTGAAAAAGAGCAAGCAATTAAAAAGCAATTACCCTTAAGTTATATAAAATGTTTTTTTAGCTTTTCGGGCGAAAGGGTCTATCCGTACCATGAGAGGGCAGGAAGTCTTTCAATTGGATGTTAGGGGTCATCGAGAAAAGTATCGTTCGCCATAAGACTGTCCCTTGCCATAAAGAGGGCAGGTAGTCTAAGGGAAGGATATAATAGTCATTAATCTTTTTAGGCATCATGCGAGGATACCTTAGCAATTGGGACAATCATCTTTTACCGAGGCAACTTCGAGGGACTAGATGGTTTTCAATCTCTTTAGGCAACCTTGCTTTAGGTATCCTCGGAATCGAGGGACTTGACTATTATTTAGTATAATTAGAGGCAACAGAATCATAAGGCAACAGGCAACAAAGGCAACAAGAGGTGTTACCCTAAAGGTGTGTGGGTGCAACAATCACGTGATTAAGTTCAATTATTTATCTTGTAATTAGTTATCCTAATTCAGTTCAAGGCTTGCACTCCCTAAGATTACTAACCACGCAGTTTAAAATTGCAGAAATTAAAGGCAGAATTTAAAAGTTCCTATGCTATTACAGTAAACACCTGTAGGGCAGAATAAAGTAAGAATTGGGCGCGAAAATAAAACCTTACAATTTATAAGGTAACCGATCAAAAATTAAAAGGGTTAGGAAAAGGAAAAACAGTGATTAATAATCATGCTGAAAAATAGTTAGCCAAAAATAAAATTAGGGTTAAAAAATCTAAAAATAATAAATTAGCCTAAAATTAAATTATTATCCTAAAAATAAAACCCTAATTATTTTATTACTCTAAAACTAAATGAATAAACCTAATTTTTAAACTAAACTTAATTAAAAAAAAAGGTTAATTTATTAACTAATTAAAAGGTTAATTCTATTGATTAAAAATAAATAAATTTTGTTATTATAAAAAATGTTAAGTTTTTTTCAAAAAAGGATTAATTAAAAAAAGGTTTAGTAAAAAAACATAAAGAAAATAATTACAAAAAAACAAAATAATAAATAAATAAAGGAACCTGGGCGTTGGATTCTGTGTGCCTTGATTCTGAGGGTACATGGTGCATATGCATTCTCAGGAGCGTTGGATCTGGAAACGTACAAATCCAATGGCTGGTGATTGAGGCTGCATCGTGGTCACACGTGAGAGGGTCATACTGGATTCACAAGTACCATAACACATATTTGTAAAAAAATATAAATGGGTTTCAGTGGGGTTCGAACCCCTCCCCTTATAGATGCTCACGCATGCTCATTACCATGTGGGCCAGAATCGTTTGTTGATAAATCATCATCTCCAGGTAATTAAATATAAAACATGAATGAATAAAAATAAAAATTCAAACTTATCTGAAGATGGGGCCCAGCAGCGTGCATCAACCAATGATGGGAGAGAGAAAGTGGCGTTGAAGGTTGACTGGCCATTGGGAGTGTGCCAACTGACCACGCGTGCTGAAGGAGAAAGTCAGCCTCGCTGACTGCCAACGACGTGACGCCACGCGTGCGTCCCTTGGGTGTCTTCTATATCACTCATACCTGTGGATTTACCCATGATTCTTGTTGCGATGTTTCCTGCGGAAAAAGCTTCAATTTTTCTGGAATTTTAAAACCTGCAAAACAACGATCAAAAGAAATAGGAGATGACCCAGATCCCCTAAATCGACCCTCCTGAATCCGATGGTGTGATTATTTTGGGTCGAAAAGGCTTGTATCATGGAGAACGTAAAAGTTCTTTCCTTGTGCCCTAAAAATGGTATCTTGCGTTTTAGGCACTAGAGCTTCGTTCTAATGGTTTAGATCCTCCCTGATACATGTTATGAACCACTCTAAATCAATCTAGGAAGAGGATGAAGTCGTTGGTTTGACTTGAGAATGGTTGCAGCTTGAGATTTCGTGAGCCCTAGTTTTTTGGAGAATTTTGCAAAGTTTGGAAACCTATTTTTCTTCCCTTTCTTTTTTCCGCCCTTGCTTGCTGAAAGCCCTCCCTTTATATAGAGTGATATTTTTTAGGGTTAAAAGATTGAATAAAATCCCATGATTGATAAGAAAAAATATGATTTTGATTCATATATTTAATCTTTCTATTTTGTCTCAAATCTCCTACCAATCAAATATTTTCGAAATTGCTAGCCTTTAATGAGTATCTTGGACCTCAAGAATGCTGAATAATCAAACCTTGCACTTATTGATTTGATTTTTGCATTTTATTTTAATTAAAATTGAATTTAATTGAATTAATCCAAAAATAATTAAAATAAATGAAGGAATGGCGTGACATTGGGCTTTAGAGGCTCTTCGCTACTTTAGAAATAGGTTTGAATCAAAGAAACATAAGCCCATTAGCCAAAAATGCAATTTCCATCACTTAGGCTTTCAAGCATTTTCTCAAATTTCCCCAACGTGTGTAAGTCATAACTCATTCATTATTTATCATACGAGGATGTTCTAGGACTTTTTGGAAACCTCAATATAACCTCTACAAGCCACTTTGGAAGCTTTTTTGTATTTGAAGATTTTATCTTGAAGATATGGCTCCTGGAAGAAAACAGCTTTTTGCGAGCTTCTAGAAGGACCTATAATACTCTGGCTCATATCTCTAATGCGGAAGCATTTCTTGACCTTGGGCCCAACATAAAAGTTGTAGAGACTGAAATTTCCTTGAGAATAGGCTTTGGTTGAGGGATTTCTGATAATGTATGAGAGAGATATGATCAGTCAAAGTTGGGTTGACTTTTACCTAGAAACCCTAATTTAGCAACTTATCCTTTTTGTGAATTTTTGATCTTTTCTTGATGAATCATGGTCAAATTTTGATCAAATGAGGAATGTGACTTAAAAATAAGGATGTTGACCAAAAATCAGGAGTTTTGACTGTACTTTGACCACAGTTGACTTTTAGGTCAAACTAGTCAACTATTGAATTTATGAGCAATTGACTGAACAATCTTATGAATCAGAGCTTGAAACTTGGCATGAGGACCCTTTGAAGCATATGAGAGGCCATGGGATCCATTTGAGGTATCAGAAGTTCAAATTCCTTGATTAAATCAGAAACCCTAATTTTGGATCTTGTGCTTAGGAGAAGAGTGAGCTTGCACCGTCTTGAGCAATTGCAAGTCAGGTGAGTAAAAACATCTTGGAATATGACGGGAAAATTTTGGGGTATGACACATTGTTTCAATTCCTAAACAGTGGAGATATAAGGATGTTAATCCCTCGTAAACCCTTTTGAGCCTAAGGAGTAGAAGTTTTCTTTCATATGCAATTTAAAACCCTTAATCATAACCTGGGGCAGGGTAGTTACTCAGTTAACTCAATTATACTAGCCGTTGTTTATACAAATAATGATGGATTCCCGTGACCATTAAGTCAGGCAGTCAATATCCACCAAAAAGAAGAACTGTTAAGTCAAAAACCTATGAAGGAGACTTATCAAAAAGCCAAACATCCCGCTGACTGCAATCTCAAAATGAACAGTTCAGGCAAAGGGTAGGGATAATAAAAGTCAAAAAAAAGAAAAGAGGTTGCTACAAATCCTCGACAAAAGAAGGTATTACAAGAAAGGGTGACTGCCTGTCTAAATAAAAGTTCAGGTGCTTTAACCATCATCAAACGTCAATGTTACGACTTCAAGCTCTACTAGGAATTAAACGCAAAGTTAACTGGGCATAGGATCGAAGAATATCAAGAAGATCGGGATGGGTAAAAGTAAACTTTGAGCCATTATCCTTTGTTTCTTAAACCGTGAACCAAGCCACGTTACAACCCTTGAAAGTCCTAACTGAAGCATGATTAGTTCGAAAGCATACGGTCACCAAAAGGGTATCCTGACTCCTTAAGGTTTGCCATAAACGCTGAGTTGATATCACGTTTTTACAAATATCACGCTTTTACACCTTTGTTTTAATGTTTTTCAAAAACCCAAGATAGACATATGCATTGCATCTCATGAATTCATTATTAAACATATGCTGCTATATAATTTCAAATGTTAGCATCAGGAAGAATATGCACAGGGTACGGCGAATGACTAAAAGTCATCCTGACAGATGAAACCACTTCAGTAACAATAACTCTTACACCTGAATCAATTAGAAGTCAACGAATACAAGGGGCATGACATGCTTTGTCCAATCAATCTGGGGGCAACTAAGTCAAGATTCCAATAATCTTTCAAGAATGGCAAATAATTAGGGGCATGCACCCAAGTGGGTCTGAAGCTGCTTCCCGATCAGTCAAGGGCATTATACTAAGTTTATGAGTACTAGGGGCATGTCACCCATAGTACACACCTCACAAGGTCCTCCCGAGGCGAATCTCTTCAAAGTCCCTACTAGCTGGAGCAAAGCTATGCAAGGCATGTTTGACACTTCGACCAACACGCATTGGTGTTTCATAATTAATACTAGTACAGGAAGGGCAGTTACTATAACCACTGGGGGCAATGTTCAAAACATCCATGCCTTCCCACAGTGTCGGTTTCACAGGATCATATCCCCACAAAGTAATCTTCAAGTAGCTATATTCAATCCCTCCTCCAACATGGTCTATTAATCTCTCTTATCCCCAGACAGGGTGCATCAAGGATCAATCATTCAAATGGCTCTCATCCCCAAGCAGAAATCATAAATCCCCAGCTAAGCACCTTCAAAGCAAAGACCAGACATCAAAATCACAATGATACAGAGATTTATTTTCTCAAATCAAGAAAAATCGCTAAGATATTCCATATAGTATAAATCATGTTCATACATCATATATCATAAACATATTCATACATTGCATACAGTACCTCATAATAAATTCATACATAATATGCAAGTTTCTCATTTATTTTGAGAGACTCATCACATAATACATGCATCATGACACTGCATAAAAGACTAACTTTACTTTTTTCAAGATACAAGTACAAGCAGATAAACAATATCTCCAATTTTCAAAGATCTAATTCAGTTACTACGAACGGTACTGATACGGTCAACATTCCAAGGTCTAATTCTATCATCACGAATGGTGTAGACACGACCATCCTTCCAAGATCTAATTCAATTACTACGAACGATGCTGGCACGGTCAACATTCCAAGGTCTAATTCAGTTACCACGAACAGTACTGACACGATCAAACATTCAAAGATCTAATCCTATCATCATGAACGGAGTTGGGACGATCAAAGAAAGAGACATACTTTATCATGAAACTAAATTCAGAAAAGACCATGACGATGGAGTCACGACAATGGAGTCACGACAATTGAGTCAAAACAATGGAGTCACGATAATGGAGTCACGACAATGGAGTCACCACAAATGATCATGACAATGGAGTTACGACAATTGAGTCACGACAATAAAGTCACGACAATTGAGTCACAACAATAAAGTCACGAAAATTGAGTCATGATAATGAAGTCATGACAATAGAGTCACGACAATGAAGTCACGACAATAAAGTCACGACAATGGAGTCACGACAATAAAGTCACGATAATGGAGTCACGACAGTTGAGTCACGACAATGGAGTCACGACAATGAAGTCACGACAATGGAGTCACGACATTGAAGTCACGATGATGGAGTCACGACAATGAAGTCACGACGATGAAGTCACCACAAATGATCACGACAATGGAGTCACGACAATTGAGTCACGACAATGGATTGGCGACAATGGAGTCATGACAATAGAGTCACGACAATAAATTCACTTATATGTTCCGGACCCTCAGGGCAATCGAGCCAACAACTTAATGTTAGAACAAGATTTGTTCTGATCAATTATCTTAGTTTTGATGATAACAATAATATGAATTTTGCTTAAGATTATATGGTACTCTAATCCATTGCAATTTCCCTTTCAGGAAATATATAAAGAGTACGCATAATTCAGCGCTCAGAAGTTGTGTCTCAAATGGTTCAGCATGCAACATCAGAACATGGTCTGGCAAGACATCAGAAGATGGTCGAAGCAGAATCAGAACATGGGTCTATGGAAGCATCAGAAGAACATGAGATCAGAAGCACTGAAGATCAGAAGATGGTATCACGCAACAGAAGCACTTCAAGGTCAGAAGATCAGAAGATGCTATGCACCAAGCTGTTTGACTCTGATGATATTCAAACGTCGTATTCACAAACTTCAGATCAGAAGGAAGTACAGGTGGCAGACTACGCTGACTGACAAAAGGAACGTTAAAGCTACTAAAGGCAACGTCAGTAGACACAGCGTGAACAAGGCTCGAGGTAGTTGACAAAAGCGTATAACATTAAATGCAATGCTGTACGGAACACGCAAAGCATTAAATGCACTCAACGGTCATCTTCTCAACGCCTATAAATATGAAGTTCTGATGAGAAGCAAGGTTACCAATTCTTAACAACTCTGAACGAAAATAAACTTGCTGAAACGCTATTCAATCAAAGCTCAGAATCTTCATCAACTCACTACATTGCTGTTGTAATATATTAGTGAATGCAGTTGTAAGGAACTAGAGTGATCGTGTTGATCAGTAGACTCTAGAAAAAGTCTTAGAGGGTATCTAAGCAGTTGTTCCTGGAGTGATCAGTGTGTGATCAGAAGACTCTGGAAGACTTAGTTGCGGACTAAGTGGAAAACCATTGTAATCCGTGCGATTAGTGGATTAAATCCTCAGGTTGAGGTAAATCATCTCTGCGGGGGTGGACTGGAGTAGCTTCGTTAACAGCGAACCAGGATAAAAATAATTGTGCAATTTATTTTTATCGTCCAAGTTTTTAAAGTCACACTTATTCAATCCCCCCCTTTCTAAGTGTTTTTCTATCCTTCAATTGGCATCAGAGCGCCGGTTCTAAGGTGCAAGCACTTAACCGTGTTTAGAAAAGATTCAGGAAGAGAAAAACGCTTCAGTAAAAGATGGTTGATGAAAGTGAAAAGTCTACACCTACACCTGCATCTACATCTGGCTCTGCTGAGCAATACAACGGTAACAATGGTTATACTAGACCGCCGGTATTTGATGGTGAAAACTTTGAATACTGGAAAGATAAACTGGAAAGTTACTTTTTGGGTCTAGATGGTGATCTATGGGATCTTCTGATGGATGGTTACAAACATCCAGTAAATGCCAGTGGCGCAAAGCTGTCAAGGCAAGAAATGAATGATGATCAAAAGAAGCTTTTCAGGAATCATCATAAATGCAGAACTGTTTTGCTGAATGCTATCTCTCATGCTGAGTATGAGAAGATATCTAACAGGGAAACGGCCTATGACATATATGAGTCCTTGAAAATGACTCATGAAGGAAATGCTCAAGTCAAGGAGACTAAAGCTCTAGCCTCAATCCAGAAGTATGAAGCCTTCAAGATGGAGGATGATGAAGACATTGAAAAGATGTTTTCAAGATTTCAAACTCTTACTGCTGGATTGAGAGTTCTTGACAAGGGATACACCAAGGCTGATCACGTAAAGAAGATCATCAGAAGCTTACCCAGAAGATGGGGTCCTATGGTGACTGCATTCAAGATTGCAAAGAATCTGAATGAAGTTTCTCTAGAAGAGCTTATCAGCGCCTTGAGAAGTCATGAAATAGAGCTGGACGCAAATGAGCCTCAAAAGAAAGGTAAGTCTATTGCATTAAAATCAAATATCGAGAAATGCACTAACGCTTTTCAGGCCAAAGAAGAAGATCCTGAAGAATCAGAATCTGAAGAAGAAGATGAACTGTCCCTGATCTCCAGAAGGCTAAATCAACTCTGGAAGACCAAGCAAAGGAAGTTCAGAGGCTTCAGAAGTTCAAGGAAATTTGAACGTGGAGAATCTTCTGATGAAAGAAGATTTGACAAGAAGAAGGTCATGTGCTATGAATGCAATGAGCATGGACACTACAAGAATGAATGTCCAAATCTTCAGAAGGTAAGTCCCAAGAAAAAGTTTCATAAGAAGAAAGGTCTTATGGCAACCTGGGATGAGTCAGAAGATGATTCAGAAGATGAGCAGGCCAACTGTGCGCTGATGGCGACAGAAGATGACGGATCAGAATCTACATCAGAATCAGATTCTGAAGAGGTATTTTCTGAACTCACTAGAGATGAGTTAGTTTCCGGTCTAACTGAACTTCTGGAACTCAAGTCTCAGATTAGTCTCAAATACAAAAAGCTGAAAAAGCAATTTGAATTTGAAACAAAGAAGCTTGAGTTGGAGAATTCTGAATTAAAAGAAAAACTTTTAAAATTATCCAATAATGTTGGATCTCCTTCTGATTCAGAAAAATCCACTCCTAGTCTAAACCATATTCTGAAAGAATATGATTTAAGTTTCAGGAAGTTCTTATCTAGAAGTATTGGCATAAGTCAGCTAGCTTCTATGATATATGCTGTGTCTGGAAACAAAAGAGTTGGCATTGGTTTTGAGGGTGAAACCCCATACAAACTTGAACCTGTTGATGAAATGAAAATTACATACAAGCCATTGTATGATCAGTTCAAGTATGGCCACTCTCATGATATTAGGCACACTTCACATGCTCAAAGTTTTCACATAACACACACCAAAAAGCATGTGACACAACCTAGGAAATATCATGAAACTCACATCAAGAATTATCATGCTGTTCCTCCTATTGCTTATAATGTTAAACCCAAGTTCAATCAGAACTTGAGAAAATCTAACAAGAAAGGACCCAAAAAGATGTGGGTACCTAAGGATAAGATTATTCCTATTGCAGATATCCTTGACTGCAAAAAGGACAAGGCACAACATGTCATGGTACCTGGACTCTGGATGCTCGCGACACATGACAGGAAGAAGGTCTATGTTCCAAGACCTGGTGCTTAAGTCAGGAGGAGAAGTCAAGTTCGGAGGAGATCAGAAGGGCAAGATAATTGGCTCTGGAACTATAAAGTCTGGTAACTCTCCTTCCATTTCTAAAGTACTTCTTGTAGAAGGATTAACTCATAACCTCTTATCTATCAGTCAATTAAGTGACAATGGTTATGATATAATCTTCAATCAAAAGTCTTGCAAGGCTGTAAATCAGAAGGATGGCTCAATCCTATTTACAGGCAAGAGGAAGAACAACATTTATAAGACAGATCTGCAAGATCTTATGAGTCAGAAGGTGACTTGTCTTATGTCTGTTTCTGAAGAGCAGTGGGTCTGGCACAGAAGATTAGGTCATGCTAGTTTGAGAAAGATTTCTCAGATTAACAAACTGAATCTGGTCAGAGGACTCCCTAATCTGAAATTCAAATCAGATGCTCTTTGTGAAGCATGTCAGAAGGGCAAGTTCTCCAAACCTGCATTCAAGTCCAAGAATGTATTTTCTACCTCAAGGCCATTAGAACTCTTGCACATTGATCTGTTTGGCCCAGTCAAAACAGCATCTGTCAGAGGGAAGAAATATGGATTAGTCATCGTAGATGATTATAGTCGCTGGACATGGGTAAAATTCTTAAAACACAAGGATGAGACTCATTCAGTGTTCTTTGATTTCTGCATTCAGATTCAATCTGAAAAAGAGTGTAAAATCATAAAGGTCAGAAGTGATCATGGTGGTGAATTTGAGAACGGATCCTTTGAAGAATTCTTCAAAGAGAATGGTATTGCCCATGATTTCTCTTGTCCTAGAACTCCACAACAAAATGGAGTTGTAGAGCGAAAGAATAGGACTCTGCAAGAAATGGCCAGAACCATGATCAATGAAACCAATATGGCTAAGCATTTCTGGGCAGAAGCAATAAACACTGCATGCTATATTCAGAATAGAATCTCTATCAGACCTATTCTAAATAAGACTCCTTATGAATTGTGGAAGAATAGAAAGCCCAACATTTCATATTTCCATCCTTTTGGATGTGTATGCTTTATTCTGAACACTAAAGATCATCTTGGTAAGTTTGATTCCAAAGCTCAAAAGTGTTTCCTTCTTGGATATTCTGAACGCTCAAAAGGCTACAGAGTATACAATACTGAAACATTGGTTGTAGAAGAATCAATCAATATCAGGTTTGATGATAAGCTTGGTTCTGAAAAACCAAAGCAGTTTGATAATTTTGCAGATTGTGATATTGATATATCAGAAGTTGTTGAGCCAAGAAACAACGCATCAGAAGCAGAGCTTCTCAGAAGCAAAGAATCGGAAGATCAAGTATCAGCTTCTCTGGAGAATCTAAGCATTTCTGAAGAACCATCTGTCAGAAGATCATCCAGACTCATCTCTGGTCATTCAGAAGATGTCATTCTTGGAAAGAAGGATGATCCAATCAGAACAAGAGCATTCCTTAAGAACAATGCAGACTGTCAATTAGGTCTTGTATCTTTGATCGAGCCAACTTCTGTTGATCATGCTCTAGAAGATCCAGACTGGATAATTGCTATGCAAGAAGAACTGAATCAGTTTACAAGGAATGATGTTTGGGATCTTGTTCCTAGACCAGATGGATTCAATATAATTGGTACAAAATGGGTCTTCAGAAACAAGCTCAGTGAGAAAGGTGAAGTGGTAAGAAACAAAGCCAGATTGGTGGCTCAGGGTTATAGTCAGCAAGAAGGGATTGACTATACAGAAACCTTTGCACCAGTGGCCAGGTTAGAATCTATTCGTCTATTAATTTCTTTTGCCACTCAACATAACATCACTCTCTATCAAATGGATGTTAAGAGTGCCTTCTTAAATGGTTATATAGATGAAGAAGTTTATGTCCATCAACCTCCTGGTTTTGAAGACTCTATGTCTCCGAATCATGTGTTTAAACTAAAGAAATCATTATATGGATTGAAGCAAGCTCCCAGAGCTTGGTATGAACGCTTAAGTTCTTTCCTTCTAGATAATGGTTTCACTAGAGGAAAAGTGGACACTACTCTCTTTTGTAAAACCTTTGAAAAGGATATTTTAATCTGTCAAATATATGTAGATGATATTATTTTTGGAACATCTAATGCTACACTTGGAAAGGAGTTTGCTAAGTCTATGCAGGCTGAGTTTGAAATGAGCATGATGGGAGAACTCAAGTATTTCCTTGGAATACAAATAAATCAAACATCAGAAGGAACGTATGTTCACCAAACCAAGTATGTGAAGGAACTTCTGAAGAAGTTTAATCTTCTGGACTGCAAAGAAGCCAAAACTCCTATGCATCCAACATGCATCCTAGGTAAGGATGAGGTAAGTAAGAAGGTAGATCAGAAGTTATACAGAGGTATGATTGGATCTCTTCTATATCTGACTGCTTCTAGACCTGACATTCTGTTCAGTGTTTGTTTGTGTGCTAGATTCCAATCAGATCCTAGAGAATCTCATTTAACTGCTGTTAAGAGAATTCTAAGGTATCTGAAAGGTACTACTAATGTTGGCTTAGTTTACAGAAAATCTAAAGAATACAACTTAGTAGGATTCTGCGATGCTGATTATGCTGGAGACAGAATTGAAAGAAAAAGTACTTCAGGAAGTTGCCAATTTCTTGGAAGTCATTTGATCTCCTGGTACAGCAAGAAGCAAGCAACTATTGCTCTATCAACCACAGAAGCAGAATATGTCGCGGCTGCTGGTTGTAGTACACAGATGCTCTGGATGAAGAGTCAGTTAGAAGATTATCAGATATTTGAGAGTAACATTCCTATATTCTGTGATAATACTTCTGCTATATGTTTATCTAAAAATCCTATTCTTCATTCAAAAGCTAAACATATTGAGATTAAACATCATTTCATAAGGGACTATGTTCAGAAGGGTGTTATATCTTTAAACTTTGTTGATACAGACCATCAATGGGCTGATATCTTTACAAAACCCCTGGCTGAAGATAGGTTTAAGTTCATTCTGAAGAACATCAGTATGGATTTATGCCCAGAATGAGAAGATGAGAAGTTCTCATGTATGAGTATCTTCTGAAATGAATGTGGAACATTTTTTTTGTCAGAAGTTCTGATTGAATTCTTTTAGAAATTATGATTCGGTTATTACTAACGTTTCATTGTCTAAGTTGATTCAGAACCTCTTTTAAAGCAAAACAGCTGTAACGTTTTATCTCGGGATGGTAAACCTGTCGTTACTATTCATGGATAAGCGCGCGTGCAGTTGAAGGGACGCCGACCATAGGTAACTGTGCCAGTCACCTCATTTGTCTTTATTATCTCTCCTCACGTCACGTAACATTAAATGCTATTCATCATTCGTTTCATTTTATTTTTTTTTAAATACTCTTCAAACTCTTCATTTCATTTTACAAGCACTGACGGGATTCATGATGTTCTGGCGCGGATTTTGCGTAGGCTAGGATCCTAGTCTTTTGGTCTTTGTAGTTTCCTTTCCTTGTTGCATCTGTTTTCCTGCATTCCTGTCTTGTAAACCTTTTTTTTGATTATCAATGAAAAGTTTCTTTGATTTACATTCCAGTGATTTTATTTGTCGTTTTTTGCATCCGAATCTTTTTAAATATTCTTTTTGATGTTATGACAAAAAGGGGGAGAAAGATAAATGATAAATGATTTGATTAATCTATCAGTTGCTGGGTAAAGGCTCCCACACATTCACTAACAAGAACTGCAAGTTCTATATGGTTTAAGTGTTTTGCAGGTACAGAGAAGTGAAGTGAATCTTCAGAAGTGAATCATCAGAAGCAAAACCATAAGAAGCAAAACTATATGGAAACTGAAGCAAGCTGAGTGCTGTCAAGCTTCAGAGATCAGAAGCAAGAAAGAAGAATGAATCAGAAGCACTGATAATAGAATTTGAATATCATTGTCTATCCTGTTCTGACAAAATTCTATTTGCTCTGATACATATAATGTTATGGCTCTGATACATTATTTGCTCTGATACATTATTTCAGCCTATATGGCTCTGATACATATAATGTGTTCAAACATACATTTTATGTTCTAACTCGTTCATGCTGACTTTTGTCGTTTAGTTTTTGTTCTGTAACATTTCAGGATGTAGAGATGCTCTGATGATGCTCTGGTACATTCAACAATGTTCTGATACAAATCTAGCATGAAGTGATGTTGGTAGACATTCAAAGTTCTGAAGCTATCCGAGGGAAGCAGAAATCAGAAGATGTGAATGTTCTAAAAGATCCAGAAAACTCAAGTTCTGAAGCTGTCCTGAATGGAAGCAGAAGTCAGAAGCTGTGAATGTTCTGAAGATCAAAGAAATTCAAGTTCTGAAGCTGTCCACGATGGAAGCAGGAATCAGAAGCTGTGAGTGTTCTAAGGATCTAAAGAAATTCAAGTTCTGAAGCTGTCCAATGGAAGCAGAAGTCAGAAGCTATGAATTCTCTGAAGGCAGAAGCTTATATGATCGTCTCTACCGAAATAATCAGGGAAGTCTTTTATCAAAGTTCTTCGAGTATTTATTTCAGGGGGAGATTATTTATCTCAGGGGGAGATTGTTAATCTCAGGGGGAGACATATTCATATGCTTATGCTATAGCTGTGTAATTTGTCTTTTGCCGTCTACTCTTTCTGATCGCAAATTCATATCATTTATATATGTTTTTGTCATCATCAAAAAGGGGGAGATTGTTAGAACAAGATTTGTTCTGATCAATTATCTTAGTTTTGATGATAACAATAATATGAATTTTGCTTAAGATTATATGGTACTCTAATCCATTGCAATTTCCCTTTCAGGAAATATATAAAGAGTACGCATAATTCAGCGCTCAGAAGTTGTGTCTCAAATGGTTCAGCATGCAACATCAGAACATGGTCTGGCAAGACATCAGAAGATGGTCGAAGCAGAATCAGAACATGGGTCTATGGAAGCATCAGAAGAACATGAGATCAGAAGCACTGAAGATCAGAAGAAGGTATCACGCAACAGAAGCACTTCAAGGTCAGAAGATCAGAAGATGTTATGCACCAAGCTGTTTGACTCTGATGATATTCAAACGTCGTATTCACAAACATCAGATCAGAAGGAAGTACAGGTGGCAGACTACGCTGACTGACAAAAGGAACGTTAAAGCTACTAAAGGCAACGTCAGTAGACACAGCGTGAACAAGGCTCGAGGTAGTTGACAAAAGCGTATAACATTAAATGCAATGCTGTACGGAACACGCAAAGCATTAAATGCACTCAACGGTCATCTTCTCAACGCCTATAAATATGAAGTTCTGATGAGAAGCAAGGTTACCAATTCTTAACAACTCTGAACGAAAATAAACTTGCTGAAACGCTATTCAATCAAAGCTCAGAATCTTCATCAACTCACTACATTGCTGTTGTAATATATTAGTGAGATTAAGCTTAAACGTTAAGAGAAATATCACAGTTGTGATTATCGCTTTTAAGAAGCATTTGTAAACTCTTAGAATTGATTACATTAAGTTGTAAGGAACTAGAGTGATCGTGTTGATCAGTAGACTCTAGAAAAAGTCTTAGAGGGTATCTAAGCAGTTGTTCCTGGAGTGATCAGTGTGTGATCAGAAGACTCTGGAAGACTTAGTTGCGGACTAAGTGGAAAACCATTGTAATCCGTGCGATTAGTGGATTAAATCCTCAGGTTGAGGTAAATCATCTCTGCGGGGGTGGACTGGAGTAGCTTCGTTAACAGCGAACCAGGATAAAAATAATTGTGCAATTTATTTTTATCGTCCAAGTTTTTAAAGTCACACTTATTCAATCCCCCCCTTTCTAAGTGTTTTTCTATCCTTCACTTAATTCCGACGCCATAGATACGGCCTAATGTACGACTCAGTCTGACACGCGTCAATACATCAACTGATGGCATCTGTAAGTCAATCTCCGATAAACTTTCTGTCAATGTCCAGATGGCATCTTTAAGCCCATCTCTAACAATACTTTGCCTGGATGGCATCTTTAAGCCCATCCCCGACACAGGTTCAAGTACCAGCAAGTGCAAATTTCTGGGTATTCTAGTGTTCAATCCTCTTCCACCTTCAGATACTGATTGGCATACAGACCACTCTACATCCTCAGGTTCTAAGAAGATTGAACAGGGGCAGCTGTCATACCCCAAAATTTGCCCATCATATTTTTACTGTTAAGCTCATTCAAGTATCAAAACTCAAGGCTTATAAATTAGGGTTTTTGAACCAAAAGTCAACTGAACTTTGACTGATCATAACTCCCACATGGTACATCAAAAATTTTCTAACATAAGCCTATTCTCAAGGAAATTTCATTCTCTAAAACTTTGATGTTGGGCCCAAATCCAACAAATGCACCATTTGAGAGATATGAGCCAAAATATTACAGGTTCTTCTAGAAGATCGCCAAAAGCAATTTTTTTGTTAAAGCCCATATCAAGATAAAATCCTCAAATGGAAAAAAGGTTCCAAAGTGGCTTGTCGATGACATCTTGAGCTTTCCAAAAATTCCTATAACACCTCCATATGATATATTTTGAGAGAGTTATGACTTCCTAAAGTTGAGCAATTTTGATGAAAATGCATGAAGGCCAAAGTGGTGAACTTTAAGTTTTTGACTAAATGGGCCAAAGTTTTGAGTTTTAAATATGTTCATAAAGTACCTAAGGGCCCATCACTCCATCCTTTTATTATTTGCATTATTATTTATTTTTATTTTGAATTATATTCATTTTAATTCAAAATTTAATGAAGAAATAATGATAAATATAAAAGATATCGTATTGATAAAATTCTCAATCAAATATTGAGCAAATATTTACCTTTAAATCATATGATATTGATTGAGAAAGATTGAATCAAAATTGAAGCCAAAATAGAAAGTTTCCAATCAAAATTCAATCAAATTTTTTCATATTTCCAAGTCATCAAAAAACTTGAAGTCCAGGACAAATATTTGACCTAATTCATGCTCCTATATATACTAAACATGTTCAGATAATTAGGAGAGGAAAAAAGATGGAGAGAGAGCAAGGGTTTCAAAAACGCAAAAACTTCAAAGGAAGGTGCAAACTTGTATCACGAATTGCAGCCACCCTTAAGCCTTTCTAATCGTCTCAATCAATTCCTAAACTTGTATCACGAATTGCATCACTCTTAAGCTCTCATAACGTCCATAACATGCATGTCAATTTCCACATATTCATATATCTCTTGAATTTCCATATCTCGCGTTATAGCAAGCTTCGATGAAAACTAATCAATTTATTAAGCTTCTGACGTTGTATAAGGAATGTTTGGATCATTGGTGGAGAGCTTTGAGGTCTGCAAGTCGTGAAGCCATGGCTAGGGCATGGATGGAGATGGAGTTCGTTTTCATATGTGCAGGCGTATTTAGACCGAACCAATGCTACCATTAAACGCGCAATGTCCTAATTAGTTAACTTGGGTATTCATGTTATCTTTCTTCACGTGTTTTTCTTGAGTTTTAATGTTGCAGAAAAAATGAAGGAATTTCCGCAGATAAGGTTGCAGATGATTTCGCGTGTAAATCTGCAGGTGAGCATGGAGAAGAAGGTGAATAGTGGAGTGAGACGCGTGGGTAGCTGGTGTTGGTTATTCAAAACGACTCTATCTCTCCTCACGCGTGGAAGCATCTCATTCGCTGGTCAAATATTCCAAATGCTTTCTCTTCCTCCTATTGGTCTACGCCATTATCAGGGGGCCCACTCTGACTTGTTATTTTGAATTTTGAATTTCATTGCTTTTTTGTATATTTATTAATTCAGCATGATTATATTTAATGAATTGTAATGCAGCATGAATGGCAAAGGGGAGAGAAGGCAACATACAAGACCTGGGTTCGATCCCCAGGCCATACATTAATTTTTATTACTTGTAAAGCTTGCAGATCCAATGCAACGCCCATACGTGACTCACGATGCACCGTCGCTTCAAGGCCCTTGGATGACTTTGAAGATGGATCCAACGCTTGCAGACTTGCAGTCTACCATGGAACCTCATAGGCCATACATACAGGATCCATCGCCCCCACCTGGTTTGCTGTTGATTTTTCTTTGTTATTTTTTTTCTTTTGTTTTTTTTTTTCATAAAAATGTTAATTCCTTTTTACAACTAACTTAATTTAGTTTTATGATTAGTTTTTTAGGATTAATTTAAGAATTAGGTTTTATTTAATTTAATTTTAGGATTTTAATTATTTAGTTTTGCTAAAAATAATTAATTAGGATTGTTTTTATTAGTTAATTTTAATTTAAAAATTAGTTTTTTAATTAGGGTAATTCATTTAGGTTAGTTTTAATTCAAATTACAATTAGGTTTTAAGTTTAGCCTTTAAAACTTCGTAAACCTTAGGAATTATCAATAATATAAGAGTTATCTATTAACTGTAGGTTTTTTTTAACCTTTAGGTTTTTACCCTAGGTTTTTTTTAGCCATAAGGTTTTTTAACCCTGATTTTTCTTAAAGTATATTTTAATCGCGATTTCTCTCCTCATCCCATACTCTGGGTATGTCGTGTGTCTTTAATTATTTATTTATTTAAATTTTTGCCTTTTATTTGAATTTATTTATTTTCTGCCATTTAAATTCTAGAAAATGTGTATAGGCTTGCAAAATGTTTTTATGTAATAGTTTAGGTTTACTTTTCTGCCTTTATTTTTCTACCCTACAGGTGTTTATTGTAATAGCGTAGGATATTTAATTTTGTTTTATTTTCTGCTGTGGTTAGTAATCCTAGGGAGTGTAAGCCTTGTTAAAATAGATTTATCTAACTAACTTACAAGATTAAAATATCTGAACTGAATCACTTGATTGTGGCACACACACACCTTTAATGGTAACCCTTCTTATGCTGCCTGTTGCCTTTCGATTTAAAAAATAGTCAAGTCCTCGAATACGAGGATACCTTAGCAATATTGCCCTCAATTCATTATCATCATCAAAGATCATATGTCCCTTCGAGTTTCCTAAACAAAAATGATCTTTTCCCTCGATGTTGCCTCGGTTAAATGATGATTATCCCTTCGAACACTAAGGTATCCTCACTGGTTTCCTAAATGACTATTATATCCTTCCCTAAAGACTACCTGCCCTCTTTATGGTAGGGACAGTCTTATGGCGAACGATAATTCTCGATGACCCCTTTTCAAATCCAATGAAAGGACTACCTGCCCTCTTTATGGTATGGATAGCCCTTTCAAACAAAAGTCGTAAAGAACAGAAAAATTTAAACTTAGGGTAGGTGCTCTCAAATGCTTGCTATATTCAAATTCAAATAAAAAATACTTTTCCCACTTTTTTTCAAATCAATTCAAAAAGGCTACGCTTATTTTACAAGCTAAAGTCCTTATTCAAATTTTTCCTATTCACACAATAAAATTCAAACATTTTGAAAACAAAAGTGAGCTAAGAAATTAAGAGCCCATGGATAACCATGGATACAAAGGGTGCTTACACCTTCCCTTTGTATAACTTACCCCTCGAACTCAAAGTCTTTTAAAAGGTCTTTTTCTGTTCTTTTAGCCTTTCCAATTGGATAAAATAAAAGTCGGTGGCGACTCTTGCTATCCGCACATTTCTAAAAAGTCAGTTCTTCCATCGTGTTACAGTAACCTTTCCTAAAGCCAGTGTTTTAGACAGGACAACTCTTCCTTGTTGCTGATTAGTCACTAGGCCTTGTTTCTTTCTGTTTATAATTTCCTTGTTTTATATTGCGTACCGCATTGAACTTCGTTCGTTTCTGAATGATAATTTTAATGAAATGAGCATCACATGTTTTGATTCAATTCATTTTTACTTAATATTTTCAAATATATTTTTTGTCACTTTCTTTATCAAATTTTTACTTATGCAAAGGAGGATGATGAAAATGAAATACCCAAATCGCCAAACGGTATGCTTTCAAATAAAACTTTGCTGATGATGTACAGGCATTGTTTCAATTCCCAGACACTAGAGAAATAAGGAAGTTAATCCATTGTTCACCCCTTTTGAGCCTAGAAGTTGGAGTTTCTTTCTATACGAAAAACCGGTAATTTTAACCTAGGTCAGGGTAGTTCTCAGTTAATTTGGTTATGCATTCAATTACAAGAGAATCATTCAGTACACCTTTCATTCAATCACAAGCTTTCCTCCTCACAAATCAAAGAAATGTTGGAGATGTTAATCAAAAGCCAATGATGATTCAAGCATCTTCCATGGCATAGTTTGCAAAGCTCCCCGTGTTGAGGAATCAGTGTTCCAATCTCCCATAGCAGAGTTGGCAAAGCTCCCCGTGTTGAGGAATCAGTGTTCCAATCTTCCCTCACACAAAAATCAACCTCAGTTGTCACAAACAAATTGAATTGCATCGATCATTCATCATGCATAGAAAAATTCAAATAAATTTCATGCTCATCTATATTCTTCTGAGGTCATGTTGCTATCAACATCTTACCTTGAGATCTAAGTCCAACTTATTGGGCACCTACCAAAACAGATGTATGTCTGTCTTTTCATTATTTATCTAGTGCTATTCATGGATGTTGAATTTCTCTCTTGCATCCAATGATATTCTTGGGTGTCTTATCTCTTTTATCCAGTGCCATTCCTGGATGTCATTTCTCACTTCATTCAATGCCATTCTTGTTGTGATCCTCACTTTATTCAATGTTATTCTTTTATATCGTGATTCCTTTTATCTAGTGCCATTCCTGGATGCCATTTCTCACTTCATTTAAAGTCATTCTTGGATGTTGTGATCCTCACTTTATTCAATGCTATTCTTGAATATCGTGATTCCTTTTCTCCAGTGGCATTCCTGGATGTCATTTCTCACTTCATTCAATGTCATTCTTTGATGTTGTGATCCTTGCTTTATTCAATGCTATTATTGGATATCGTGATTCCTTTTCTACAGTGCCATTCATGTATGTCATTTCTCACTTCATTCAATGCCATTTTTGGATGTTGTGATCCTCACTTTACCCAATGCTATTCTTGGATATCGTGATTCCTTTTCTCCAGTGCTATTCCTGGATGTCATTTCTCACTTCATTCAATGCCATTCTTGGATGTTGTGGTCCTCACTTTATTCAATGCTATCGTGATTCCTTTTATCCCGTTCCATTCATGGATGTCATTTATTTTTTCACTACCATTCAATGTCATTCTTGGATGTAGTGACCCTTGTTTTCATCAAATGCTATTCTGGCATGTCATGATTTTTTTTCTCTCATTCAAAGCCAATAATTGGATGTCATATTCTCCACAGAATTCAGAGTCTCTCATATTATATACCAATAAATAAAAGAGTCCATACATTGCATTTAAATTGCATAGGAAGGACAAAAATTCGAGTATTTCTGTATTTAATTACCTTCCGTCATTGATACCATGAAGACTAAAGTCTTTCATGTTATATGGCTCGAGATAATTAAATAGGGGCAGCTGTCATACCCCAATTTTTGACCACTGAGATCCCACCATCATTTCAAATAGTAGGATAATCATCATCATTATCATCATGCATACATCATTTTCTAACCAAAAAATACCCAAAAAAATTGTTGTTTGTTGCTTGTGTCCTAAGACAAGAGGCTGATCAAGAGGAGACTAGGAAAACTAGGGTTTTGAGGACCACAAGGAGTTCAAACATTCTCCTATGATTAAAAGGGTTCTCTCATCAATATCCAAGTCCAAGGATGGCCCAATTCAAGATCAACAACTTTCAAGATCACCTGATGCTCAAATTAGGTTTTTTTTTTACCTAATTCCACTAGAGGGTTGACTTTTAATCAGGACATGGCTCCAAGGCTCAAACTATGATTCAAGGGCATCCAAATAAACTTTAAAATCCATTCACATCATTCATTTGAAGAGGAGAGCTTGATTCATATAAAATCCAAAAAACTGCAGTTCATCTGGAAAAGTCAAATGTGTGTGTCAAACTTTGACTTTTGAGAAAAATGGTCAACCATGAAATTTTAAGGATTCAAATCATCATCATATGAATATTGAAGACATTTGACCAAGATAAATCAAGAAAACTCATCAAGAATAAAAAATTCAACAAAAGTCAAAATTAGGGTTTTTAAGTGATTTTGACCCCACTTTGGGAAATCCAAATTTCACCTACACACTCAAAAATCTCCCAACATGAAAGTTGTAGATCTTAACCAAAAAAACTTTTTCTCCTCTCATGGTTTCATCAAAAATGATTATTTTGAGAGATATGGAATTATGAAGATTATGTTCAAAAAACTTGGAAATTTTTTAAGTGTTTTCACTTGAATTTTTTCTAACTTTATGGCCATTTTTCTCCATGATCCCAAAAGATTTTGAAGAAACTTTTAACAAATTAATTGAAGTATGTAGCAAGGGCTTTCCAAAGAGACCATTAGCATGAAGTTCCATGGCTTTAGTCTCACCAATTTCACCGCTACACCCCTCCACTTGACTGGTCCACTAATGACATGGCATTGGTGTAACACTCCATTTATTTTCATAATTTAATTTAATTAATTTAATTGAATTATGGGGAATTATTTGGAATTATGGAAGATTATGAGGAATTAAGCAATTGGGCTTGAGTTGTGGTTAGTAAGGAGGGGGTGCATTGGTAGGCCCTATTACTAATTAAAATAATTTTATTTCATTTTAATAAAATAGAAGGAGTTGTGGAATAGAGAAGATTACAGCATTTTGGAAAAGAGTCTGAACGTGAAAATAGAAGAGGGGCGGAGAAGTGCGACAAGAGGAAGAGCGAAGAATCAACCTTCAGGTAAGGGGGGACTCTTCCGTTTATCTTCTATTATGGGGTTATAGGTAGTATGATAGAATTGATCATGTTAATCGTACCAATTGAGTTATGCTTAGGTTGTAGAAATGTTAGGTTTTGGGAGAATTGATTGGTAATGATTGTGTTGATCATGTATGGTGTTAATTGGATGATTTAAATGTAGTATGGTGTGTTATAATCTGTGTTTGTTTCACCGTGTTATACCCCAAAATTTGCCCACATATTTTTCAAGAAAACTCCAATCTGAAAATTAAGAGTCTCATATAATCATGGATTTTTATTTCAACAAATATCCTGACATATGAAATACTTAGTTTTTAGAATTTTTCTTATACAGTAATTTGGCTTGCAGTTGAATTTATTCTTACGCAAACACCAAATACTGTTTATTACTTCACACATGCTATTTATTTATTTACAGATAAATGGTACTGACACAATTGGTACAGAGTTAAATCTTTTTGCAGGCGCAGAATCAGGAAACTCAGACTGTACTGGTAACAAGTAGATTATTATTATCTTTTGTTTCCCACTAATTTTTGTACTATATTCCATTATTTGCAAAAATCTTTTCAAATCTCTTTTTCAAAAATCAAATCTCTCTTTTTTCCAACACTATCATACACTTTCTTTCAAATCTTACTTCCACTCAAATTTTCCTTTTATACGGAATCACATCATTCCCCAACGTCTCTTTCCTTCTTTCCATTCTATAAATACCTCTCATTTCCTTCCATAAAATCTCACATCAAATTCTAATTCATTTCTCAAATTTCCACTTCATAATCCATCTTCTCTTCTTCCCTAACAAGAATGGCAAAGTGGATAGAGACACTACTTCTTACAGTCATCACCATTGCTACGGTGATCATGACTTTCTTCTGCCTACATAGTCCTGAGGAGTGTGGACCTGCAATGGCTATGCTCCCAATCATCTACATGTTATTGTTCATAGCATGGGTCATTAATCGTCATTCTTAAAATTTGCAGTATTTCTTATCTCTTAAATGTACCGTTTATTCGTCGTACTGTTCAATATAGTATGTAATATTTGTACTGTCAGTATTAAATGTTGTACTATTTGTCATAATATTGCTTAATTACTAAGATAATATTTTGTGTGTTTTCTGCCAGTCAAATATTCTTATTTCTGTGCATTAAATGATTTTCAGGGTTATTATCGGTAATTTTGCCCGCATACCGTAAATATTAGTTATTTATTATGTCTGTGTTTTTCTAACAAGTCATGTAAATAAACTTTCATTTTTCACATAAAACAAAAACAAAAACAAAAACAACAAAAAAGAAAATTAACTTTGACTGTTGATTTTTCACTTTTAACTGCTGTTTCAATACCTGAACAGTCAGTTGACAGCCAAACTGCTGGCAGTACAATTCTCAGTGTTTTGTACCATCAATCAAATCAATCTTTCACAATTCAAAATTCCAAGATTTTTGTTCAAAAAGTCTTCTGAATATCACATGATTAGCAGAGACTCAACACTGCACAAAAATCAGGTACGCTTAACTGTCTCCTACACAAACAGTCCCTAATCAGGGTTTTTCTTGTTTTTACAGGAGCAACAAGTTTTTGAGAGCTCAAATGGATTTCATATACATCCATACATCTCAAAGTACCATCATACAAATTTTCAAACTTCAATTCACTCAGACGCACCGTCAGCAGCTCAAACAGTCAACAGACGACCCGTTTGACCAGAAAAGTCAACTGACAGTCAAAAATGAAATTTTTTGTCAAAGTCCATATTTTGTCAAAGGATTCAACATTTGATCATTGGATGATCACAATTCATCAAGGAAAGATCAAAAATCAACAAAACCCTAAGATTCAAAATTAGGGTTTTTGCCTGAAAAGTCAACTCAACTTTGACTGATCATAACTCTCTCATCCTTCATCCAAAAAATGCCAACCAAAGCTCATTGGGAAGGAAATTCAATTATCTTTCAAATGCCATTGATCCCATGGTCATTGGATTCACCATTTGAAAACTATGGCCAAAGACATTACAGGTCATTTTCAAAATCAACAAAAAGACACTTTTTTCAAAAGGACACACAAGGAGAACCAAAAATCATTTTGATATGAGACCAAAGACATTGGTTAGAGGACTCTTTGAGGTTTCCAAAAAGTGCAAGATCTCCTTCATATGACAAAAATTGAAGGATTTACACCTTGTTGAAGGTGGCTAAATTTTGGGAAAATGCATGAAATCAACATTGCTCAAAAATGTTTTTTTTCCAAAAGATGCCAAGTTTTTATGGTCCAAACATCTTTGCCATGTTACTATGGGCCTCCCACGACCAAGACAAATCCCACTTCTATATTATCCATTTTTTGACATAATTTTATCTTATTTTAAGATTAAAATTAAAGGAAAATTGCAAGGATAATTAGTAGCTTGATCTCTAAGCATGACTCACCTCCAAAGTCTTCAATTTTCTGCAGAAGATTGGTGTCCAAGGCAAGAGCATTGAATGGAGTCAAAGTTGGTCAAAAATTCAAGGTTTTTTAATATTAAAGAACCAAACTTTCAACAAAGGCAACAAAGCTTCTTAGCTTGAGTTCCAAGCAACTTTGGGCTATAAATGAGCTATCATACTTCAGCAACAAGGAGAGCCAAGAGAGAACGAAAATAGCAAAGGGAGATAGCAAGAAAGCTCACAAAATTCTCACAAAATTCTCCAAACTTTGTAATTTTCATTTTCATATTTCCAATCAATATTAATACAAAACAATCACTTCCAATCATCTCTTAAAGCAACATAGAGTAAGAATAAGCTCTTTGTTTGGTCCCATGAGAGTCGTAATAAGTGTATAAAGTTTTGCATACTCCCTCATGCATACCACACCTAATCAGGTATCCTTTTATTTTCTATTCTATTTTAATTTCTTTACAAAATTAATTAAAAATAGTTTTTTAAAAATCCAAAAAATATACAAAAAATATTTTTAGACTTCTAAAATAATATATTATTTTCTGAAATAAAAATATTTTATTTTTCTTCAAAATTTCAATATTTTGCATAATTAATTAGTATATATTTATATATTTGCTTTTTAATTATTCTAACCAATCAAAAAATCATAAAAAAAATTGTTCTTTATATAAAATATTGTTTATATATTATAAACTAATTTTGTACATATTTTGAATAATTTTCTTTTTAAGTTTTAATTATTTGTATAATTATTTGCATAATTATGTTTTAATTGACTTAAATCAATTCCAAAAATTCCAAAAAAATTAGTTTTGTTTTAAAATTAATTGACAAATATTTTGTACATATTTTAAACTTATTTCTAGGTTTAAATCTATTTTCATCTTTTTTCTTTATTTTAATTTAATTAATTATGCATTAATTTTAAATTAAAATCAATCATAAAAATCCAAAAACATGCCTTTTATTTTTCTTGCAATTTAAATTCCTAGATAAATGTATAGGATGTCAAATTCATGTAAATAGGCTAGTTTACATTTCCTGCACAATCGATGTAATAGCGTAGATTTACTTTCCGCACTTTACATTTCTGCATTTTAATTTCCCGCACATATAAACTGCGTGTATGTCAAAGATAAAATTGAACCTTTAGATCACTAACTTCAAAGATAAAATATCTGAATACAATCACAATCACACTTGCACCTTTTAAGGTAATCCCTTCTCATTCCTTTCAAAATCAAAGTCAAAATTCCACTGTTTTGAGTACAAAATCGAACCTTGCGTTTATATCCGGTGAAAGGATAGATTTTTAAAGGAAACAGGATAAAGACCTTACAACTCAGGGTAGACCTCCTAGTTTGCTTGCTCAAATCAAAACAAACAAAATTCTCATACACTGTTGTTTTTCAAAACTTTCAAAAAAGACAATACTTTGTATACATCCAAACACGGATTATTACAAAGTTAACGTTCTTTTCAAAACATCTTTCGAAAGATAAACAAGCATTTTGTATACATCCACACACGGATCATTACAAAATTCAAATTACAAAGGTATTTGAAACCACATATGAGCAATTTCAGAGCAATTGAAAAGTAATCGAAAAACAAGTGAGCTAAGCAAACTTAAGAGCCCATGGATAACCATGGATACAAAGGGTGCTAACACCTTCCCTTTGTATAACCTACCCCCTTACCCAGAATTTCTTAAAGGTCTTTTTTCTGTGTCTTTTATAAACCTTTCCTTAATTGGATAAAATAAAAGGTCGGTGGCGACTCTGTGAATTTTCAAAAAATGAGAAAGCATTAAGCGACAAAAAAAGGAGTCAGTTCACGTATCTCTACAGATCAGAGGTATGGCCCGGTATTAAAAAAAATCGGAGGTCCACAGAACTGGCGACTCTGCTGGGGAGAATACTTTCAAAACAAAATGTTTTCAAAAGGGGTTACCTTAAGAGAATAGGTCGATGTTTTCAATTGTTTGACTTGATTGTTTTATTTTTCACAGGTTTGTTTGGGTATTTTGCTTGTGTGAAAGATTCTAACCCGAATCTCGAGATACCTTAAGTATATGACAATAGACCAAGGAAACTGTACGGCATGTACCGATACGGTTGATCTGGTAGTCATCGTTAGTGCGATACTTTGGTTTATACTGATGTCCCTTGAAAACGATCAAGGAGTATATTAGGCTTCCGAAATGTCATTAAACACTAATTTGTCTTAGAACCTTTTTAGTTGAACTTGACTTGTGGCCTATTAAGTGGCTAGCTTTGAAATTGATCGAAGTTAGTTATCCTCGAGGAATATTTTGATCGGCCGCTCGAGCGCCGCATTGAGATGTTACTTCCAAGGATCATAGAACCCGAATACTATTCTAGGACAGGTTTTAACCAACTCAACTTCAGTAGGGAGGGTATCACCTATCAGCTCCATGCAAGCCTTTAAACCTAAGGCTATTGTTTGATTTGTTTTTGTGTGCCACATGTTTGCATCATAAGCATATCATTTTTTGCACCAGACACTTCAAGGATCAAAGAGTTTACCTTTGTTTTTGCAGGTAATGGCTCCCGCCACCAAAGATTACATCCGAATCAACATTTCAACGGTACCATCTGAGCTAAAAGACTTGGTGTCAGAATTCCCCAGGAATGTTCAATTCACTGAAAAGCATGGTCACCTACTCCATTTGGTTACCTCAAAATTTGAAGAAGACATGATACGGGTCCTGTTCCAGTTCTTTGACCCTGAACATCATTGCTTTACCTTTCCTGATTACCAGTTGGTACCCACTTTGGAGGAATTCTCTGAACTAATGGGATTGCCCGTTCGAAATCAATTACCTTTCAATGGTTTAGAAAGGATTCCAAAACCTGAAGTCGTTGCTGCTGCTTTACATCTGCGGAAATCAGAAATCAAATCCAATTGGGAAACAAAAAGTGGAGTTGAGGGTTTGCTTGCCAAGTTCTTATTGGAAAAGGCTCGACTACTGCTAGAAAACAAAAGTTATCCAGCTTTTGAGGAAGTTATGGCACTTTTGATCTATGGATTGGTTTTATTCCCTAATCCCGACCAGTTCATAAGTGTACACATCATCAACCTTTTCCTAATCCGTAACCCGGTACCAACATTGCTGGGAGACATTCTACATTCTCTACACACTCGTACCATGAAGAAACGAGGAACTCTCATGTGCTGTATACCACTACTGGCTAGGTGGTTTACATTTCATCTTCCCCGATCAGTGTTGAGAAATGAACAAAGAATGCATTGGTCTCGTAGGATTATGTCTTTGTCTCATTCAGATATCCGGTGGAACAACTTCTTTCAAAGAGACATTACTATCATTGATCATTGTGGAGAGTACCCTAATGTGCCACTCCTTGGCATCAAAGGAGGCATCACTTACAATCCCTCTTTAGCTCTACGCCAATTCGGATATGCAAGGAGCAACGGTCCTCATGACATGATTATCCGTGGCATTGTGTTTGATTACGAGAATGATTCTCATAGACACCGACGAAGGTTCATACATGCATGGGGCAGTGTCTATAGAATAGAAAGCAAAACTCTTGGGCAATGGAATTCTATTCCTATGGAACCCTACCTCAGATGGGTCCGCACTCATGCTCAGAAACTCCTTATGCCATATCCCGCTGTTCTACCTGTGACTATTGAGCCAGAGGTCGAAGGATACGAACCTCAAGTTATTCTACACCCGGATATGCCAACTGACCTAGAAGAGTTGCAAAAATCTTGGGTTCAACTCAAAGAGGAAAGAGACACCTTCAAATCATACTGTCAGGACTATGAGAGAAGGATATTGGAGCTCACCGGACAGCTTCAAGAAGAACAGCAGATCAACACATTCCTGGGGGCAAAGAGAAAGCGTCCACGGGAGACCTGAAGGATCATTCCATTTTATTTCTGTCTTGTAAGCCCAAATGAGGCAAAGAAAAAAGAAAAAAAAAAGAGAAGAAAAGAAGAAAGAAATAAATTGATTAACTAACGTTTGTTTCTTCTTTAACAAATCTAAACTCTAAGATCCTTGAAACATTGCACACACATTTCACTTCATGCATTGCATATACATTTCATACATTGCATTCATATACATTGCATATACATTTCATACATTGCATACACATGGCATCCAGTCATACACATGGCATAACAGGTTCACATGACGGATTTCTCATCTTCTCGCTGTTTATTTCAGTCAGAAGAGATGGAATCTGAAATGAGCATCAAGAATCTCGAAGCACAGAATGCCCAGGTTCAAGTGGCAATTCTGGAGCTGGCAAAAGGGCAACAAGAACTGAAAGCCCTGATAATCAAGAAGAAAAAGAAGCCTAAAGGATCTGTAGGTGTGAGTCACCTGAGAAGAAAGATCAAAATCCCAGTCAAAAAGTTCACAAAGCCACCGATCCCTGAAACAGTCGGTGATGATGAACAAGAAGACAATCAAAGCAACCAGGGTTCTGCTAAACCCTCTCTCTCTTCAAATGAAGAAAATGATCATTCTGGGGACGAACCGGATAATGAAAAATACCAACAGCTGGAAGACCGTTTGAAAGCTATGGAGATACAAAAAATACCTGGCCTAGATTTCAATGATCTAGGGCTCATCTCGGATGTTGTTATCCCTCCAAAATTCAAAGTTCCAGTCTTTGCAAAATATGATGGAGTTTCTTGCCCGAAACTACATCTGAGATCCTATGTGAGGAAGATACAACCTCATACAACAGATAACAAGTTGTGGATTCACTTCTTCCAAGAAAGTCTGTCAGGTACACAACTCGAATGGTACTACCAGCTAGAAAATACCAAGGTTCATACTTGGGAAGAATTAGCTGCTGCTTTTTACAAACAGTACCAATACAATGCTGATCTTGCGCCAACCCGTACTCAACTAAGGGGCATGTCTATGGGACCAAAAGAAAGTTTCAAAGGATATGCACAAAAGTGGAGAGATATGGCTGGAAGGGTTCAACCACCCTTATCTGATCGCGAACTAGTTGACATGTTCATGGGCACTCTAACTGGCCCTTTCTATAGCCATTTGCTAGGCAGTTCATCATCAGGTTTCACTGACCTGATACTAACCGGAGAACGTGTCGAAAGTGGCATTCAAAATGGAAAAATTCAAATAGGTTCCACCTCTGGTACTACAAAAAGGCCCATCAGTGGGAGAAATGAGGTCAATGCAACACAAATTCAGAAAAGTCGCAAAAATGAACAGCATCAATCTGTAGGGGCAGTTCTGATCTCCGCATCTGCACCTTCAAAAGATCAACACCCAAAATATACGCATCGACCAGATGCACCAAGGAGAAATTTTACCAAAATCAACATGCCAATCTCTCAGGCATTGCAGCACTTGCTAAAAGCAGATCTTATCACCTTAAGAGGTCCTCCAAAGAATGTCAACACTTCCTCTCCAAATTATCGCCCTGATGCGACATGTGCCTATCACTCAAACTGTCCAGGACATGACGCAGATCACTGCTGGGCCCTGAAAAATAAAATACAAGATATGATAGATGCTGGTGAAATTGAGTTCGATCCTCCAGAAACTCCAAATGTCATCACTGCACCTATGCCAAAGCATGACAAAACTGTCAACGCTATCCTGGACACTGTTTACATCTATGATGTGAACGAATTATCAACTCCACTCTGCGAAGTCAAAGGAAAGCTAATCCGAGCTGGTTACTTCCCAGGATGTGACCCCGACTGCTTTTACTGCTCCTTCTCGCCCAATGGTTGTGAAAATCTAAGGATGGGAATTCAAAAATGGATGGATCGCCGTATCATTATGTTTGAAAGGCTCCCTTCTATGGACGTACTGTGCGAAGTCTTTGCAAACGGGATAAGAATAGAGGATGTCTCAGTGATCTCCAGCTTACCATTCAAAATCTCTGCTAAAGCTCCATTCAAAATTTCTGCTACACTCAAAGTGGCATCAGTAGTCATTGCTAGTCCAACTCCATTTCCATACTCCTCAGACAAAGCTGTCCCATGGGGATATGACACTAATGTTTACATTCATGGAGTTAAGCAGAGTACCTCGACTGAAGAGACCGCAAAGTTATCTACTCCAACTGTGGGTAATATTGTGGGTACCAGCAAAATCACGAGAAGTGGAAGAATCTTTTCACCAGAAATTTCTCCAAATGTTGCTGCTGGTCCGGTCCGAGTCCCAGTTCCTAATCAAAATGTCAACGCTCGAGGCAAAGAGCCACAAGTTGAACAAATTCAAACCCCGGTGGAGATCACTGCTGAGGATCCATCAAAGCAAGAAATGGAGGAAATATTGAAAATCATCTGCAAGAGTGATTACAATATTGTTGAGCAACTGGGGCACACTGCTTCAAAAATCTCAATGCTATCTCTGCTAAAATATTCAGAAGCTCATGCCAAAGCTCTGATGAAGTTCCTTAAAGCTGCGCATGTGCCTCAAGAGATCTCAGTCGACCAATTTGAGAATTGTGTTGCCAATCTAACCGTGAGCAATGGTCTCGGTTTCTCTGATATGGATCTAACCCCTGCTGGGAAAAATCACAACAAAGCCTTACATATCTCCATTGAATGTAATGGCACCACTCTATCTCATGTGCTAGTAGATAACGGTTCTTCTCTGAACGTGTTACCGAAAACAGTACTAGAAAAGCTTGACTTCGAAGGAATTGTGTTACAACCAAGTGATGTTGTGGTAAGAGCCTTTGACGGGTCTACCAGAACGGTATACGGAAAAGTGAATCTCCCAATCAGAGTGGGTTCTCAAATCTTTGATTCCATCTTTTACGTAATGGAAATCCACCCAGCCTACTCCTGTTTACTTGGACGCCCTTGGATACATGGGGCAAACGCTGTAACTTCTACCCTGCATCAGAAGTTAAAATATCCAGTAAAAGGAAAGATTGTCACAGTCTATGGCGAAGAGGAATATGTGGTTAGTCACCTAAGCAATTCCAAATATGTCGAGTTGGAGGACGAATTCATCGAAACTCCATGCCAATCATTTGAGGTGGTCTCTCCAGATGTCTCTACCACCAAGCATATTCCTGCTACTCCAACTACAACTATGGCTTCTCTCAAAGATGCCAAAGCCATGATTGAACAGGGTGATTGCACAGTATGGGGACAGCTTCCCGATATACCCTACAAATCTGACAAGCTAGGCCTGGGTTATGATAGTGAAAATCAAAAGAATGATCGAAGTCCTCGTTCTGAAGGATTAATGTCACACTTCGTCAGCCAAGAAGTAAACGCTATTGAAGATGAAGGAGTGTTCATGAACCATATCATCCAGCCATATCCAGATGAAATCCCACCCATTACCATGGGAATGTGGGATGCTGTTCAAGAACCAAACGGTGGGTATAATTATCAGTATGCCGAACCTCAGAATTCTTATATTGCTATGGACGACCTTACCCCGACTGGATGGGGTGATCAAATTGGAAATGATCAAATTTTCACAAATCCCGCCACTGAGCAATATCAAAATCCACCCAAAGAAGTATGGGACACGCTAGGAGAACCCAGCGGCAAATATGACTATATGGTGAAATATTCCGCTCCTCCGAGCTCACAAATTGCCATGGAGGACATTATCCCAACTGGATGGGATGAACATTACGATGACAATTTCGCTTTTCAAGAAGCCAGAGAAATACCAAATAACGAGGGTTGTTTTCTGTCAGCATACACTCCTCATCAAGATCCACAAGTCTCTATTCAAAATATCATCCCGACTTCATGGGACGGCCTTATCGAGCATCTCGCTCAGCCAACAGAGATATCTCAGCCTGGGCTCTCGTATCTAGCAGAGTATATCCCTTATCCCGAAGGATCACCAGCTCATTTTCCCACTAATGAAATCAATGTTGTGGAAGATGAAAAAGACAACTGGAACAGCTGGGTACCCCCTGCTCACAACAGTGGATTGAACAACTGGAAAGCTGAGGATGTGATCTCCTTTGACCAGGAGTAAATGCCATTTCCTGTTTTCTTTGTGTATAATGTGCAAAGATAAAAGTGGTTCCTGAACAATCGAACCATGAGCTTGAAAGCCGTGTGCCTTAGCACACCGGTCCTTCTATAAGGGCTTATCATATCATGATCATGTGCATTCAATAAAATCATGGGACGCTTGCATATTTAAATTTTGTGATCCTTTTTCCTTCTTTCTTCACTTTCAAATAGCTATGTTTTTTTTCACACATACTCACATAATTAACTTGCAGATTCACATACACTCTGGATCCAGTCAACAACGATTCTGCTATTGCCCGTCATGACTTTGAAAATCCGATCTACCAAACTGAGGACGAAAGTGAGGAAGATTGTGAAGTGCCAAGAGAACTTGCAAGGCTGCTAGAACAAGAAAACAAGGCTATACAGCCTCATGAGGAGCCAATTGAGGTTATCAACTTGGGCAGCAACGAAGAAAAGAAAGAAGTCAAAATAGGGGCTGATTTAGAACACAACATCAAGCAAAGACTGATTCAAATGCTGCGAGACTACGTCGAGATATTCGCCTGGTCCTATGAGGATATGCCAGGCCTTGACACGGACATCGTAGTTCATCGCCTACCAATCAAAGAAGGTAGCACTCCGGTCAAACAGAAACTACGAAGGAGTAGGCCTGATATGTCAAAAAAGATCAAAGACGAGGTTGAAAAACAGTTCAATGCCGGATTCCTAAAAGTTGTAAGTTATCCTCCTTGGATAGCTAACATCGTCCCTGTACCTAAAAAAGACGGGAAAGTCAGAATGTGCGTGGACTACAGAGATCTAAACCGGGCAAGCCCCAAAGATGATTTCCCTTTACCACACATCGATGTACTGGTTGACAATACCGCACAATGCAAGGTATTCTCCTTTATGGACGGATTCTCAGGGTACGATCAAATCAAGATGGCACCCGAAGACATGAAAAAAAAAACAACCTTCACAACACCCTGGGGAACCTTTTGTTACAAAGTAATGCCCTTTGGTCTGAAAAACGCAGGAGCGACCTACCAACGTGCAATGGTAGCGCTATTTCATGATATGATTCATCAAGAAATAGAGGTGTATGTCGATGACATGATTGCAAAATCCAACACCGAGGAAAAACCATGGTTCCATGAAGTAAAAAGATATCTCGAAGCTCAGGAGTACCCTGAAGGGGCATCCATTAATGACAGAAAGTTTCTAAGGAGATTTGCTGCCAAATTCTTTCTAAGCAATGGAACCCTATACGAACGCAACCATGACTCGACTTTACTTCGCTGTGTAAACAAGAAGGAAGCGGAACAAATCATGAAAGAAATACACAATGGTGCCTTCGGTACTCATTCCAGTGGACATACAATGGCTAAAAAGATCCTTAGAGCAGGTTATTACTGGTCTACCATGGAAACAGACTGCCATCATCACTCCCGAACATGTCACAAATGCCAGATATATGCTGACAAAGTACATGTACCTCCAGTTCCATTAAGCGTCCTGACGGCTCCTTGGCCTTTTGCAATGTGGGGTATTGATATGATTGGAGAAATCAAACCTACTGCCTCCAACGGACATCGCTTTATCCTGGTCGCTATTGACTACTTCACAAAGTGGGTAGAAGCAGCTTCATTTGCTTCTGTTACCAAGAATGTGGTAGCCCGGTTCATCAAATGCAATCTCATTTGTCGGTATGGCATCCCTGAACGGATTATCACGGACAATGGCACAAATCTAAACAACAAAATGATTACTGAACTTTGCACACAGTTCAAGATCAAGCATCATAATTCCTCTCCATATCGACCAAAGATGAACGGCGCGGTGGAAGCTGCCAACAAGAACATCAAGAAAATCATACAAAAAATGACAGTAACCTACAAAGACTGGCATGAGATGTTACCTTTTGCTCTTCATGGTTATCGCACATCTGCGCGTACCTCAACAGGGGCAACTCCATTTTCCTTAGTCTATGGTATGGAGGCAGTTCTTCCAATTGAAATTCAGATTCCTTCCCTAAGGATTATGAAAGAAGCCAATCTAGACGAAGACGATTGGATTCAAACACGGTTGGACCAGATAAACTTGATTGATGAGAAAAGGCTCGCAGCTATTTGTCATGGTCAGCTATACCAAAAGCGTATGATCAAAGCCTTCAACAAAAAAGTCAAAAGTCAAGCATACCAAATTGGTGGCTTGGTTATCAAACGCATCATCTTACCACAAGGTGATCCCAGAGGCAAATGGACTCCCACCTACGAGGGACCATTCATAATCAAGAAAATATTCTCCGGCGGCGCCATGTTGCTTACCACCATGGATGGCGAGGATTTCCCACACCCTGTGAATGCTGACATAGTCAAAAAATACTTCTCTTAAAAAGAAAAAAAAACAGCTCGCTAAGTTGAAAACCTGAAAGGGCAACTTAGGCAAAAATGAGCGTCTCGGTGGATTGAAAACCCGAAAGGGCGGTCCAGGCAAAAATTAGAGACTAAACAAATACTATCCCGGTAGGCTGAAAACCTGAAAGGGCGGCCTAGGCAAAAGTTAGGGAATGAAGCATACAACTGTGTTCCGTTCAGCTGCCTACTCACCATCAAGATTCAACACCTCAAAGACATCGATCAGTCTAATCACTTTCTTCCAACAAGTGAGGGATGAGATGCTCGAAGACAGATTGGCAATAGCAGAGTTGAAACTTGACTGGATCATTTTCACATAGCTATTTATCTTCATAAATATTTTTCAAAACTTTCTGACAGTTTCCTACTTCTAGGATTGTTGTCTCCCTGTGCTAACCCGCCTATCATGGCTCTTTTCAATGCAGCTCTTTCAAAAAATCACTATTTTCACTTTTTCTGTTTTAAAATACGTAAGCGTCCCAATGATAATTTTGAATGACCATATGCATTTGAATATGATTGATGTTTACCAGGAAAAACAGGAATAGCATTCAGGAAATGTCCCGATCATCTGGACATCATTCCATCAGAAGGAAATCACCAAGAGAAACGCATTTCTCAGCAAATTCCTCAAAAAGATTTTCTCTTCAAAAGAAGTCTTATTCCCCAGCAGGGTGGTTCCAGATTACTATCTTCAGAAGGTGTGATCCCCGCACCCGGGCTTGGTCAGATAGTGCATCGGAGGATTATGCATCTTCCTCATTCCCATTTGAAAGGGCATCAGAACTTCCAGTTACCTTTGATTCCCCAAGCAGTAGTCAAAGATTCTTCAACAGGATACCCGGGTTCTCAAAGAATTTCCCCAGCCGAGGATACTCAAACAAGACAAAAGATCATCAACGATCACAATACATTCATGACTAGCTGGCTAGTGGGAATTTATTTTTCCAACTAGAAGCTTGACACATATCACATTCACATACACATTCACATTCACATTCACATTCATACATTCACATTCATATTCATACATTCACATATTCATACATTCATATATTCATACATCATATTCATGCATCATGCATACGCATATTCATACACAACATAACATGCATATTTCTCCGGGAATATCTCACATTTACATGCATCATAAACATTGCATATCACTAACTTGATTTTTCAGGTAGACGGATATCTTCAACAAAGATGTTCTCAATCACATGCAGTGTTCACCTGAATTCCATGAACGGTTCTCTCAGATATAATCAAGCCGAGGATTCATTCTGACCACTTACCAACTCAAAAACAAGCATCGCAGATCTAAAGCGATACCTCAGACGGTTCCAAAACGATCTAACATTGCAGATCTAAAGCGATACCTCAGACGGTTCCAAAACGATCTAACATTGCAGATCTAAAGCGATACCTCAGACGGTTCCAAAACGATCTAGCATCACAGATCTAAAGCGATACCTCAGACGGTTCCAGAACGATCTAACGTTGCAGATCTAAAGCGATACCTCAGAAGGTTCCAAAACGATCTAACATTGCAGATCCAAAGCGATACCTCAGACGGTTCCACAATGATCAACTTCCAAAATCTAAATCGGAAAAACTTTGAACAAGTTCCGTAACGATTATCTTCCAAGACTTAAAGCGGTAACCTTGGACGGTTCCGAAACAGTCAACGCAAAGACTTTCAAAATCCTTCATCAAGATATAATCAATGGATTCATTCTGATGAACAAACGATCAACACATTTACCAGGTGGCATCTGAAAGCCCATCTCAGGTAATGTTTCAATCTGCCAACAACATTTCGCAGACGACATTCAAATGCAACTTCCAACATCTCTTCTGATCAAGGTAAGTGCAAATTTTCAGGGCATCTAAATATTCAATCATCTTCTACCTTCAGATTTCAGACAATCTCTTCAGGTTTAAGAAGATTGAATAGGGGCAACTGTTATACCCCAAAATTTGCCCACATATTTTTCAAGAAAACTCCAATCTGAAAATTAAGAGTCTCATATAATCATGGATTTTTATTTCAACAAATATCCTGACATATGAAATACTTAGTTTTTAGAATTTTTCTTATACAGTAATTTGGCTTGCAGTTGAATTTATTCTTACGCAAACACCAAATACTGTTTATTACTTCACACATGCTATTTATTTATTTACAGATAAATGGTACTGACACAATTGGTACAGAGTTAAATCTTTTTGCAGGCGCAGAATCAGGAAACTCAGACTGTACTGGTAACAAGTAGATTATTATTATCTTTTGTTTCCCACTAATTTTTGTACTATATTCCATTATTTGCAAAAATCTTTTCAAATCTCTTTTTCAAAAATCAAATCTCTCTTTTTTCCAACACTATCATACACTTTCTTTCAAATCTTACTTCCACTCAAATTTTCCTTTTATACGGAATCACATCATTCCCCAACGTCTCTTTCCTTCTTTCCATTCTATAAATACCTCTCATTTCCTTCCATAAAATCTCACATCAAATTCTAATTCATTTCTCAAATTTCCACTTCATAATCCATCTTCTCTTCTTCCCTAACAAGAATGGCAAAGTGGATAGAGACACTACTTCTTACAGTCATCACCATTGCTACGGTGATCATGACTTTCTTCTGCCTACATAGTCCTGAGGAGTGTGGACCTGCAATGGCTATGCTCCCAATCATCTACATGTTATTGTTCATAGCATGGGTCATTAATCGTCATTCTTAAAATTTGCAGTATTTCTTATCTCTTAAATGTACCGTTTATTCGTCGTACTGTTCAATATAGTATGTAATATTTGTACTGTCAGTATTAAATGTTGTACTATTTGTCATAATATTGCTTAATTACTAAGATAATATTTTGTGTGTTTTCTGCCAGTCAAATATTCTTATTTCTGTGCATTAAATGATTTTCAGGGTTATTATCGGTAATTTTGCCCGCATACCGTAAATATTAGTTATTTATTATGTCTGTGTTTTTCTAACAAGTCATGTAAATAAACTTTCATTTTTCACATAAAACAAAAACAAAAACAAAAACAACAAAAAAGAAAATTAACTTTGACTGTTGATTTTTCACTTTTAACTGCTGTTTCAATACCTGAACAGTCAGTTGACAGCCAAACTGCTGGCAGTACAATTCTCAGTGTTTTGTACCATCAATCAAATCAATCTTTCACAATTCAAAATTCCAAGATTTTTGTTCAAAAAGTCTTCTGAATATCACATGATTAGCAGAGACTCAACACTGCACAAAAATCAGGTACGCTTAACTGTCTCCTACACAAACAGTCCCTAATCAGGGTTTTTCTTGTTTTTACAGGAGCAACAAGTTTTTGAGAGCTCAAATGGATTTCATATACATCCATACATCTCAAAGTACCATCATACAAATTTTCAAACTTCAATTCACTCAGACGCACCGTCAGCAGCTCAAACAGTCAACAGACGACCCGTTTGACCAGAAAAGTCAACTGACAGTCAAAAATGAAATTTTTTGTCAAAGTCCATATTTTGTCAAAGGATTCAACATTTGATCATTGGATGATCACAATTCATCAAGGAAAGATCAAAAATCAACAAAACCCTAAGATTCAAAATTAGGGTTTTTGCCTGAAAAGTCAACTCAACTTTGACTGATCATAACTCTCTCATCCTTCATCCAAAAAATGCCAACCAAAGCTCATTGGGAAGGAAATTCAATTATCTTTCAAATGCCATTGATCCCATGGTCATTGGATTCACCATTTGAAAACTATGGCCAAAGACATTACAGGTCATTTTCAAAATCAACAAAAAGACACTTTTTTCAAAAGGACACACAAGGAGAACCAAAAATCATTTTGATATGAGACCAAAGACATTGGTTAGAGGACTCTTTGAGGTTTCCAAAAAGTGCAAGATCTCCTTCATATGACAAAAATTGAAGGATTTACACCTTGTTGAAGGTGGCTAAATTTTGGGAAAATGCATGAAATCAACATTGCTCAAAAATGTTTTTTTTCCAAAAGATGCCAAGTTTTTATGGTCCAAACATCTTTGCCATGTTACTATGGGCCTCCCACGACCAAGACAAATCCCACTTCTATATTATCCATTTTTTGACATAATTTTATCTTATTTTAAGATTAAAATTAAAGGAAAATTGCAAGGATAATTAGTAGCTTGATCTCTAAGCATGACTCACCTCCAAAGTCTTCAATTTTCTGCAGAAGATTGGTGTCCAAGGCAAGAGCATTGAATGGAGTCAAAGTTGGTCAAAAATTCAAGGTTTTTTAATATTAAAGAACCAAACTTTCAACAAAGGCAACAAAGCTTCTTAGCTTGAGTTCCAAGCAACTTTGGGCTATAAATGAGCTATCATACTTCAGCAACAAGGAGAGCCAAGAGAGAACGAAAATAGCAAAGGGAGATAGCAAGAAAGCTCACAAAATTCTCACAAAATTCTCCAAACTTTGTAATTTTCATTTTCATATTTCCAATCAATATTAATACAAAACAATCACTTCCAATCATCTCTTAAAGCAACATAGAGTAAGAATAAGCTCTTTGTTTGGTCCCATGAGAGTCGTAATAAGTGTATAAAGTTTTGCATACTCCCTCATGCATACCACACCTAATCAGGTATCCTTTTATTTTCTATTCTATTTTAATTTCTTTACAAAATTAATTAAAAATAGTTTTTTAAAAATCCAAAAAATATACAAAAAATATTTTTAGACTTCTAAAATAATATATTATTTTCTGAAATAAAAATATTTTATTTTTCTTCAAAATTTCAATATTTTGCATAATTAATTAGTATATATTTATATATTTGCTTTTTAATTATTCTAACCAATCAAAAAATCATAAAAAAAATTGTTCTTTATATAAAATATTGTTTATATATTATAAACTAATTTTGTACATATTTTGAATAATTTTCTTTTTAAGTTTTAATTATTTGTATAATTATTTGCATAATTATGTTTTAATTGACTTAAATCAATTCCAAAAATTCCAAAAAAATTAGTTTTGTTTTAAAATTAATTGACAAATATTTTGTACATATTTTAAACTTATTTCTAGGTTTAAATCTATTTTCATCTTTTTTCTTTATTTTAATTTAATTAATTATGCATTAATTTTAAATTAAAATCAATCATAAAAATCCAAAAACATGCCTTTTATTTTTCTTGCAATTTAAATTCCTAGATAAATGTATAGGATGTCAAATTCATGTAAATAGGCTAGTTTACATTTCCTGCACAATCGATGTAATAGCGTAGATTTACTTTCCGCACTTTACATTTCTGCATTTTAATTTCCCGCACATATAAACTGCGTGTATGTCAAAGATAAAATTGAACCGTTAGATCACTAACTTCAAAGATAAAATATCTGAATACAATCACAATCACACTTGCACCTTTTAAGGTAATCCCTTCTCATTCCTTTCAAAATCAAAGTCAAAATTCCACTGTTTTGAGTACAAAATCGAACCTTGCGTTTATATCCGGTGAAAGGATAGATTTTTAAAGGAAACAGGATAAAGACCTTACAACTCAGGGTAGACCTCCTAGTTTGCTTGCTCAAATCAAAACAAACAAAATTCTCATACACTGTTGTTTTTCAAAACTTTCAAAAAAGACAATACTTTGTATACATCCAAACACGGATTATTACAAAGTTAACGTTCTTTTCAAAACATCTTTCGAAAGATAAACAAGCATTTTGTATACATCCACACACGGATCATTACAAAATTCAAATTACAAAGGTATTTGAAACCACATATGAGCAATTTCAGAGCAATTGAAAAGTAATCGAAAAACAAGTGAGCTAAGCAAACTTAAGAGCCCATGGATAACCATGGATACAAAGGGTGCTAACACCTTCCCTTTGTATAACCTACCCCCTTACCCAGAATTTCTTAAAGGTCTTTTTTCTGTGTCTTTTATAAACCTTTCCTTAATTGGATAAAATAAAAGGTCGGTGGCGACTCTGTGAATTTTCAAAAAATGCGAAAGCATTAAGCGACAAAAAAAGGAGTCAGTTCACGTATCTCTACAGATCAGAGGTATGGCCCGGTATTAAAAAAAATCGGAGGTCCACACACCGTATGCGAAATCTGGTTGGAATGAGATTGGTTTGGTAATGACTTGGTGAAGGAAGGGCAAAGTCGCAGGCTGTTTTCTGCGATTCGGAGTTCTGGAAATTGTCAGTTCGCGCCGCGTCCAGTAGTTGGCGCCGCGAACTGCTTGGCAGAAAGCCAGGAAGTTTTGTTGTGTTCAGTACGCGCCGCGAGCATATGGCTGCGCCGCGAAGGCGTACTTCTTTTCTCATTTCGCGCCGCGAACACATGTTTGCGCCGCGGCGTGCTTGGCAGAATGTTGGGGATTTTTGACTCGCTCAATTCGCGTCGCGAACCAAGGTTGGCGCCGCGTGCTGTTGGTGACAGGCCATTTTGAAAAGTTTAAAAATGTGTAACTTTTAAACCGTAAACCGGATTTTGGTGCCGTTTCGAGCATGGTGAAGCTAATCAGATAATTTACATAATAAAATGGTGTTTTGAGTTGTGACTCGAAATTATTTAAAATACTCAATTTTATTTGGTTGTGGTGGTTTATGCTTACAGGTACACTAATGAATGTTTTACCTGTATGATGTTGTGGTTGTAACCGATGTTTGTTATACATGTATGGATGGTATAAAATATGTATTTTTACTATGGTTGAGGAATAACATGATTGTGTATGGCTAATGATTATTGTATTTGATGATTATGACATTTGGTTGATTTATGTGGGTGATGAGCATGTTATGGTTGATACATGCATTCATAATCATTATGTGGCTGGTCCTTGACGATGGTGGATCAGTGGTAGCTAATTCCCATTGTGAGGAATTAGTGAGTGGGTGTTACCGTATCCTTGACGATGGTGGGTTGGTGAGTTGGGTTATCCCAGATTTGGTACCACATGCATGTAGTTGCATTGCATTAGGCTGTTTGTGCTATTATAACATGGATGGAAGTTTGTCCAATGTTGTAATATGTGTTGATTGGTTGTTTGCTTACTGATTGTATGGTTTGAATCTGATCGTAACTATGATTGGGTGAATGGCATGTGAAACGATATTTTATTATCTATATCTTATAACATTAGTTAAATGTGAATGAGACTCACCCTTACTGTTGTTATTTTTCAGATTGAGGAGTAGCTCTTGTACTTGGTGAGGATTAGATCGTCAAGTAGTTCGTTAGAGTCAGTTGGGTCTGTGTCATGCTCTGGTCGTGTAACACTGGGGACGTTGTTTAGAGTTATTTGTGGAACTCTTTTTATTTCAGTATTTTATTATGGTGGTGTTTTAAGTCTATGACTTTGGATGTTGCATTGTTCAGATGTTAAATATATTTCCGCTGTGTTGACATGACGATCTGAATGATATTTGAGTTTAACGTTCCTTTTTATGGCATGACATGAGTATTATTTTAATTATATGGAAGTTGTAATGCCCTTTTCATGTTTTACTCTGATTATTGTTTAATATTTATGCGGGGTATTAGAATGGTGTTACAATAGTGGTATCAGAGCATAGTCGGTCGTTTGAGTCAGAGTCTTAGTGTCGGTTAATCCCTCGTATGCGATTAGTGTTGTCGCGGGTCAAAAAATCATCGCCACGAAATTTGTATCGAACAGAGTCGCCACCAAATTTTATTTATTCCAATGGGAATGGGAAAATATTGATAAAACCTACAAATGAAATGAAATGGATAAAGATGGTCTTCGCAACCAAATTTGGGTTCGGGAGTCGGTTAAGTAAGGGGAAGGTATTAGCACCCCTTACCTCCATCGTACTCGATGGGACCCATTTAGTTATTCTTGTGATCGATTGTTAGTCTATTTATCTACTTGCATTCTAATTATTATATGGACAGAAAAGAAACGGGATTTGGGTTTTTTATTATTGTGCTCGCCAAGACATTTGAGTCTTATGCCTACATATCTTCAATGGAAGAATCAGAGCGATTGTAGTTCTAAGAACTACGAATTTGTTAATTGATTTTACGGGTCTAATCGCACTTGGGCGGGAAAACAAGTTTTTTGAATGTGGTTCGCACTTGGGCGAGATTTGCACTTGGGCAAAGAAGAGATGAGTTTGAATTGAAATTGTTTTATGAAAAAGTGGAATTCAAGCATTCAAACAATGGCTTAACGGCCATCGCCTAAAATACTTGAAAGAACATTTGCTAAATTGAGCTTGATGAAGTTTTTTAATGGGATACAAGCATTCAAACAAAGGCTTAACGACCATCGCCTAAATGCTTGAAAGAGCAACTTGTACAGGTACGTACAAACCCCTCTTGGGTGGTGAAAGAGATTGAAATGATGAAAATTTTGAGAAGTCCTTAATGAGATACAAACATTCAAACAAAGGCTTAACGGCCATCGCCTAAATGTTTTAGAACAACTTGTACAAGTACGTACAAACCCTTCTAATTTCATCCATTAGGACTCAACTCAATTTGATTGTAAAAAAAAGCAAATTTTGATTGAAAAAAGGAACTTGGTATTGACCAAAGTTTGTTATGAAAAGATTCGCACTTGGGCGAGGAAAGGGATTCGCACTTGGGCGAAGAAAAGAACGATTTGATGAGTTGAAATTGTTTTTAGTGTTTAATAAAAGAAAGAGGCAAATCGAGTTTGAATGAGTCCTTAATGGAATCTAAGCATTCAAACAAAGGCTTAACGGCCATCGCCTAAATGCTTTAGAACAAATTGTACAAGTACGTACAAACCCTTCTTTTCATCCATTATTGACAAAACTCGACTCGATTATTAAAACATTTTTTTGAGATTTTTGATTGTGACCAATGAAGTTTGAAAAAATACTCGGTGTTGACCGAAATTTATTGAAAATTATTTGAGTGAGCTCGATGTTGGATCGAGAAAGTTTATTTGAATGAAAATTATTATTTTGAGGTTTTGAATTTATATTAAAGAAATAGCTAAACTAAAACTTATATTAAATTGAGATGGGGGTGTGAATTTGAGGAGGGGCGTAGGACCCTTGTGAGATTAAGCCCAAAGTTGTTTTGTTTTTTTTTTAAAAGAAAATGAATTCAGATGGGTCAAAACCTCCATGGTCCATTTACATATGAAGCATCGCATGAGGAGATTTAGACCAAACCGAGTCATGAAGATTCGGCCCAGATGGCCAAAATCTCTAAGAAACCTATCCACCTCTCTCAATCGCTCCCTCTCGGTGCTATCTCTCCGCTCTCTCGATTTCTTTCATTTGGAAAAAACAAATTGTACCAAACAAACTCACCGATTTCGCATCTCTCATGACTCTCGATGCTCTCTCTCACGGTCCAAACAACAACATCAAACATGACAAACAATATTAATACCCTTATCCCCACAAAACCCTAAATCCCCAATTCTCATTAAGATTCGGTGATTACATGTTACATGGAAGAATTTAAATGCAGAAGTTTAAACAACCTGATGGAACGAAACGGAAATCCAAGTACTTGCCTTGCTTGCTTCTTTTCCTTTGCTCTCTGATTCTTCTTCTTCTTCTTTGTTTCTGGATCCGCGGTGTGTGTTGTTATGTTTGTCGTATGCGTTGAAGTTGTCTCCTGCGAAATGTTGTGTTATTGTGTTGTTCGTACAGATGAGTGTAGGTTAGCGGTTTTGTGTATGAATGGAAGGTTTGAGGTTATGGTGAGTTAGTGTTGTGGATGAGTGATTGAAGAGAGTCAGATTAGGTTGTGTGTTCTAAATTGAAGGGTTTATCTGATGAGGGTTTATGAGGGAGTATGGTTTGTGAGTTGTGATGATGGATTTGAATGAGGTTAAGCGAAGGTGTGTGAAAGGGAGTTTTGACGTTTGGTGTGTAGTTGAAAGAAAAGTTTAACAGAGGTTTCTCTTTTCGTTTTTCCCCCCTCTTCTATGTTGCTGAATGTCTGTTTATATAGAATATAAGATTAGGGTTTGGATGAAATTTGGGGGAAAATTTGGTGTAGTATTTGAACAATTGTGGCAATCTGTTTCTATGATTTTGTTGTGCAGGTTTGTGTGGCTATTTCTGTGCAAATATTGGTATCCTATATGCAGGTTTTGGACTATAATGGAGGCAGCAGGTTGGTGGAGCAGAGCAGCAATATGCAGGCTTTGAGCAGAATTTTTGTTGTCTTGCAAGGCTGGTGATAGTGGTCCGTCCGTTTCTGCTCTTGAAGAAACAACAACAACAATTCTTTTTTTTTTTATCTTTTATCGTTTTTTTTTTGTAATGGGCCCATTGTGGTGTTCTCAATAATTAATAAATAAATAAATGGAAACAAATCATATTTATGCAAGAATTATGTGGTCCTCTAATTTAAAATGATGAAACAATTAAATAAAAATTTTATTATTAAACTAATTTAAATAGATTTTTTTTTAGAAAAGCAAACTAATTTATTAAAAGGTACATGACAACAAGAAAAGAACAAATGATAAAAAAACGACTTCAACATGCAAGAAAATGAAATATAAGATGACTAGGATGCAAAAATTATTAATTGAAATGATGAGGAATGGATCGTGATTTTCATATTGATTTGAAATTTAAAATGCAATGTGAATAGTGCAATTGAATTGATCGACGCTAATGCAAATGAATCAGATGAACAAAAACTTAGGTCAAAATTTAGGGTGCGACAGATGCCCCTATTTAATTATCTTTAGCTAGATAGCTCGAACGACTTTGGTCCTCGGGATATCGAAGGCGAAAGGTAATTAAATACTAAGTGACTTGAATTTTGACCTTTTATGCGATGAAATGTCGTGAATGCATGGATGCATGCAGAAGATATGAAAATTGAAAGTAAATCTGTGGGGATTTATGAAATGATTGGTTAAGGAGCTCCAATGGGAACGCTTGCTAGGAAAATGCAATGGTGCAAAAAACATTCTCAACGAATGAGTTGATTTAATTAAAAACAAGGAAACAACCAACATCGACCAATGAGCTAATGTAGGTAAACAACAATTCGGTGTCAACAATTGAGTTGAAGAAAGACATAACTGACATCAACAATTGAGCTGATGAAGGTAAACAAACAATTCGTTATCAACCAATGAGTTGAAGAAAGACATAACTGACATCAACAATTGAGCTGATGAAGGTAAACAAACAATTCGTTATCAACCAATGAGTTGAAGAAAGACATAACTGACATCAACAATTGAGCTGATGAAGGTAAACAAACAATTCGTTATCAACCAATGAGTTGAAGAAAGACATAACTGACATCAACAATTGAGCTGATGAAAGCTGACACGTCGTCCACAACCAATGAGTTGAGTACGATCAGAACAGAAATGAAGCTGCCATCAACCAATGAGCTGATGAGGGTATGAAGAAATTGATTTCAACCAATGAGTTGACTTATGTTAATTGGGAAATAAGACTGAAATTTCAACCAATGAGTTGAGGAAGTAAATGATAAATTTCAACCAATGGGCTGACAACGAGAGAAAGATTATTCTCAACCAATGAGTTGATTAAAATGACAAGAGAATTAAAGATTGAATTTCAACCAATGGGTTGGCTCAAATTAACAAGAAGGTAATGATCTCCTATGCATGATTTGTGCTTATGTATGAGATATTTTTGTTTTTTCTTTTGTGCAAATTGATGCACATGTAATGATGCATGATGGTTGCTCAATGCAAGTAATGAATTTACTGGATGTGTGCCAATGGCCAATGCATTTTTTTTGGGTATCCATGGTGGACCATGCTTGGTTTTCAATGGAAAAGACCGAGCAAGATTGAATTTTTGATTTAATGTTGTGGGAGGTTTCCCCATGAATTGATATGCATGATTTATGAATGCATGCTATGAATGAAATTTATGGTTTGGAATATTTGAAGGGATGCCCCAGTGAAGGGTAATGGTTTTTGTGAGGTGGAAAGAATCCCTTGGTAAGAGTTTGTGCAAGCATAATTCCCGACACCAATTCTGAGTTTGAGGACTACTTGATATGGCATAGTCTGCTTGGACTGTTTGAAGGAAAGGTCTTGGCCTTGATTTCCCCGGAATGCTGAGTCTCTGGAGAAATTTGCTTCAACAAAGTTTTGGATTCAAACTGGTGATCCTGAGATGACATGCCCCAGTCCTTGGGAACTTTGAAATGAAATGCCCCTGAATGATGGACTTTTGAAGTTATGTGACTTTGCTGATGCCACTTTAAGCTCTTTGAATGATTTCCATTGTTGGAACTTCCTTGATGGAAAGTGCTTATTTACAAATGAAACTATTCTATTCAAAATGGTAATTTTAATGCGACGTGCATGCAAGTTTTAAAAACAAATCATTTATTGAAATGAAACTGCGGTATACGATGAATAGATCCCAATGAGGATGCAATGGAAGTTTGAAATTCAAGTTGTGAAAGATGATGTGATATTGTGGTATCAAAACAAATGATTAGCAAATATTCAGGAGTCAGGTTAACGCAACCTTGCTTTAGTTATGCTTTCAAAAGAAGCCTTGCTTCAATTAGGACTTTTGAAGGTTGTAACGTGGTCAGGTTCACGGTTTAAGAAACAAAGGATATAGGCTCAAAAATTTTATTTTTAACCCACCCATTCTTCGTGATGTACTCCAGTCCTAAGTTCAGTTAACTCTTACAAGTATTCGACTTCCAAGAGAATTTGCAGACGATGTTTGAGAACCAATGAGTTCTAAGGTGGCAGTCACCTATTCTTCTTTGACAGTCACACAAGTTTGTTCTTGCTTTTGACAATGATCTTTTGATCTCTTTTTTTTTTTTTTGACTTTTGTATCCTTATTATTTTTGCCTAAGTCTCCTTTTTAGGTTTTGACTTAGCGGGCTTTTCTTTGATTTTTTTTTTGTTTGAACAACTTGTGTGACATTTGTTCAATGATGTGAGAATTTGAGATTTGTGACTGCCTTATTACTGTTCCAAGGGAAACAACCGTTGTAAGCTTTGGATGTTCACTACTACTTCGACATTGTGTACGAAGAGAGGATGCGGTTGAACCTTTGGTCGGGAATGGTTCCCATGAAATGCTCCTCTTGGAAATCAGATGCATTAGTCATTGTAACTGAACAACTACCCTGCCCCAGGTTTTGATTAAGGGTTTTGATTTCGTGCAGAAAGAAAACACCTACTTCTAAGGATCGAAGGGGTTAACGAGGGACTATCATCCTTATACCTCCAGTGTTTGGGGATTTGAAAGAATGCCTGTACATCATCAACAAAGTCTTATTTGAAAGCACACTGATGCAAATTGGATATCCGTTTTTCATCATACTCCCTCAAATCTTGCTTAGACAGAAAGTTGATAAAGAAAATGAAATGGAAAAGCACAATTTTTGTATTTTTTGAATTTGTGTAAGTGATACGGAAATAAAGAAAGAGAAACACGTTATGATTGATTCAAAACAAATGCAATGCTCATTTCATTAAAATTACGATTAAGGATTACAGAATTCAAATGCGACAAAACACAGTACAAACAAGGAAAATTAAGAAATGAAAAAGACAAAGGCCTAGTAACTATCAGCAGCAAGGATGAGCTTTCCCGTCTGATATATGGCTTTAGGAACATCCCTTTTGATTCGACACTCAATGGGGTAGGGGATTAGTGACCACATTCGGATTAATATCTCGGAAGGTGAGCATCTTGCTCTCGATCAGGTCTTGAACCTTCTCCTTCAGAACCCAGCAGTCTTCAATGGAATGACCAACTACTCCGCTATGAAAAGCACACTTAGCATTAGGATTATATCCTTTGGAGAATGGTGGCGTTGGAGCTTTGGTTGGCCTAGGAGCTATCAATGACTGATGGATTAGCGCAGGCCACAATTCAGTGTAAGTCATTGGAATTGGGTCGATACGGCGAGGCTCCTTTGGTGGATCTTTCTGAGGCCTATTCTGATTCTGTTGAGCATTCTGAGGAGCACTTTGTGAAGCATTCTGATGAGAAGCGTTCCATGGTTGTTGATGCGATGGCATTGGGATGTATGGTTGTTGATGTTGAGCAGCTGCAACATGTGGATACTGATAGTAAGGCATGAATGGTGCTTGTGGATAAGTTGGAACTTGATAAGGTTGTGGATTTTGAGGTCCTTCACCACTAGTCACAACAGCATTAGTTTCACCTTCTTTCTTTCTATGGAAGTTTCCAGGGAATCTCTTTGTTTGGTTGTTATTGGAAGATTCAGCAGCATTGACAATCTTGCCATTTTTCAAGCCTTCTTCGACCCTTTCTCCAATAGTGACCAGGTCAGCAAAGCTAGAAGAGACACTTCCAATCATTTTCTCATAGAAAACTGGCTGCAAGGTATCCATAAACATACTAGTAAGCTCTTTTTCAGCAAGAGGAGGTTCGACTTGAGCAGCTAGCTCTCTCCAGCGTTGGGCATACACTTTGAAAGTTTCCCTATCTCTCATGGTCATAGTCTGAAGTTGTCTGCGATCAGGGGCTAAGTCCATGTTGTACTTGTATTGTTTCAGGAAAGCTTCACCCAAATCTCTCCATGTTTGGATATGATCCCTCTTCAAACTCATGTACCATTTCAGAGAAGCTCCAGCTAAGCTATCTTGAAAGATGTGGACGAGCAATTTGTCATTGTTGGCATAGGCGGCCATCTTGCGAAAGTACATAGTCAGATGATCTTTAGGACAAGTGTGCCCCTTATATTTCTCGAACTCAGGGACTTTGAACTTTGCAGGCACAATCAAGTCAGAAACTAAACAGAGGTTCATGGTGTCAAATCCAAAAATGTCATTTCCTTCAACAGCTTTCAACCTTTTCTCGAGGACATTGTACTTTTCTTTCACTTCCTCCACCTCGTGGTTGTGTTCTTGATCACCACATTCGGAATCATCAACATGATAGACAAAAGGAGGATTGTTGAAAGTAGGTTGAACAGTAGTGTGAACAATCGGTGACTGTTCAGCGGCGACTGGTATTGGTGCAATTTGTTGCGCAGAAAGTCCTACTCCCAAAGTATTCGCGAATGGGGGAGTATAACCAGGTGGTAAACCAAATTCTGGCCAGGTAGAAGGTGGCCTCTGAACGGGAATGGGATCCTCAACAGCTTCGGAGACTTCAGCTATGACAGTTCTTTGGGGTTCAGCATCCCTAGCTATTAGCACTTGCATCATCTCAGTGAGCTTGGTGATGCTTCCCTTCAACTCGTCGATTTCCATCCTAACTTCCATGTTGTGTTGCTCTTGGTCAGCCATTCTTTTTCGAGAGACACTACGCGTCTGATAAGGATGTCGGGGAATCAACTTGCCTTGTTAAACTGTCGGAGGAATAGATGTATGAGTACTGGATTGAGATGCAAATGAATGCAGATGCATGATGATTTTTTTGTTTTTAATGCAAAAATGAATGCCATATCATATCATGCATGATCCACAAGTAATGGACTTTCAATCAATTGGATACAGAAAAATTCAAATTATTTGGCACACAGTGGCTCACCACAGGATAGTTCTAAGGTTTTTTTTTTTTGACAAGGTTCTAGACGCGGTTCTCAGAGTTACAAACTTCTTTTGAAAACTCAGTCATCTAGTAAATAACTTACCACCCAACTGTGTTTTCAAATGAAGTCTATTCTGAGTGTGGTTTTCGCACTTACCCACAGTAATAGTTACGTTACGCAAGTTGGGTGCGAAACCACCATTTCCTAAAAGTCATGGTTTTAGAGTTTCTCTAAAGGTCCCTAGAGTCGGCGGTCCGAATTGGAAACATCATAGCCCAAGTAAATAACTTACTTAGTCACAAACATCTCCTCAAAGGACCTACTCCAGGCGGGGTTTTAGTACCTCCCATTTGACACTACGTCAAGCGAGTTTAATACTACACCACCATCTTATCTTACGCGTCACTCGAGCTCGGGTGTAGAGCTTTTCCTCACAAGAGACGAATAATCAAAAGTTCCAACCACGACGATGAGCAATCAAATAACGATAAAATAAATGCAATAAATAAGCAAGTAAATAAAGCTAACAATAATACAAGAAAAACTAAACTAGGGTTGACTCTCTTAGGTAGTCCCCAGCAGAGTCGCCAGCTGTCGCGGGTCAAAAAATCATCGCCACGAAATTTGTATCGAACAGAGTCGCCACCAAATTTTATTTATTCCAATGGGAATGGGAAAATATTGATAAAACCTACAAATGAAATGAAATGGATAAAGATGGTCTTCGCAACCAAATTTGGGTTCGGGAGTCGGTTAAGTAAGGGGAAGGTATTAGCACCCCTTACCTCCATCGTACTCGATGGGACCCATTTAGTTATTCTTGTGATCGATTGTTAGTCTATTTATCTACTTGCATTCTAATTATTATATGGACAGAAAAGAAACGGGATTTGGGTTTTTTATTATTGTGCTCGCCAAGACATTTGAGTCTTATGCTTCAAGTCAAATTCCTTCATTTATATTTTATATATTGATTTCATTTCTATGTATTTCAATTGAAATTCCTTCGTTTCTCCATTCAAGTCCAATTCCTTCATTTATATTTTATATATTGATTTCATTTCTATGTATTTCAATTGAAATTACTAAGTTTCTCCATTCAAATCGAATTCCTTCGTTTCTCCATTCAAGTCCAATTCCTTCATTTATATTTTATATATTGATTTCATTTCTATGTATTTCAATTGAAATTACTAAATTTCTCCATTCAAGTCAAATTCCTTCATTTATATTTTATATATTGATTTCATTTCTATGTATTTCAATGGAAGAATCAGAGCGATTGTAGTTCTAAGAACTACGAATTTGTTAATTGATTTTACGGGTCTAATCGCACTTGGGCGGGAAAACAAGTTTTTTGAATGTGGTTCGCACTTGGGCGAGATTTGCACTTGGGCAAAGAAGAGATGAGTTTGAATTGAAATTGTTTTATGAAAAAGTGGAATTCAAGCATTCAAACAATGGCTTAACGGCCATCGCCTAAAATACCTGAAAGAACATTTGCTAAATTGAGCTTGATGAAGTTTTTTAATGGGATACAAGCATTCAAACAAAGGCTTAACGGCCATCGCCTAAATGCTTGAAAGAGCAACTTGTACAGGTACGTACAAACCCCTCTTGGGTGGTGAAAGAGATTGAAATGATGAAAATTTTGAGAAGTCCTTAATGAGATACAAACATTCAAACAAAGGCTTAACGGCCATCGCCTAAATGTTTTAGAACAACTTGTACAAGTACGTACAAACCCTTCTAATTTCATCCATTAGGACTCAACTCAATTTGATTGTAAAAAAAAGCAAATTTTGATTGAAAAAAGGAACTTGGTATTGACCAAAGTTTGTTATGAAAAGATTCGCACTTGGGCGAGGAAAGGGATTCGCACTTGGGCGAAGAAAAGAACGATTTGATGAGTTGAAATTGTTTTTAGTGTTTAATAAAAGAAAGAGGCAAATCGAGTTTGAATGAGTCCTTAATGGAATCTAAGCATTCAAACAAAGGCTTAACGGCCATCGCCTAAATGCTTTAGAACAAATTGTACAAGTACGTACAAACCCTTCTTTTCATCCATTATTGACAAAACTCGACTCGATTATTAAAACATTTTTTTGAGATTTTTGATTGTGACCAATGAAGTTTGAAAAAATACTCGGTGTTGACCGAAATTTATTGAAAATTATTTGAGTGAGCTCGATGTTGGATCGAGAAAGTTTATTTGAATGAAAATTATTATTTTGAGGTTTTGAATTTATATTAAAGAAATAGCTAAACTAAAACTTATATTAAATTGAGATGGGGGTGTGAATTTGAGGAGGGGCGTAGGACCCTTGTGAGATTAAGCCCAAAGTTGTTTTGTTTTTTTTTTAAAAGAAAATGAATTCAGATGGGCCAAAACCTCCATGGTCCATTTACATATGAAGCATCGCATGAGGAGATTTAGACCAAACCGAGTCATGAAGATTCGGCCCAGATGGCCAAAATCTCTAAGAAACCTATCCACCTCTCTCAATCGCTCCCTCTCGGTGCTATCTCTCCGCTCTCTCGATTTCTTTCATTTGGAAAAAACAAATTGTACCAAACAAACTCACCGATTTCGCATCTCTCATGACTCTCGATGCTCTCTCTCACGGTCCAAACAACAACATCAAACATGACAAACAATATTAATACCCTTATCCCCACAAAACCCTAAATCCCTAATTCTCATTAAGATTCGGTGATTACATGTTACATGGAAGAATTTAAATGCAGAAGTTTAAACAACCTGATGGAACGAAACGGAAATCCAGGTACTTGCCTTGCTTGCTTATTTTCCTTTGCTCTCTGATTCTTCTTCTTCTTCTTCTTCTTTGTTTCTGGATCCGCGGTGTGTGTTGTTATGTTTGTCGTATGCGTTGAAGTTGTCTCCTGCGAAATGTTGTGTTATTGTGTTGTTCGTACAGATGAGTGTAGGTTAGCGGTTTTGTGTATGAATGGAAGGTTTGAGGTTATGGTGAGTTAGTGTTGTGGATGAGTGATTGAAGAGAGTCAGATTAGGTTGTGTGTTCTAAATTGAAGGGTTTATCTGATGAGGGTTTATGAGGGAGTATGGTTTGTGAGTTGTGATGATGGATTTGAATGAGGTTAAGCGAAGGTGTGTGAAAGGGAGTTTTGACGTTTGGTGTGTAGTTGAAAGAAAAGTTTAACAGAGGTTTCTCTTTTCGTTTTTCCCCCCTCTTCTATGTTGCTGAATGTCTGTTTATATAGAATATAAGATTAGGGTTTGGATGAAATTTGGGGGGAAATTTGGTGTAGTATTTGAACAATTGTGGCAATCTGTTTCTATGATTTTTTTGTGCAGGTTTGTGTGGCTATTTCTGTGCAAATATTGGTATCCTATATGCAGGTTTTGGACTATAATGGAGGCAGCAGGTTGGTGGAGCAGAGCAGCAATATGCAGGCTTTGAGCAGAATTTTTGTTGTCTTGCAAGGCTGGTGATAGTGGTCCGTCCGTTTCTGCTCTTGAAGAAACAACAACAACAATTCTTTTTTTTTATCTTTTATCGTTTTTTTTTGTAATGGGCCCATTGTGGTGTTCTCAATAATTAATAAATAAATAAATGGAAACAAATCATATTTATGCAAGAATTATGTGGTCCTCTAATTTAAAATGATGAAACAATTAAATAAAAATTTAATTATTAAACTAATTTAAATAGATTTTTTTTTAGAAAAGCAAACTAATTTATTAAAAGGTACATGACAACAAGAAAAGAACAAATGATAAAAAAACGACTTCAACATGCAAGAAAATGAAATATAAGATGACTAGGATGCAAAAATTATTAATTGAAATGATGAGGAATGGATCGTGATTTTCATATTGATTTGAAATTTAAAATGCAATGTGAATAGTGCAAAATTGATCGACGCTAATGCAAATGAATCAGATGAACAAAAACTTAGGTCAAAATTTAGGGTGCGACAAGTGTAAGATTGACACTGTCGATACTTCTTGTTCTAATAAATATTGTTTTATACTTAGCAGAACAATGGCCGGAAGAGGAGGAAGAAACGACTACGCGATTGCTGAGGCTCTCGGTATGATTGCTGATGTGTTGGGAGGGAATGCCAATGGGGCTGGAATTGGTGCTGACAGACAGCTGAACAGTTTTCAGAGGAACAACCCTCCGTTGTTCAAAGGCACTCACGATCCCGAAGGCGCCCAGAAGTGGCTAAAGGAAATTGAAAGGATCTTCCGGGTGATTGATTGTGACGAAAATCTGAAGGTGAGATATGGTACTCACATGCTGTCTGAAGAAGCTGATGATTGGTGGATGGCTAGTAGGGACGAACTGCAAGCTGCAGGTGTTGCAATCACTTGGGCTGTGTTCGAGAGAGAATTCTTACGGAGGTACTTTCCTGAGGATGTTAGAGCCAGGAAAGAAATTGAATTTTTGGAGCTGACACAAGGTAACATGACCGTGCTAGAGTATGCGTCCAAGTTTGTTGAACTGGCAAAGTATTATGTCCACTACAATAATGATGAGGCTAGCGAGTTCTCGAAGTGTGTTAAGTTTGAAAATGGTCTCCGTGATGAGATTAAACAGGGTATCAGATACCAGAGGATTCGCAGGTTTGTCGATTTGGTTGACTGCAGCCGAATCTTTGAAGAGGATAATATTAAACTGAAGTCGTCACACTCTCGCGAGTTAGTCGACAGGAAAGGGAAAAAGCATGTGGATCGTGGTAAGCCATATGGTAAGGGTAACCAGAAAGCTGGAGGCTGGAAGAAACCTAGTGGGGGAGACTCTAGTGCCCCTATTAAGTGCTTCAAGTGTGGAGAACCTGGACATCGCATTCACGAGTGCAAAAGTGAGGAAAAGAAGTGCTATAGATGTGGAAAGGCAAGTCACATTGCTATTGAATGCAAAGGGAACACTGTAACTTGTTTCAACTGCGGGGAAGAAGGTCATATTAGTCCTAAGTGTCCTAAGCCGAGGAAGAATCAAGTTGGTGGTAAGGTGTTCGCCTTATCTGGTTCAGAGACTACTCCAGAGGATCGGTTGATTAAAGGTACGTGTTTTATCCATGGCACTCCTTTAATTGAAATAATAGATACTGGAGCAACCCACTCGTTTATTTCATTGGATTGTGCTAAACGCCTGAATTTGGAAATATCTGATATTAATGGAAGTATGATCATTGACACTCCTGCGTCGGGTTCAGTGACTACTTCGTTTGCTTGTTTGAACTGTCCAATTGATATTTTTGGTAGAGAATTCGGAATGGACTTAATGTGCCTTCCGTTGGAACACCTCGATGTGATCCTGGGCATGAATTGGTTGCAATTTAATCGGGTTCATATCAACTGTTTCACGAAGACGGTTATTTTTCCTGAAGATGTCAGTGTTGAGGATTTAGCAATGACGACTAGACAAGTGGACGAAGCAATGAAGGACAGGGCTGCCGTGTTTATGTTGATTGCATTTATGGAAGTGAAAAAGAAAGCGGTGAGTAGTGACTTACCGGTAGTATGTGAATTTCCAGAAGTTTTCCCAGAAGATGTAAGAGAATTACCGCCAGAGAGGGAGGTGGATTTTGCTATTGAATTAATTCCTGGAACTAGTCCTGTGTCGATGGCACCTTATCGTATGTCAGCATCGGAATTGACTGAGTTTAAGAGTCAATTGGAAGAGTTACTTGAGAAGAAATTTATTCATCCTAGTGTCTCACCGTGGGGTGCACCGGTGTTACTAGTGAAGAAGAAAGAAGGCTCAATGAGGCTGTGTGTGGATTACATGCAACTGAATAAAGTTACTATCAAGAATCGGTATCCATTGCCGAGGATTGATGATTTAATGGATCAACTGGTTGATGCGAGCGTGTTCAGCAAAATTGACTTGAGGTCGGGATATCATCAGATTCGGGTGAAGAGGGACGATATTCAGAAGACGGCATTTAGAACAAGGTATGGCCATTACGAGTATACAGTGATGCCATTTGGAGTAACTAATGCACCGGGAGTTTTCATGGAGTATATGAATAGGATCTTCCATCCTTACCTTGATCAGTTTGTGGTGGTATTTATCGATGATATTCTAATATATTCTAAGAGTGAAGAAGAACATGCAGAGCATCTAAGGGTGCTATTAGAACTACTGAAGGAAAAGAAACTTTATGCGAAACTGTCAAAGTGTGAGTTCTGGCTAAGTGAAGTAAGCTTTCTTGGGCATGTAATTTCTAAAGATGGTATTTCCGTTGACCCAACGAAAGTAGAAGCAGTATCTCAATGGGAAGCTCCGAAGTCAGTTTCCGAAATCCGTAGTTTCCTTGGTCTTGCGGGTTACTATAGAAAGTTCATTGAAGGTTTTTCAAAGTTAGCATTGTCGTTAACTAAGTTGACTAGGAAGGGTCAAGCATTCGTCTGAGATTCGAAATGTGAAGAAGGATTCCAAGAGTTGAAGAAGAGGTTGACTAGTGCGCCGATCTTGATTTTGCCGAATCCGGAGGAATCTTTTGTTGTATATTGCGATGCTTCGTTGTTGGGATTAGAAGGTGTATTGATGCAGAATCAACAGGTAGTCGCTTATGCGTCGAGACAACTCAAAGTGCATGAGAGAAATTATCCGACTCATGACTTAGAGTTGGCGGCAGTGGTATTTGTGTTGAAATTGTGGAGGCATTATCTATATGGTTCAAGGTTTGAAGTATTTAGTGATCACAAGAGTTTGAAGTATCTCTTTGACCAAAAAGAGCTGAATATGAGGCAAAGAAGGTGGTTAGAGTTCCTTAAGGATTATGATTTTGGACTTAATTACCATCCGGGTAAAGCAAACGTGGTTGCCGATGCTTTGAGTAGGAAATCCTTGCATATGTCTATGCTGATGGTAAAAGAATTGGATTTAATTGAACAATTCAGAGATTTGAGTTTAGTATGCGAAGACACTCCTGTCAGTGTTAAGTTGGGAATGCTGAAGCTGACTAGTGGTATTCTTGAGGAAATCCGAGAGGGTCAGAAGACTGATGTAGAGTTAGTTGATAAGTTGACTCTGATTAATCAAGATAAAGGAGGTGAATTCAGAATCAACGAGAATGGTATAATGAGGTTTGGTAATCGTGTTTGTGTTCCTGATGTTGCCGAATTGAGAAGAAGCATTCTTGAGGAGGGACATCGTAGCGGATTAAGTATTCATCCTGGTGCTACCAAGATGTATCATGACTTAAAGAAGCTGTTTTGGTGGCCTGGAATGAAAAAGGAGATAGCTGAATTTGTCTATGCTTGTTTGACTTGCAAGAAGTCGAAGATTGAGCATCAGAAACCGTATGGAGCTATGCAACCGTTATTTATTCCGGAATGGAAGTGGGATAGTATATCTATGGATTTTGTTTCAGGTTTGCCGAGGACGGTGAAGAATTGTGAAGCTATTTGGGTTATTGTGGACAGGTTGACAAAGTCTGCTCACTTTATACCAATGAGAGTGGATTACCCGATGGAGAAGCTGGCTCAATTGTATATTGAGAAGATAGTGAGTGTATTCCTTCGAGTATCGTGTCAGATAGAGATCCAAGGTTTACATCCAGATTCTGGGAAGGTTTGCAGAAGGCTGTGGGTACTAAGCTGAGATTGAGTTCTGCTTATCATCCGCAGACGGATGGACAGATGGAAAGAACTATTCAATCACTAGAAGATTTGTTGCGTGCTTGTGTGTTGGAAAAAGGCGGTGCTTAGGATAGTTATCTATCCTTGATCGAATTTACTTACAATAATAGTTTTCACTCGAGTATTGGTATGGCTCCGTTTGAAGCTTTGTATGGTCGGAGGTGTAGGACGCCTTTATGTTGGTATGAATCTGGCGAAAGTGCTGTGATTGGGCCAGAAATTGTTCAGGAGACAACAGAAAAGATTAAGATGATTCAGGAGAAGATGAAGACTTCTCAGAGTCGTCAGAAGAGTTATCATGATAAAAGAAGAAGGACACTTGAATTTCAAGAAGGAGATCATGTGTTCTTGAGGGTGACTCCTACGACTGGTGTTGGTAGAGCACTGAAATCAAGGAAGTTGACTCCGCGTTTCATTGGTCCATTTCAGATTACGAAGAGGGTTGGAGAATTGGCGTATCGTATTGCGTTGCCATCGACGCTTGCGAATCTGCATGATGTATTCCATGTGTCGCAGTTGAGGAAATACATTGCTGATCCATCTCATGTGATCCAAGTCGATGATGTACAGGTGAAGGATAACATGACAGTTGAAGTTTTGCCTATGAGGATTGAAGATCGAAGGCTGAAACAATTGCGTGGCAAAGAGATAGCACTGGTCAAAGTAGCTTGGGGAGGACCAGCAGGTGGGAATGTGACTTGGGAACTGGAAAGTCAGATGAAGGATTCCTATCCAGAGTTATTTGCCTAAGGTATGTTTTCGAGGACGAAAACTATTTAGTGGGAGGGAGTTGTAACACTCCATTTATTTTCATAATTTAATTTAATTAATTTAATTGAATTATGGGGAATTATTTGGAATTATGGAAGATTATGAGGAATTAAGCAATTGGGCTTGAGTTGTGGTTAGTAAGGAGGGGGTGCATTGGTAGGCCCTATTACTAATTAAAATAATTTTATTTCATTTTAATAAAATAGAAGGAGTTGTGGAATAGAGAAGATTATAGCATTTTGGAAAAGAGTCTGAATGTGAAAAGAGAAGAGGGGCGGAGAAGTGCGACAAGAGGAAGAGCGAAGAATCAACCTTCAGGTAAGGGGGGACTCTTCCGTTTATCTTCTATTATGGGGTTATAGGTAGTATGATAGAATTGATCATGTTAATCGTACCAATTGAGTTATGCTTAGGTTGTAGAAATGTTAGGTTTTGGGAGAATTGATTGGTAATGATTGTGTTGATCATGTATGGTGTTAATTGGATGATTTAAATGTAGTATGATGTGTTATAATCTGTGTTTGTTTCACCGTATGCGAAATCTGGTTGGAATGAGATTGGTTTGGTAATGACTTGGTGAAGAAGGGAAAAATCGCAGGCTGTTTTCTGCGATTCGGAGTTCTGGAAATCGTCAGTTCGCGCCGCGTCCAGTAGTTGGCGCCGCGAACTGCTTGGCAGAAAGCCAGGAAGTTTTGTTGTGTTCAGTACGCGCCGCGAGCATATGGCTGCGCCACGAAGGCGTACTTCTTTTCTCATTTCGCGCCGCGAACACATGTTCGCGCCGCGACGTGCTTGGCAGAATGTTGGGGATTTTTGACTCGCTCAATTCGCGTCGCGAACCAAGGTTGGCGCCGCGTGCTGTTGGTGACAGGCCATTTTGAAAAGTTTAAAAATGTGTAACTTTTAAACCGTAAACCGGATTTTGGTGCCGTTTCGAGCATGGTGAAGCTAATCAGATAATTTACATAATAAAATGGTGTTTTGAGTTGTGACTCGAAATTATTTAAAATACTCAATTTTATTTGGTTGTGGTGGTTTATGCTTACAGGTACACTAATGAATGTTTTACCTGTATGATGTTGTGGTTGTAACCGATGTTTGTTATACATGTATGGATGGTATAAAATATGTGTTTTTACTATGGTTGAGGAATAGCATGATTGTGTATGGCTAATGATTATTGTATTTGATGATTATGACATTTGGTTGATTTATGTGGGTGATGAGCATGTTATGGTTGATACATGCATTCATAATCATTATGTGGCTGGTCCTTGACGATGGTAGATCAGTGGTAGCTAATTCCCATTGTGAGGAATTAGTGAGTGGGTGTTACCGTATCCTTGACGATGGTGGGTTGGTGAGTTGGGTTATCCCAGATTTGGTACCACATGCATGTAGTTGCATTGCATTAGGCTGTTTGTGCTATTATAACATGAATGGAAGTTTGTCCAATGTTGTAATATGTGTTGATTGGTTGTTTGCTTACTGATTGTATGGTTTGAATCTGATCGTAACTGTGATTGGGTGAATGGCATGTGAAACGATATTTTATTATCTATATCTTATAACATTAGTTAAATGTGAATGAGACTCACCCTTACTGTTGTTATTTTTCAGATTGAGGAGTAGCTCTTGTACTTGGTGAGGATTAGCTCGTCAAGTAGTTCGTTAGAGTCAGTTGGGTCTGTGTCATGCTCTGGTCGTGTAACACTGGGGACGTTGTTTAGAGTTATTTGTGGAACTCTTTTTATTTCAGTATTTTATTATGGTGGTGTTTTAAGTCTATGACTTTGGATGTTGCATTGTTCAGATGTTAAATATATTTCCGCTGTGTTGACATGACGATCTGAATGATATTTGAGTTTAACGTTCCTTTTTATGGCATGACATGAGTATTATTTTAATTATATGGAAGTTGTAATGCCCTTTTCATGTTTTACTCTGATTATTGTTTAATATTTATGCGGGGTATTAGAAGGGTGTTACAATTGGAATAGTGCAGCCACGTCATTATTCTTGCATTTTTATTTTCAAAAAATTAATGACAAAATTAAAAATCATTTTCTATTTATTAAAAATATTTTTTAATTAAGTATAATTGGAATATAAAATACTCTCAAATCTTCTTCTTGTTCCCCTAAACCTTTTTCTCATAAACTCATCGTCACCTATTTTTTCTTTAACAAACAACAACATAAACAAAAGAGGGAGATCCTTCTTAGTCTTTATGATGTTATCATGTGAAGAAAAACAACAGCAACATTATTCATCATTTTTTTGTTCCACACTTTGTAATCTCATACATCATAAACAAGAGACTATAATAATATTCAAGACTAATATGAATTAAAAAGGTGGAAAAGAAATAACAGGGGCGGTTACTATGAAGATAACGACGGAGACGAAGAATGCCGATAATGGTGCGGGGTGGTCCGGGGTGGCGGCGCCGAATTTTTTTTCAGAATTCAAAATTTTTTACATCAATGTGTTCGTCTCCTCACCCTCGTTACAAATTCGGAAATAGATTTTGAAAAAGACAAAGGGAAAATAGTAGATCTACGAGCAAAGTTTGAAAGTTCTAAGTTTAAAAACAACAATATTATCACAGGAATCGCAAAAACAAAGGTGAATGTGGTGTCAGGACAAGATTCTCAACCTTCTGATATTGAAAAAATGAAGAACAACAGTGGAAATTTTTCCAGTACGGTGGAGTTTTGTTTCCAGAATATTCTCTTTTTTCCTTTAGTTTCTGTCTGTGAATCCCCTTACTAGCGAACTCCTTTTCTTTTTTATATTGAAAGAATTTTGGCTGAGCAAATCAATTTTAATTAATTTCATTTATGATTGATTGATTTAATTTAATTAGGGTGAAATTTGGAATTATGAGTGATTGTTTTTGGAAATATTTTGTTGAAGGAGATTTAGGTTATCACTTTGTGACTAAATGTGTGAATTGGAACTAGTTTATGAACGTGATGCAATCTGATTCAATTTTTGGAATTGATTTTATGGAAAAAAAGAAGTGACTATGAGTTTATGGGAAAAAGGTTTAGGGGATGAAGAAGAAGATTTGAGAGTATTTTATATTTCAAATATACGTAATAAAAAAAATAGTTTTAATAGATAGAAAATGATTTTTAATTTTGTCATTCATTTTTTGAAAATAAAAATGCAGGAATAATGATGTGGCTGCACTATTTCAATGCCATGTCATTAGTGATCCAGACAAGTGGAGGGGGACCCAAAAAATTCCAAAAAGAGTAAAGTTGAGGGACCAGAAAGCTGAAAAAAATGGGGGTTTAAAACATTAAATACTTGAAAATAAGAGGACCAAAAAAGCATTTAAGCCAAACATATATCTTTAATTATTAGAATAAAAAATATTATTATAATCTTATAATATCTCTATAAAATTATAAATATCTTATAATATCTCTTAGACTATTATAAATATCTTATAATATATTTTTATATTAATTTATATGGTCTCCAAATTAATAGAAAATATTCTAACATTAATGAATGGATTAATGAACTGAACCGACCGAGTTCGATATCCGTGAACCGCTCGGACTAGACTACTTTTTGACTTTCTGACAATCTCAAAACATGTTTTCTTTCTCTTCATCAACAAAGGTTTTAGGCATACTTCAATATGAAAAGTGATGGACCGACCAAACCTACTATATATATATATATATATATATATATATATATATATATATATATATATATATATATATATATATATATATATATATTCATCTCTTTGATGAAAAATACCAAGTTCTCCACCTATAATATAGGTTACGTGTAGTTAAGGTGGCAAACAGGCATTTCCACCCCATTCAGGCCCACCCTATAAAAGCTAAAAAAAAAACAGAGCAAAACTGAAATAGTTTAGGGTGCGAGACTAAAATCTTGACCCGCTTTGCATAAAAATGAGAGTGGGGCGGGCCCGTAGACATTTCGTCATTTAAGCTTAAAAATTACAAATGGAATTTCAATCATTTGCAATGGTCTCATTCTCATCATATGAGTAAAGCAAGTTACTCTTGCAAATTATGCTGTACAATTTTAAGTTTTGGTATTGTTGCCAGAAAATCCCCCACAAGTGTTCTATTGAAAATACAACAGTGATGCAAAAACAATATAACAGAATGAAGAACACTTATTATTTTGATTGATCATTATTGTACAATTCCTCCTCAACAATCAAACCTAAGGAATAGTTGGAGTACTCCATAACATTAAAAATTAAAGGACTATACTATACCTGTAAAAAAAAAAAAAGTTTTATACTGTGTGTAAGTGTATAGTCCTTAAACTCATTAAATTTTGCTATTTGCTTATACATATTTTGTAAAAAAAATGAAGTAATTTACAATTATCTGGCAGGAGAAGAATCTGAACTTTGTTTAATTTACTATCAAATCGTCTTCGAAAGAGGGAGGTGCCGGATCAAAGGATAACTTTCCACCTTTGGTAGACTTTTTTGAGAATAAAGATGACTTGCTGTCAAAGAAACTTGAAAAAGACTGTGGAGTCCCTTTTTCTTCATTGTTGATCTGATCTTTCCGAAAAGACCTTAAGAAACTTGAAGAAGATTGTGGAGTCGCTTTTTCTTCATTGTTGATCTGATCTTTCCGTAAAGACCTCGACAATTTCTCTTTGCCACTAGAGATAAACTTCTTGAACCGGGCCTTTGTTTCACTGTCGGTATTCACAGTTGATTCTTCTGAATGCTTCATTAGCTTCAGTGCCTCCTCCGGATTCATCAACATTCTCTCCACTGTTTCATATACCTACAATAGCGGTTTGTTCAAATTTCGTTACACTATAGATCAATAACCGCTATTTAACAACACTTCCCTTTAACTACGAGATGTCGCAAAAGGATTTGGTGATATAAACTAAATAACTAGATGATGTAAATTAGTCACATTAGTCTACTAGTACTTACCTGAACAAGTTCATCAACTTTTTCGCTGAATCTAATGCTTTCGCAAGTAGTAACTACATAATCCTTGCAGTCATTGAATAACTTTGAGAAGACAACGTTACGGTATAGCAATGGTTCGGCAATTGTAAATCCTAAACCAAGCTGAATAATTCGACAAAAAATAAAGATTAGAAATGCATGAAAATTGCACAATGTAGATCAGAAGTTTAATAGTTTCATGACAAGCTACCACTGAAATCTAGGCAAATAATTCAAGAAATCATGAAACTAAAATCAATTGCAAGATGATAATGATAATTCCAGGTTTAATAATTCGATGAATTTACTATATATTTTCTAGAAGTTTAAATATTTACAAGTTCAGCAAAGTTTATTCTTCATTTTCTGAGAGAACTTACAAGTGAAACAAAAAGCTGACCAAAAAGCTCAACTGGTGGAATGTCCTCAAATGCGTCAAGGATTCCCTCCCTAAGAAAAACGTAAATCGCCATTGAAGTGAGATTGTCTTTTCAAGGAGAGAATTCAAGTCCAATACAAAATTTCTTATATATACTTACACTGCCAAATCTTCTTCAAAGAGAGGTGTTTGTTTCACAGCAGGTACTGGCTTAGATGTTATCCACAATTCGTGCCACAAATTACCTACCATCGACGTGGAATGATTCAGAGAAGCTTTATAGCATGGCACTAAAGACTCATTACTACCATCTACAAACTTACCTTCTTTTCGCATCCGTTGACTTAGTTGACCTCTGATAGACAATGACTCGCTACTACTATCATCAGAAGAATAACTATCATCGCTATTTGCTTCGTTTTCAATCCAATCAGGAGGAGAGTACCATCTCACAAAGTCTTCCAAAATACAACCTGGATTTGCAGCCTAAAACATGAACATAAACAAAATTTATTCAGATAGAACATCACTGCAGTAGAAACATCTTAAAAGAATTACGAATATCAGGGAAAAAGTTTTTGCCAACAGTGAGTCTGACCTTGAAAGCCTGCATATCAGACAAAAGTTGAGAGCACCCGGCTCCAAGACTGACCATAAAGGTAAAGAAAATTATCAAAAAATAAAATCTAATGTTTGCATGTTGGATGAATGAAATACAGATAGATAATCATCAGGTCTAACATATCTCAGTTAGTGTACAGACCTTCCCGTCCGCAGCACAAACTCCTCGGTCTCTTTGATCAGATCTTCTGTAAGCAACGGTACTTCCTACATGAAACGGACACAAACGTTAATTATTGCAAATTCGGAACAAGTTTAAGTATTGATTGTGTAACTCAAACCTGGGTGATAGGAGAGTACGCAGGCTCGCCAGTTTCCAATAGTGTCACATTTCCGAATGGACAATGGGCACCAAGTCGAAGAACAAGCTCTCCAGTACTTAATCGAGCATATAACAAACGACTTGCAGAAGTTCCGTCACAGAAGTTCGTTGATTCTAATGTATTCAAATTTGCTTTCATCATCATAGAGTCCAGTGATTCATTGGCAATGATATGGCGCCTTTTCCGAGAAATGCAACAATTAATCACTTGAATTTGCTGATAGAGAAGACATGACTTCAGATCGGGAATATCGTCAAGGGGGACTCCAGGTAAATGCTTTTCTTCGTACCAATGTTTTCTCGTCTCCATAAGTAAAAAAATAAAAGTCAATACACACTTTTTCAGCGGTTAACTAGAAATTTTCGTATTGAGCTAAACATACTTCAGCAACAACACTGCACCAAAAAAATTCCATTTCTCGAAGGGTCTTGAAGTTTCCGATTACTTCAGCGAGCTTAACAACAAGGCTTTCAGGAGGAGCACCATGAATATCTCTTATAAAAGATAAGTCAATTTCGTTGGGATTGGAGTTGATCTTCCTTCTAAGGAACTCTCCCTCTGCAAAATTCTCACAATAATTACAAGGGATGTAGAAAAACATCGCAGAACCAAGCACATGCAAAAAGTATAAGCACAAAATGGTTCATTGAATCAATTATATCAGAAGCGAGCCGTGTAAAATTGTTATACCTGGATTAAAAAGAGAATTAATCAAATCCAAAACTTTCTCGCGGCTACAAAACTCAGAAGAAAGTTTGTCATCTTTCTCACGTAACACTAATGCCTTCACCGCAGAGAGACTTAAGCCTCCTCTTTCCATCGAAGGCAAAGAACCTCCTGATGAAGCTATAAAATCTTTCATTGAATTTGCTTTCCTTCCAGCCCTAGTAAAAAAGAGACAATTTTGAGATTGTTAAGCTAAAAATCTTTCTGAATAACACACAAAGAAGACACTTAAACATTTTACGCCATTGAGTATATACTTAGTAGAGTTCAACAACAAAGAATCTTTAAGAAGTTCATGGAATTGGTAGAAAAAAGGCAAGCATAACTTACTTAACAGCTATTGCCAATTGCTTCAGGACAGAAGATGGAGGAATAGGCCTTTCAGCCGCAGCAGTTAAGCCTTCAACCGAGGGAAATCCTTCTAAAGCCTAGATTAAAGTTTTTCAACAAGAGTCATTAAAGTAATCCATTTGAATACTTGAATCGAAAAATCACTGAAACAACATCAATGTTCAATTTATCAGAAAGATTTTCAGGCAATTAACAGTATGATTAACAATAAACAAGCATGAATAATTATTAATCCATCACAAGCACGCCGTGCGTTAATAGTATTACTACTGTACGAGAGTATTAACAATGACAGTCAGACGCCGTGTTAGTATGTTGAAATTGAAAATTGTTCAATTTACCTTGGCATCAAGATCATTTTTCATATGAAGAATGCTCATTTTTTCATCATGAATTGGAATAGCTCTAGCAGTTATGCTTGCATCTCCAACTTTATCTGTATTTTCCATTTCTTTTCTCCCTTTCCGTATGTTGTTAATTTTATCTTTCCAATCCTGCTTTGTTCCTATATGTTGAGGTCTCCACTTTATTTGCTTCAGTTCATCGAGAAACTGCACAATTCCATCACATTCACAATCAATATGTATTTGTAATTGAACTTGTCTTATCATCGTAGGACACAACGTATTTCGGACTATAACTTTCTCATTAAGCTAAGGATATGTTCGGATTTCCATTAGTTCGCCCTAAAGGATCTGTGTAGATGCTTCGAATTCACACGAACAGTTGCAAACTCTATTCTTTATAACAAACATACACTGATCCAAACACTAAACTCAATCTAAATTTCCATTTCCATATTAGAACTTCAACTAAAACCAAACAAATTTACTTACAATTGGTTTTTTTTTAAATACACACAAACACTATAGATCTGGTTTGAGTGTACTCAAAGCACCATACTGTCGCTACAATTGAAAGATATGATTGCTAGATCAATATTGGACCGCCCATATTCCAACTTTGGTCTAACAACCATGATCGTCGAATTGGAGCGACATCATAGTGCTTTGATCGCGCACCCGATCCAAATCCCCCAACAATACCCCATAAATGAATATTTCAGTTCCACATTCCCATCCCACAAATACAACCATTCAAATACTAAAATTAAACTAAACTATATACTTTTTTGTCAAAACACAAAATTACCCAAAATTGATAGAAAACCAATGAAAATGCTTTATCAAACAAACCTTTGACTCATTCTCTTTAGCATATTCATCTCCTGGATGCGTCCGCCTTCCATAATCATCTCTCAGTTGCTTATCAAACTCTTCACCAATTATTAAAATAAAACTCCATTTCAATTTTAAACACAATAAAGCACAAGAAAAGGGACATAAATTCTATGAGACACGGACACAACCACACTTAAAATAATGAAAAAAACAGATAAATAAAGCGCGATCACAAGTGTTGGTATAGGTGTCTGATACGATACATCTTTTCTTCAGAGCTGTCAGTGCTAGATATCATAAAATTAAAAAGAGTAACATAATAATAAAAGAAGAAGCAAACTAATATCGGATTTGAAATCCATGATAACACGTTCAGCTTTAGCAGCAGCAGAATGGAAAGCAGTTCTAGCTTTAGAGGCAAAAGAATTAGCAACACGAGGCTCCATTATTATATTACCCTGCTCAGAGGGTGCGCACATTAAGAGTAGATTCTGAATATATGTGAAGAAAATTAAGAAGAAACATGAATGAAGAGAATGTATATATAGAATGAAAGAAAAAGAAAAAGAAAAACAGAACAAGTCCAAGTTATATAGATAAAGATTAAAAACAAGCTGAAGAAGACTAAGTAAGTACAGAAGAATTGAAGGTGGTGAAGACTAAGTAGATGCTGATGGTGATGCTGAGTCTTGTAGAGTTGGTATTATGGTAGTAAAGAACAATAACAAAACATATTAAAATAAATAAATGTTTAGATTTTTTTTCTTTTACAGGATGGAATTTTTTTTTTATGTTTGAAGAATTTTTTTTTTTACATAGTCAAACAACTTTTTGGATTGTAAATACTTTTTAAATTGTATGCCGTTTGTTTAATAAAATATGTCATACTTGATTTGTTCCTGGTTTTTAAGAAAATAATTAGTTGAATTAAGTAATATGATATATGGTATGTTATTGTTATGACTAAAACATTTTTATTAATTGTAATTTGGGGAATAATTAAGAGTTTAAAGATAATAAGATATAATAAATAAAAAATAATTGATTTTTTATTTTTATTTTAAAATGGAAATTGTTTTTAAGCATATGAATATTATAAACAAGATGTTTTGTACGAGAGAAGAATTTATATTATATTAGAATGAGTAATGACACCAAAATGTGCATCTACATTGTATTGCATTTACTGATTATCAACACGATGAAATGTATTTTTTTAATATTTATAAAAATATTTTTTATTTTAAGAATATTTTTTATAACACAAATATAAGTTTTATTATTAATCAATTTTATTATTGTATTAACCACAAAAATATATGTTATCAACCACATATTTTACTTATATTTATTAATCAAATTTACTATTTCATTAGCCAATAAAATATATAACATTAGTCAAGTTCTAACATTAAATTATAAAATGTAATAATCAGTTTTTACACTTCATTAACCAATTTTATTTGTTATATTTTATATAATTCATAATTTAATATAGAACTTGCTTAATAAAATGTAAACATTGAATATTATTTTTCATAATTTAATGCAGAACTTGATTAATGTTATATATTTTGTTGGTTAATAAAGTAGTAAATTTGAGTAATAAATTATAAATAAAATATGTCATTAATAACATATATTTTTATGATTAATACAATAATAAAATTAGTTAAAATATATTTTTAAAGTAAAAATATTGTTTTATAACTATTTTTTATTTATTTTTTAAAAATATTGGACTAAAATTAATAATCATAAAGTTAAAACTGATATTTGACGGGAAGTTGTTATAAATTTTATGTTGGGAAAATTGGACTAATATCTAAAAAGTAATATTATTTAAACTGGAAACATTATTTTAGTCAAATATGTAGTTTTAAAATTAACTTATATGGATTCACGGGTAGATGTAAATGTATCAATGAGATACCAGCTGTAATAATGTTATTTGAATTGGAAAAACGATTTTATTCAATTTGTAGTTTTAAAATTTAACTCATGTAAACTGTTCATTTTAATGTTTATCTTATAAATATTTCTCTTGTTGTTGTATTATATAATTGAAGTTAAAGAATCGACTGTACGATTTATTATAAGTACAAGTCAATGCTTAAAAGTTAATGCATATTATTAGCCTATATTTATAACTATGTGAATATCAATCAATTGAAGAATTAATTTATACTTTATAAATGGTGATCCGATAGACGTGTAATGTAAATCCAAACGAGACCCGTGCGATAGCACGGATTATCGCACGGGTTTCTTACTAGTTTTGGTATATAAGTTGATTTTACAGATAGATTCAATAAAAAAAATTGTAATTGCATCTAATTACTTTTATGTTAAACTCTCTTTTTTGCTACTGATTAATATATAAAAAGAATCTAAAAATATTTTACTATTTTGACTGTTTTTTATTAAATATATGTTGAAAATATATGTTACTATTAATATAATAAAAAAATAGTAAAAGCATTTAATTAGTCTTATTTTTAAATTAATGTCTTCAAAATAATGAGCTGACATATTTTGGTAAGTAATGTTTTTAGAGTAATTTTATTTATTTTGTCAAGTTAAATCTTTCTATTTTAGTACATTCACAAAATTCCTTTATTTTTTTTTTAAACAGTGGGCGCATCAACTTTAAAGGCAAGAGTGAATTTTTTTTTCAATAAGCAATAAATATATGAATCGCACTAGGGGTGTAACCCTTACAACAAGAGAACACTAATAAGTGTTGGTACATAAAAGTGGTATTTTATACCAATTGTAAAAATTACTCCTAATGCTTGTTTCAAAGTTACAAACCCATCTCCAAGAATAAAACAAAATATTTGAGATCACCACATCGAAGCTAAAATTAGCGTTTTCGAATATGATTGCATTCCTCATGATCCAAATGCACCAAATTAAAGCCAACCAAATTGTGTTTACTTTGTCTCTAAAGTTGTTGTTTTTCACCTTGTCTTGTATGCACTCGAAGTTCTTGAAGTCTTCAAAAGAAAGGGCCACCTCATTTCCCAACCAAAGAAAAATTCTCTTCCAAACCGCTAAGGAAACATGGCATTGGAAGAAAAGGTGTTCGATAGATTCCGGATGGTTAGAGCAAAAAGGGCAATCAAGGGATGATAGGTTAGACACACCTCTATTAGCAAGGAGAACTTTGAGCGGGAGTCTATTGATAAAAAATCTCCAAGAAAAGATCTTGATCTTAGCCGGTAAGGTTAGCTTCCAAATAACATCCAACAACTTTATGGTGAAAGTTGGCCACGCTATCTCCTTAGCGTTTGACACCAAATGTGACACACTAGCCACCGAGAAAATACCGTTAGGATTAAGTTTCCAATGAAAGTCGTCCTTTGCCGAAATGTCCAACTCTACACCTTCTAAACGCGTCTTCAATTCCCTCAATTCGTTGTGAAAGATGGAATTATTCGGATCCGGTGAGACCAAAAGATCATCTCCAAAAATAGCCTCCAAGTTCCAAGTACTATTCCCGTTATTCCAAGTGATTACCTCTTCGACCGCACAAAGCTTGTTGGTCGATCGATCAAACAAAAACGGAAAGCATGTACGAAGAGGTTGATCGTCCAACCAACAACTATGCCAAAAAAGAGTGTTGCTTCCTTGCTTGAAGTCACAAGAGACCCAATCGGTAAAACCATCTCCCAACTCGTCTTCTTTGAAATCGTTTAGAATTAAATCTCTCCACCAACTAGAATCATCCCGGTTAAGGGAATCCTTGCAAGAAGCTAGCACTTTAAGTTTCGGGTTTTTATATCTCAAGAGCAAAAATCTACTCTAAATTGCCTTGTCCTCCTTCAAAATTCACCACTTCCACTTAAGGAGAAGGGATTTATTCATCTCTCCGACATCTCTTATTCCTAAACCCCCTTTCCCTTTAGGCTTGCAAACATTCTCCCATTTCACCCAATGAATGCATCTTTTCTTTACATTTCCACACCACAAAAAATTACTAAGGTGCCCTCTTATTTCTTGGATAATACAACTCGGAGCTTTATAGAAAGAGAGAGTGAAAATAGGTATAGCATTAAGGACGGATCCAATAAGAGTCACTCTTCCACCAATTGAGATGTTTCTACCCTTCCACTTTGATAATCTCGAAGTAATGTTGTCCACCACGTCCTTCTGTAAATTTAAGAGTGCGCCTAAGAGGGGGGTGAATTAGGTTTTCAAAGATTTATCCGGTTTTTAGAATACTTGTACTTATTTTTGGTTAAGTGTTTGAAGGTTTTTGAATGGTTCTTTTCTTTTCTTGATAATAGTGATGAAAGCGATATATTGCGGAAAAGTAAAGAACACAACGATATATACTGGTTCCCCTCACAATCCGAGAGTACTCCAGTCCCCTTTCAAACACGAAAGAGATTTTACTATTGTTAGATTTTTGTACAAGCCTATACCAAGACTCCTCCTACAATCTTCTAACAAAACCACCAAGAACAATCCTCTTGGATTTCAATAAGTCCTTAAGAGAACACCCTCCCTAAGGATACCTCTTGTTTCCAAAACTATGGACAACAAGGTTACAACTACCAAGAACAATCCTCTTAGATTTACTAACTTGATTATGAGAACAATCCTCTCACTAATCAACAACCCTTACTTCCAACAATCTTGGATAGCAAGTCAATAATAACAAAATATATTTGAGTAGAAATGTTGATGAACATATATCAATCAATCAGATTGATCTTCTCTTTCAAGCAAGACAATTTACAATGATATAATAGTGCTCAAGTGTTTATGTATGAATGAGAAACTTGTCTAACAATGTGTAGAAAAAGTTTCAATGAAAGTTCAAGTATGAAACACTTGTATGAAAATATATGATGAAAATATATGATAAAAAAGGGTGGTAAATTGTAATGAAAGAGGTGACATTTAAATCTGAAGTTTATGGTATTTATAGGTGACTATATGCCTCTTAGAATGGTTGCATATTGATAGAACAATGCAATGGTTAAAGGTTTGAAAGATAAATTCGTTTGGGACAGATTCAACATGAAAAGTTGCCACTGGTTCAGGTGTAACCGGTTACCTAAAAGGATGTAACCGGTTACATGGTTACGTTACAGCCCAGAAATTCAAAAACACGATCATGTAACCGGTTACCTAAAATGATGTAACCGGTTACATCAAGTAAAAATGCCCAGAAATAGCTACTGCCAGCAATGTAACCGGTTACATGAATGTTGGTAACCGGTTACCTTAACTCAAAGGGTAAAAATGCATGTTTTTCAAGGTTGGAAACTTATGCCATGCATATATGGGTTTGGGCATGCATATGTATGAAAGTTTATATGATTTTTGAGCACTAAGAAATATCAATGTAAAAGGAATTTAGCTTGTACCATTATGACATGAAGATCAATCAATCAAAGCTAATCTCCATGAAAGTTGCAATCTTGAACCATAGCTAATTTGATCTTTTTGCTCATCCTTTATTGATGCATGCTCATGATAGTTGTCTTCATCAAAACATAGTATTGTAGAAGCTTGCCTTCACATTCTCCCCCTTTTTGATGATGACAACCTTTGAAATATGAAGTGTAATGTTCTTATGTGAATGCTCCCCCTAAATTTGATAACTCCCCCTTGATCAAAGCTCTCCCTTGATTTATAGAGAATATTATTTCTTTGTGGCTGCAAATGTTAGAGACAAGCAATCATACACATATACACAAATATCTTCTCCCCCTTTGTCATTATCAAAAAGGATGGGAAAAAGATAATTTATTATAAAATATGAACACAATTAATTCTTTACCTATGAGTTTTACCTCATGAGTGACTTCATCAAACATTCATCTTTGATGAATATTATTTTGAAGCCTTTGTCACAAAGTTGGCTTTTGCTTAGAAGATTTTGCTTTAGTCTTTCAACATAAAGTAAGTCTTCAATTGATATGAAATTTAGTACTCCAACTTTGTCAATGCCAAGAATTTTTCCTTTAAGGTATTCTCCATATGTGAAATCACCCTTGGACTTTATAACTAGATTTGAAAGTTAGTTTAAGTCTTCCATCAAATGCTTAGAACCACCACTTGTCAAAAAACACCATAGATTTTAAGTGGTCCTTAAGCAAACCTACAAAACAAATTAAGTTTGATTTGGTACCCAATGTGCTTTGGGTCCATCATAGTTAGTTCCTTTCTTAACCCACACATAATGCCCACTTGGTACACTAAAGTTTCTCACATAGCAAGCATTAGGTGTATGACCAATAATACCACAATAAAAACAAGTAGGTTCAAAGTTACTTCTATATCTAGGAACATAAGATTTCTTTTTAGGAAATCTTTTCTTAGGATGATGATGAACCTTTTGTGCTTTATCCAATTTGTTGAATTGTTCACTTGCCTTCACAAAGATAGTTTTACTAGTACTTGGTTTAGACTTTGCATATCCAAGACCACTTTTATCATTAGGGAATCTTTGTTGCCTAAGGACACCTTCCAACCCAATTTGTCCTTTTTCATACCTTTCAAGGACTCTCTTTAATTGAACAATTTGAAAAGAAAGTGATTCACAATTCTTGCATGCAACACTATCTTCTTGAACACTAATCATTTTTTCTTTGTCATCTTTTTGTTCTTCTTCTATTATCTTAACCTTCTCTTCTAAAGATGATATTATTTTCTTTTGAGATGAGATAGTTTTATAGAGAATTTTGCACTCATTTAACAATTCATTTATTGCACCTTGTGCATCAATATCATAAAGAGAAAATTCATTACTAACCTCATTGTCTTCATCATCGGAATGATGTGTTGCTACCAATGCAAGATTCACATGTTCTTCATCTGAAGATGAACTTATTTCATTGTCATCCCATGCTACATATGCTTTCTTTGATTTTTTATCCTTATTTTTCTTGAAGTATTTGTTCTTCTTTTCAAGTTTAGGGCATTCACTTTTGACATGTCCTCTTTCTCCACATTCAAAGCATTTAATCTTCCTTGTTGGTGCTTCCTCTTTAATGATCTCCTTTTTCCTTTCTTTTCTTAGAAACTTTTCAAATTTTTTGATAAACTCATCATCTTCTTCACTAGTGGATTCATCCTCTTGATTGCTATCATGATGCTTGACTCTTGTCTTCAAAGCAATATCTTTTGAATCTTTTATTTGAATTTCATGCGTTTCAAGTCTTCCAAGTTCTGTTTCATATTCTTGAAGTTTACCGAACAAGGTTGCAGAAGTCATCTTCGATAGATTCTTTTTCTCGGATATCGCTGTTACTTTCGGTTGCCATTCTCTTGTTAAAGATCTAAGCACCTTTAGATTTAGTTCTTCGGTAGTGAGGGTCTTACCAAGTGCCTTCAAGTGATTTGTCAAATGAACGAATCGTTTTTGCAATTCGAGAATAGTTTCTCTGGGCTTCATTCTAAACTGTTCGTATTCTTGACTTAAGGTATTCAATCTTGATCTTTTAACTTCGGTGGTACCTTCATGGGTTTCTACAAGAGTATCCCATATTTCCTTTGCTGTTGTACATGCCGATACTCGGAAAAATTCATCCATACTAAGAGCACCTTGAAGAAGATTGATAGCCTTTTTGTTAGCAAGAACCTTCTTTCTATCATCATCATTCCATGAAACTTTAAGCTTTGTTGATTCAACACCATCGACAACAGTTGTAGGAACAAAGGGACCATTTTGGACTGCTTCCCATACTTCTTCTCCTTGTGCTTCTAAGTGAGCCTTCATTCGGATTTTCCAAAAGTCAAAGTATTCACCACAAAATAATGGAGGCTTGTTGTTACTACCACCATCTCTAAAAACTGGATTTTGATTTGCGGAAGCCATTCTGGATCATTAGAAACAGGTTACCTATAACCTGCTCTGATGCCAATTGTAAATTTAAGAGTGCGCCTAAGAGGGGGGGTGAATTAGGTTTTCAAAGATTTATCCGGTTTTTAGAATACTTGTACTTATTTTTGGTTAAGTGTTTGAAGGTTTTTGAATGGTTCTTTTCTTTTCTTGATAATAGTGATGAAAGCGATATATTGCGGAAAAGTAAAGAACACAACGATATATACTGGTTCCCCTCACAATCCGAGAGTACTCCAGTCCCCTTTCAAACACGAAAGAGATTTTACTATTGTTAGATTTCTGTACAAGCCTATACCAAGACTCCTCCTACAATCTTCTAACAAAACCACCAAGAACAATCCTCTTGGATTTCAATAAGTCCTTAAGAGAACACCCTCCCTAAGGATACCTCTTGTTTCCAAAACTATGGACAACAAGGTTACAACTACCAAGTACAATCCTCTTGGATTTACTAACTTGATTATGAGAACAATCCTCTCACTAATCAACAACCCTTACTTCCAACAATCTTGGATAGCAAGTCAATAATAACAAAATATATTTGAGTAGAAATGTTGATGAACATATATCAATCAATCAGATTGATCTTCTCTTTCAAGCAAGACAATTTACAATGATATAATAGTGCTCAAGTGTTTATGTATGAATGAGAAACTTGTCTAACAATGTGTAGAAAAAGTTTCAATGAAAGTTCAAGTATGAAACACTTGTATGAAAATATATGATGAAAATATATGATAAAAAAGGGTGGTAAATTGTAATGAAAGAGGTGACATTTAAATCTGAAGTTTATGGTATTTATAGGTGACTATATGCCTCTTAGAATGGTTGCATATTGATAGAACAATGCAATGGTTAAAGGTTTGAAAGATAAATTCGTTTGGGACAGATTCAACATGAAAAGTTGCCACTGGTTCAGGTGTAACCGGTTACCTAAAAGGATGTAACCGGTTACATGGTTACGTTACAGCCCAGAAATTCAAAAACACGATCATGTAACCGGTTACCTAAAATGATGTAACCGGTTACATCAAGTAAAAATGCCCAGAAATAGCTACTGCCAGCAATGTAACCGGTTACATGAATGTTGGTAACCGGTTACCTTAACTCAAAGGGTAAAAATGCATGTTTTTCAAGGTTGGAAACTTATGCCATGCATATATGGGTTTGGGCATGCATATGTATGAAAGTCTATATGATTTTTGAGCACTAAGAAATATCAATGTAAAAGGAATTTAGCTTGTACCATTATGACATGAAGATCAATCAATCAAAGCTAATCTCCATGAAAGTTGCAATCTTGAACCATAGCTAATTTGATCTTTTTGCTCATCCTTTATTGATGCATGCTCATGATAGTTGTCTTCATCAAAACATAGTATTGTAGAAGCTTGCCTTCACACCTTCCACGTTCTTTTCTTATTAGCTCCATCACCCACCCAAATTCCAAGAAATTTAAACGGAAAGGACCCTCTTTTGCAAGCAAGGAAGGAAGTGGCCGATTTTGAGAACCAATCTCCTATTCGGATTCCGAAGAAATTGCTTTTATGGAAATTGATTTTCAACCCGGAGACCATCTCAAAGCCTCTCAACAACACTTTCAAACTCCAAAGGTTGTCATAAGAGGGTTCTCCAAGAATGACGGTGTCATCCGCGAATTGGAGGATGTCCACAAAGTCATTATCTCCATACTTGAACGGCTTAAAGTCTCCCCTAGCCACCGAATTCTTGGTTAAAACGGTTAAGCCTTCCATAGCAATCACAAAAAGAAAAGGTGAAATAGGATCCCCTTGACGTAAACCTCTTTGAACCTTGAAGTCTTTTGTTGCACTACCGTTGACCAACACCGACAAGTAACTAGTAAAAATACAAGATTCCATCCATTTCATCCATCTCTTTCCAAAACCCATTTTACCCAATATCCATCTAAGGTAATTCCAAGAAATTGAGTCGTATGCCTTTTCAAAGTCTACTTTAAGAAGTAAGCATCCCTTTTTCTTCTTTCTAGCCCAATCAAGAATCTCATTAACCATTAACACCCCGTCCATCATACTCCTACCCGGGACAAAAGCGGTTTGATTTGGAGAAACCAACTTGCCCACCACCCTCCTCAAACGAGCCGCCAAGATCTTAGCAATTATCTTATAAATACTCCCCACTAAACAAATAGGTCTATATTCAAACAAGTCTTGCGGATTCTTCTTTTTAGGGATAAGGGCAAGAAAAGAAGAAGTGATAGATTTTACAAGAGTACCTTTGTGGTAGAAATCGTGACAACACTTCATCAAGTCCTCTTTTATAAGTAACCAATATCTTTTAAAGAATTCCAAAGAGAATCCATCCGGACCCGGACTCTTGCTACCATCACACGACCAAATAGCTTCCTTGACTTCATCCTCGGAAAAGCAATTCTCAAGCTCCAAAGACTCTTCATTAGACAAAGAGTTCAAATGGATCCCAAAAGGTTTCGGTCTATTGCACTCCTCTTCTTTGTAGAAATTCTCAAAATGATTGAAAGTGTACGCTTTTACTTCTTCGACTCCTTCCATTCTTCCCTCCGATGTGTCAAAAGAGCAAATAGAATTCCTTCTTCTTCTATCTTTTAGAGAATTATGAAAGTAGCTAGTGTTGTCGTCACCTTCGGAAAGCCAAAGTTGTCTAGATTTGAGTCTAAGTAATCCCTCTTTTTTGTTAATGTTGTCCCAAAAACTCTCCGCCGCCTTACTTCTACTTTTGATCACTTCTTCCGGAGCGTTACCTGCAAAATGAACAAACAAGTTATCAAGAAAATGCATCTCTCTCCCCTCTTTGTCAATTTTGAGGTCTATCCAACCGTAGACCGTTTTATTCCACCAAGAGAGCCGATTTTTAAGAGTTTTCAACTTTTCAACCAAGCAATAATCTCCTCTCCCTTTGACTTCAATCTTTTTCCACTCCTCTTCCACAAAACTATCAAACTCCTCATGCTTGAACCACATATTGTTAAACTTAAAAGGTTTAGGCCCCCAATCCTTTCTATTATCTTTCAACCAAATTGGAGCATGATCGGACACATCCCTCTCTCCAATATATTGGCCATCCACCTTCCAATCTTCAACAAGACTTTCCGATAAAAGAAATCTATCAATCCGACTCATTGCCTTCCCATTACTATTAATCCAAGTAAACTTGCCACCAATCGTGGGGAGATCCACCAATTCCATTTCCTCTATGAAATCATTGAAAACATTTATCTCCCTTCTAAAACAACGGTTTGATACTCCAATTCTTTCTTCGATGGAAGATATAGAGTTGAAGTCTCCTCCTATACACCAAGAACCGTTGATGTTGTTGTTTTTGAGCTCGCATAGCCTTTCCCAAGTTCTTTTTCTAGAGGCTATGTCACACGAAGCATAAACATTCACAAAGTTAATAATTTTGCCCTCTTTTTCAACACAAAGACCCAAGAAGCCCTCTCCTCTAAAACTATAAATGAGAGAGAAAAAATCTTTTTTCCATAAAGTTAGAATGCCACCCGAGGCCCCATTTGCATCCAAATGAGACCATTCAACTTGATCATCACCCCACATATCTTTAACCAAGTTGAAGTCCATGCCGCTCAATTTAGTTTCTTGAATAAAGCAAATATCTACATCCCCTCTTTGGATGTGGTAACCTACTCTCTTTCTTTTTGCCCGACTACCTCCTCCTCTCAAGTTTAAGGAGAAAATAATCATGGAGGTACATTGTTGTTAGCCCCCTTCGACACCGCCTTCCCTTTATGATCCCTTAAATCCATGTCCTTCAATCTAGATATTGGGTCAAAGTTGTCTGAAACATTTTTGATGCCCAATTTAAGCATAGAATTCCAAATGCCCTCTGCTGCTTTGTTCAACACTCCATTTGTTATTCTGTTATTGCAATTTGCAATATCGGCACTAGAGATAGAATCACAAGTTAGAGGGAGGCCTCCTGATAAATAATTCTGCTTCATATGGGAAAGTTTCTGGTTACACGTTTGACTTGCGCCACACGAAAAATGGTCTCTCCCCGTTTGGTCCCTGTTCTCCACTGGGTAGATAAACTCTTCAGCTAACTCTCCTAAATCCATCACTTCTCTTATCTTCTTCCTTTCCTTTTTAGAATTTTTCACCCTTTTACAATGGTCATCAAAGCACACTTTCTGCTTTCCTATACCACTAACCTCCTGCTTCTTTTTGTTCCTGATCATTCTCTTAATTGGAACAGAATTTTTTTTTGAAGTTTTGGGATCTTTTTTTGACGTATTACTCCTTCCACAGCTGCATGGGCTTTCTGCGCTAGTAGCATGTTGGTCCGCATGGCCCACATCCAAAACACTATTATTTTTAATACTATAAAATTCTTTTGCTGAGTCACCCATAGAAGCCGTTTCAAAACCATGCGTGGGGTCCACTTTTTCCACGTTTTCCACTTTCTCTAAAATGGTTTGACCAACTATTTCCTTGTCATTTTCATGACTTAATCTTTCTTCCTGAACTGACCTTTTGCCTAAAGAATAATTAAAAATAACTAGTCCCGCTGGCCCCACCTGCCCCACGTCCTTGTTCCATATATTCTGCTTGCAAGTGACCTCTGTATCTTCCCCTTCTCTATTTTTCGTGTCTATACTTTTCGTAATCATGGAAATAGAATCAGAGTAGCTGTGTAGATCTGGAACTCTGCAAGTTTTATCCCCCAAAGAGGTTTCGTAATTAATGTTCGAATCGTTTCCGATCCACCTTCTTGTGCTTTCGTTTTCAACTTTCTGGGAATCCTCAGCCCCGTCACCATCACCATTAATGTTATGTTTCGATTCCCTAGGCGCTTTTGAGGGCGGCAAGCGTTGCGGCGGAAGAGCTTCTTCACCGTCCAAAAACCCCTGCGGAGGCGTATGTTTCGATTCTCTAGGTGATTTTGATGACGGCAAGCGGTGCGGCGAAAGGACTTCTTCACCGTCCAGAAACCCCTGCGCAGACGAGGAATCGCCCCCTTCCGACGAGGTAAAACTCTGATTTGAATCCACATCTTCCTTTTCCGTCGTTATCTCTTCAATGATTAGGATGTTGTGCCATATCCCATCCACACATACTCTAACCCTGTTCCTGATTAGATCCAGTTGATTAGTGTAAATCATGGTGAAAGATACATCTAATCTGTTGGTTTTGTTGTTCAACGAATGGGGGTTTATCACAGTTCCTATATCTGCTAGAATTGTTGTGATGAATTTGTCGTTTCTAACGTAACAGGGCACTCCGTAGATAGAGATGTGGGCCACTCTAGCGCATTCCGCATCCTCCTTCTTCCAATCCCTGACGTCTTCGAACCAGAACGAAAGCCAATCTCCTCCTTCTTGAATCAACGTCTCTAACTCTCCTCCTTCACTCTCCTCCAAAAGACAGAGATTTGGTCCCAAGGCTGTAGCAGAGATGGTGAAAATTCCCTCTTCTATTAAACTTTGAGCGACTCCGTACGCGTATCCCGGTCTCTTCATAACTCCCACCTTAGCTTTGGCATATCTCCTTTTTTCAGCATCATTAGAAGTGTAAAACAGAGACTTACAAGCCTCCTTGGACACCTCAAGATTCTTCACTACACCCCCTGTGGTGGCTTCAGCGTAGGATTTTGAAGTTCCCACTCCGCCTCCGAACTCAGAAACAGACAGGTTATTCCTTCCCTTTAGTTCTGGAAAAGACTTTGGTTCTGTGTTGTATGGTTTCCTAGGTACCACACTGTTAACTTGTTTGTTATGCAGGTTTTGTTCTCTCCTCTTTATCTTAGAGATGTTGGCTTTTATCTTGCCGCCATCGAGCCAGATATTGTCCATCTTCGTCTCCAAAATCTTCTCATCAGCCACATCCAAAAATCTTACGAAACCGAATCTCTTGCCTCTCCACTCACGTTTAGGCGGTATAACTATTTCTTCTATCAAGCCTAGATCCTTGAATTCGATGTACAGGTCCCTAGCACTCCATTTGTCCTCAAAGTCAGAAATGAAAATAGTAACCACCTCCCTCCTTGTTGCCCGAGGCTCCTTTCTCAAAATATCCCACTTTGCTCCTCCTGAATTCCTGTTAACCCTACTCTTAACCTTGCTCCAAGCTCCTTCCATGGAGATGCTGGTTGAAAAGTCTTAAACTCAGAAAAGAACGGTTTCTGGTGAAACTCTCACTCTCTCTTGTTTCTCTCTCTTCATTCTCTCAAAAGTTTTTTGAAAGAAACTAAAACTTGGTAAGAGTGAATCTATCTTAACTAGTGGCAAAACATGTCTCTAGTGAGTACCATCACGCAAAGGAACCCCAATTCATATATACTTAAAAAAGGTATTTGATTTGTGTGAACTCTTTATTAAGTTTGAAATATAACATGGCATTGCACTCCCTTGCAAAATGACCAAACTTTTGACAGTTATAGCACTGCACACTGCTCTTGTCAATCATCCTTCTTCTATTTCTACCTCTAAGATTTTCACCTCTATAGTTATTTGATTCAAAGCCTTATTGTCTGTATTTTCACCTTTTTGAAATGTTGAATTTTTGGAACTTTAGGACTCTCTTCCACCAAAATTTTGAAAGTTCCCTCTACCTTTGCTCATAGGTCACTTTCCCTTCGCATTCTTATCTCTCTCATCGAAGCGGGCTTGCAAAGTGATTTCCGCGCAATTACCAACTTTCTCAACACGTTAATGGATTAACGCTTTCAAATATTTCTTCTTATCTTCTTTATGCAACGCTCTTTGCTCTGGAGTAGCATCTTCAACAAAAGGATTCTTATTATTCTTGATCTCATCATGAACATATTGGTAGCCAAACAAGACATTCATTTGCTTGCACCATTTGTCGTTATTCGCATTAAGTATAGGTAAATTCAGAAATAACATAGATTATGTTCGCACACTATGTGTTTGATGAATCGAACCAAACTCTTGATGTCAAATGTCAGAACTTGAAACCATGAGGTTGGTGAAGAGAGAGAGAGAGAGACAGAGAGTGTGTGAAAATATGAACTACTATTTATTAGAGATGTCATAAAGTATTTATACAACCACAAGATGAGATACAATTATCAAAACAGAAAAGAAAAAAAATCAAAAATTTCTATATGTAATTGGTTGACATATAAATCAAAAAATAAAACTAAAAAACTACGTATGTAATCAGTTGACATATTATATCAACGGATTGCATTTAGCTATTGTCTGTTCTATTTAACAAATATAACAGAATGTAACCAAATAACCAATTACACTATTATATCAATCAATTACATACCCATGTATTACTCTTTACTCTTTTAAGGGTTTATATATCTTGGACAACATGAGTACAATATAAAATTGTAATTATTTTTCTTATGTACTTTGAGAGAGTCATAAAATTTCGACTGATTCAAATCGATCCAGTAACATATCTAGGACTCTAACACATCCCTCGCAAAAGAAACCACGCGTACGCTGGCTGTTCTTACAAACACGTGAGAGCCTGAAAAGACTTTGTTTGTCTATCCATAAAATAATATTAATTTTCAAAAGAAGTTATTGAAAATCACCTTAATAATAATACTAAGTGAAAGTGTAGGCAAAGTCAAAACTCTATGAGTGTTCACTAATGCGGGAGGAACTACCTGTGTACCTTTACAACAAAATATGAAGTTAAGTGGATAATTACCGGCAAAAAAACTAGGTGGATGGTTCGGGGGCAAGTTCTGGCAGTGGTTCTCCCTATCAAGTCCAGCGCCAATCACCACTGGACCAACTAACGATTGGTTAGTTATTCGCATATCTTTAACTAAGTGGATCAATTAGAGCTTTCATAGAAGTTATTATTTTGGTATTACTATCATTAATATACTGCTACTATATTTTATACTTTAGATTAATTTATAAATTTATTAATCTTTATGCTATTTTAGCTGTTAAGATTGATAAATATTGGATTGAAGAAGTGTCCGATATTAGGCAAGTGGTTGTAAAGTTTTTTCTTTCTAGCATTTTAAAGAACTAAATGTATATAGGTCTCGTATCGATGATGTTGTATTTTGTTCTCTTTTGAAAGATGGTCATTTTTTTCTTATGGATCCCTTCATACTCTAGAAATTAGATTTTGATGTGTCTGTGTGATGGCAACAAAAGCCTTGCCTTTAATGGTTTTAATTTCTCCTTCATAAAAAGATTATGAAATCTTTTGAAAGAGGAATTAATGATCATGTTTGATCAGTTTCATGATTTTACATCTCTACCTCGTAGGTTTGCATCCTACTTTGTAATTTTGATCCCTAGGTTAAGTCTCATTCTCAGTTGGGTAATTTTAAGCATATTTCTCTGGTTGACTCACTTTATAAGGTGATAGCTAAAGTGTTGGCGGCCAGACTTTGGCAGATGATGGAGAAGCTCATTTCTCCAAATCAATCGACTTTTCTAAAAGGTAAGATGTTGGCAGATGGAGTAATGATTGTTAATAAAGTAATAGATCTAGCCAAGAGATTGGAGAAAGCTTGTCTTATTTTGAAGGTGAACTTTGAAAAAACGTATGATTCAGTTAGTTGGGGTTTTCTAGATCAATGCTTATCTGATATGTGTTTAATGAGAAATTGATATATTAGATGAGAGTTGTCTGTTTTATGGGAATCATGTGGTGCTAGTTAATGGGTGCCAAACTCAAGAAATTAACATTTAGACAAGTTTGAAGCAAGGGAACCTGCTAACTCCTTTCATTTTTATGGCGGAGAGTCTAAGCGGTCTAATGTCTAGGATTGTTGAGCTTGATTTGTACTTTAGGGATAGAATCATGACATTTAATATGGTGGTATCTCATCTTCATGATACAAACAACTTCCCTCAAAACTCGACATATGCTGACTTTACATCTAGTTGATGTATCTTCCATCCTTTGTATGATGCGGTCGACACAACAATTCTTATGGTTTCCAGCCTTGCAATAGGGGCATAGACTTCATTGATGTTGATACAATGTTTTTGCAACAAAAAAAACTTTCACCACTAGTCTTGCCTTATACTTGGCAACAGTTTCAACTTGTAGACCCACTTCACATCTTGTTCTTCCCGTTGCCTTGAGTTTTTCTTTCATGGCTACCAATTAATTCGAATCATTCATAGCTTGATTCAAATCAATTGGTTTTGATTCAGCCATCATCATCGTTTCTTATATGAGATCATCATATGTATCAATTGCTTGATTCAGAAATATCTCTTATCCAACCAACCTTTTCGACTCAATTCTCATTCTAGTCGATCTTCTGACATTTTTCTTAGTTGGTTCTTCATTTCAATTGATTGTGACTTTAATTTATTGGTCTTCTTCAAGCACATTTGTGACAGTATCTTGCTCATGTCAAATTGACCCATGCATCCAATTCCACCCTTTGATTTCGTCCACAAGAACATCTCATACTGATCACTATCTTATCATCATCTGGCGAATAAAACTTGTATGCACCAGTAGACTGATAATCTATGAGCACCATGGCCTGACTTCAATCATCTAGTTTCTTCCTCAATTGCTTGGGTACATGACTGAAACACATTAATTCAAATACTCTAAGATGACTGGTGTTTGATTTCATTCTTGTCCAAGCCTCGTAAGGTGTCATGTTGATTATCTTCTTGGTTGGACATCTATTAACTATGTATACTGCTGTCAAAACTGCTTCTCCCCAAAATCTCTTTGGCTTTTCTTTAGCTTTCAACATACTCTTGGCCATGTTCAATATACTTCGATTTTTCCTCTCCACTATACCACTATGTTATGGTGTATTGTTTTCAATGACTTCATGATCTATACCGTCCTCATTGCAAAATCTTGCAAATTCTTTAGAAGTGTATCCACCTCCACCATCAGATCTCAGTTTCTTTAACTTGCATCTGTTTTATTTCTCGACATACAATTTAAACTTCTTGAACTTCATGAATACCTCACTCTTATTTTCAATCATATAAATCCACATATATCTAGTGAATTCGTCTATGAAAGTTAGGAAATATCATGTACCTCCATTAAACCTTACTTCAAAAGGTCCACGCACATCTAGGTGAGCAAGCTCTACCTTTTCTTTCGACCACATGGGCAAGACAACATTCCTCACACACTTGACTTGGTTCCTTAATATGAGATAAGCCATACACCATCATATTTAGGTTAAGCATACCTAAACTTTTGAAGTTTTTATGTTTATACCTATGATGCCACTGCCAGTTTTTGTCTTCTTTTGTAGTACAAGCAAGACATTTATGACCAACCGTGTTGATCTCTATTTCGAAGGTCTTGTTATCCGTCAATGACACTTTTAGAATCAACCTTCCTTCACCATCATACACCTTCCTCTAATTTTTTTTCTAGTTTCATGATTGATCCTTTTGTAACTAATTGACCTATGCTTATCAAAATACCTGTCATCGAAGATACATACAACACATATGTGATATTGGCTTTTAGACCATCCTTTCTAACCTCATATGTGTTTTCTTTTCCTCCTGATGTGACGTGTTTTCCGTCTGCAAACTTGATCACTCTCTTAATTGATTCATCCAACTGTGATATTGACTTGTCCATTGTTTGATTGAGTGTTGGCCATGAGTAGAATATCATCAAAATCACTGTCTTCAGCCTGTACATATTACACTTCTTCATTATCTTTTGCTCTTGATTCCTTCTTCCTTCGGCAATCTCGAGCATAACGACCAAATCCTTGTCAGTTGCAACATTGCACCTCCTTCATGTCAACTTTCTTCCCATATCTTACTTGTAGTTCCTATTCAACATCCTTCTCCCTTCATGAGTTCCTATGTTTCAATCTCTTCTCATGAGCCTCTAATTAAGCATTAAGGTTGTCTAACTTCATCTCAGCTAGATTCTTTGACTCTTTAATATACACTACAATGTAATCAAAACTTACAGTCATAGATCTCAACACTTTCTCAATCTTCTGCAAATCGTTTATTGATTCATCATGTGCCTTAATTTGGTTCATGAGTAACACTAATCTTAAGAAGAAACCAGCAACTGATTCATCTGCTTTCATTTGTGTTATCTCAAACTGCTTTCTCGGCGTTTGCAACTTCACCCTTTTTTTCTTCAGTTTTTTGCTTCTGATATTGGTACTCCGTCATTCACGATTTCAACACCATCTTAAAATCTGAAGATGATGTTCATTTGCATAACCCATCTCTCGTGGTTCTCACCTTTAAAAATCGGTAGATTTGCTGGAAATTGCATTGATGTTGTGTTTCTATTTGCCATTTCAAAATCTCCCTGAATCGCAACCAGGCTCTGATACCAATTTGTTGAAACAATTAGAGTTTCAAGAAGAAATTGAAGAAGAAGAAGAGGAGAGGGAAGCGAAAACTATATTGATGAAAGGGAGAAAGTTATTATTATCAAGTTACTATTATTTACATCATAACATGCCTATTATAGGGAACCAAAACATACAATTCACACATTGCAGTATTCGACTCTTGCCGAATACATGCTTGCACTATTCGACGTCCTACTAAACTATCTTAACTATGTTGACTCTAACAAATTCGACTCTGTCGAACACAATATTATCGAACATAGACTTGCTTACTGAAACTATAAATTACATCTTCTAACAAATGTATACAAATGTATGAGATTCCAATCTTTTCTACTTCTCATAAAAAAAAATCAGATTTAAGTTATGGACAATTATTAAAAAAAAAATAGTTGTGTTTGATGTCAATAAAAAATTAATATTATTTATCAAAATAATCTTATAAATTATAATTAGTAAATTTAATTAAACGAAAAATAATTATTTTGAGAAAAAAATTTAATTATTAAATATTTTTTATGTATAAGCATTCCATTTTATATAATTTGAATTTTAAATTATTACATCTCATGAAAATTATATTCTTCAAAATTACTCCTAGTAGAAAAAGAAACCCTAGATTTTATCCACAAACAAAGCCCATTGTTATATTTAGAAATTAATAAACCATTTAAGTAAAAAGAGTGTAAGATTTAACACGTGGCAAACACTAATAGGCTACTCTGTCGTGGTTTCTGGTACCGAGTCTCTGCAAGCAAGCAAGCATCTTCAATTTCTTTCTTTCCTCATTCTTTGAAAGCAAACAAGAGGAATGAATAAGATTTTCGTTCGGTGGTGTCATCGTTTCTTCGTCTTCTTGCTTCTTACAAGGGTTTCCTTAACCTCATCACTCCCACACACTCATAATGTAATCATATGCTTCAAATTGATGACAAGTTTGTTGAATTTAATCATGTGCTGTTTGAATTGTATGAATTTGGATTACAATAGGATGCAAATTTAGGTTTGAAATTTCAACTTTTGAATTGGGAATTGAGAAATGCAAGATGTGTTTTTGTTTGTATTGTTAAGCTAATTAAGTTCACTTTGTTTCAATGAACTGTTTCTTGGTTTGATTGAAATGGGATTAGCATAGAATGGAATTGGAATTGGAATTGGAGTTGTATAATAGTTTATTGTGTAATTTTCTTTAGTGTAAAAGTTAAATTTTTATTTTGTTTTTTGTTACAGGGTTATGTAGATTCAGATGCTGCAAGGTGAGTCAGTTTTAATGTCTGATTGAACTTATTAGCCTGTATTTCAGAGTTCATCACTTATTTTCTTGGTGATTCTATTATTAATAATGGAGAAACAATAAAAAAACTGTGTGTATATGCTTTTGTTCATTTTTATCATTCTTCTTACAATCTTTGTAGCACTGCCTCTGAAGAGTGAAGAGAGGCGTGTCTGGTGTCCGACAAGTGTCAAATTTATTTACTATTCCAATATTACTGGTGTCTGTGTCGATGTGTTGTTTCCGATGTCGGTGTCTATGCTTCATAACTTACAATGAACTACTACTAACAAGGACACCAGATAGACACATCAGTGTCGCGTTGACACGACTAATAATCTAAGAAAATGAAAGAGATTGACTATAACTATATGTGTCAGTGTCGTGTCGGAGACATGACATGCCTTGAATCTGAAGTGTTAGATGCTATGTCTTTTACTTAGTAGAATAGACTTAGGTGGTTTAGGTATTAAAAAAGTGTTAGATGCTAGAGGTAGAGGAAGACCTAGAAAATCTATAAGAGAAGTTATTAAAAAAGATCTAAGATTAACGATTTGGATAGAAGAAGCATGGTCCTGAATAGAACATAATGCGGAAGTTAGTCCATGTAGCTGACTCCACTTAGTGGGATAAGACTTGGTTATATGTTTGGGCCTTCTTGCTTCTTGTACTGTAATTTGTATGACTAATAGATAACGTCACTGTTCAGAATTCTGAATCAGGAGCAAGGTGATGTTCATCAAATACATTGCTCTAGAGAAAGAAGTAGAATAGCTTGGAAGATCATTCAAGAGGTATGGCTCAAATGAGTGACTCGATTAATGCTACTCTATGACCTACTTGCATCGATATTGCGTAATTGATAAATGTACATTCTCTTGATACATGATTCTTGTTTCACAGTATTTGACGCCAGTTGTGGAGAAAGAAAAATATAATATCTCAAGAAAGTGCAGACTTCACCCTGAAAATGATATCTACAGAGATCAGGAACAGCATAAATCTCATATAGATATAAATGAGTGGCAGTGTGGATACTGTAAGAAAACTTTCTACGAAGAGAAACATCTCGATCAGCACTTTGATAACAGACACTCCAATTTACTTAATTTGGTATGATACTTCTTGTTTAATAGCATCAATACAATTTTTATGTTTTCTTTCATTGATGAACAAGTAAATGATGTTTTAAAGCATTTGTTATAATTTAGGAAGGTGTGAATTTGTTAAACCTTTTGAAAGTTTGGTAGTTTTCTCTACTTGGTTTGTCGCGTTACAGCATTAACATCTTAAATGAGATGATTTTTTCTGATGCAGAATGAAAGCCAGTGCTTAGCAGATGTATGTGGAGCATTGCACTGTGACCATGACATCAATTCCAGGTCAAAAAAATCAAAGTGCAATCCTGCTGCAGCAGCAAGAAATAAACATCTATGTGAGGTGTGCTTTTGTTTTTTTGTCTGTTCATGTGTTAAACCCAGATTCATGTTCTAATTTCCTTATTTTTTTATAGACCTTAGCAGACAGTTGTTTTCCGGTTAACACAGGTCCTGCGGCAAGCCGGCTTCATGGTATTGCAATATTCTATTCATTCTTTCGCAAAATTTGTATGCTTATGAAAGTTTGTGATACTGCATTCTAACACCAATAATTTGACAGAATTCTTCTTGCATCAATTCTGTGATGCCCATAGTTGCACTGGAAGTGGAAAGCCTTTCTCCAGAGGGCGCAGGGTAATTTGACTGTAATCTAAAACTAAATTGTTTTTTCCATCATTTTTCTTATCATTGTTCAATAGCTGTTATAGTGGCGCCGCAGACGTAGCGGACGGAATTTGAATAAAATTGCTATTGTTCCGTAATACATTATTTAGTACAAGGTGATGTCAAATAGTGGGAATCACTAATGTCCCAGTATAAAATGATGTCAAATAGTGTTGTGTAGAGGAATTTAAACAAACTGCTATTTTCACGTAATCTGGCATAGACAATCCTTTTCTTTTATCAGTTCTTGTGATAGATTTATTGACCTTCACTTTGCTTTTGTCAGTTCTCGTGATAGTTTTTCTGATATTCACTCTGCTTTTGTCAGTTCTCGTGATAGTTTTTCTAACTCTACATGTTATCTTGTTAGAACTATGCTTGATTTCTAGAGCTCCTTAGTTGTGATAAAGGATTCAGAAGTTATGAAGAAACATACTCCAACAAATTTGTTTAGTTCATGTGAAAGTAAATTTTAAAAATGACACCTTTTTGTAAGAAACTTACTATAATATAGGTCTCACTGAAAAAGGCTCAGTGAAGAGAAAACAATAAAGTCAAAGTGGTACAGGATTGTTAAATAGCGCCTATAGCACTATAGCTTTGCCGAATTTAGACAAAACCACTATTGTCATGCTATACGCAGTTTAGTATAAAATGTTGTCAGATGCAGCTGTATATGCAGTGGTATTACACTGCAGTGCAGCGGTATAGTGAAGTGGTACTACTTTCTGAGTTGTATGTAGCGATGATGAAATGATGAAATTAAGAAAAATATTCTTAACTGGTTTCTTGATTTGTGCAGAAAAAGAAAAACGGGTTCTACATTGCTGCCTCCATTTTTCTTGTGACGCTGCTGTTATTTTACTATCTATACATTTATTTATATCAAAGGTATTTGTTTCAGAACTTGTTTGTCATAATCATAGTAATAACAATTGTAATGGTTCCATCAAGGTTTGAACTTTTGTATTTCAGAGGATTGAAAAGGGAAACTCAAATGCTGAAACGTATCTCACAAGCTGGCCGAAAAAAGAAGCCATCTTGACCAGTAGATCTTCATTCCCTTCTGAAGCTCTCAACCTGATTTTTCAGAAAGTGAAGATGTACCTAATGGATTTATGGATTCAGCTAGAACTGTACTGCATTTGAAACCCTTTCTGCAAGTCGTCGCCAGCTTCAAATCCACATCTATTTGTTTTGCTAATTGTAAGCCGAATTCTTTGTAAATTTAGTTGTTGTTTAGATATAAGTTTCCTCCACATTTATTGCTTTTACGAGTTAACTGCGCCTTTATTATGATCTTATAATCATTCTCTATAAATAAAGTACTGATAGAGACACAAACATACATTGATACGATAAAACCGATATTAAGTTGACAAAAAATGAAACCATCAACACATTGGTGTACAGCACTTCACTAATCTGAAGTGCCACTTCAGAGTTTACTGAACATCTATGCCAATTACTTTTGCATTAGCTTTGGCTTTAGGGATTGTTATGTAAAGAACACCATCTCTAACTTGTGCCTTAATTTTCTCAAACTCGATATTTTCCGGAAGAGAAATTCTATGATAATACCTATCATAACTACTGGCAGGCCAATCTTCATGTTCTTGACTTAATTTTCCATTGCCATTTGCTTGACCTTCATGTTTCTCCGTAGCTACTTTTTCTGCTTTCACTACCAACATTTTCTCTTCAATCCATACCTTAACATCATTCTTGTTCATACCAGGCATGTTGAATCTTATCTTGTAATCATCTTGTCCTTCTTTTATTAGCCAAGGCATTTTTCTCTTATTCTGTTCTTCATTTTCCACAACTATCCAACGGGAACCATCATTGTACACCAATGGATCTTCCACAATCCTATCCATTGTGTCCATCATTTGTTGCACAGTTCTAGCTACTGGAAACTGGTTAAACAATACTGTCGAAAAAAGCCATTTGTAACACTGTTAGTGTCAATGGAGTAAACCTTTGATAAAATCACAAAGGAATTGTAAGTTTTTTTTACCTCTAGGTGAAGCTTGTGACACCTTCATCTTTGGTGACAATTTTTCACCACCTGTTGCCATAGCCTTTACATTATTGTAGAAAGTTCTGTTCCTACTTGACATTGTTGTCAATTTCACATTAGAAATTTTGTTCATTCTGCAAGATGAAGTGGGAGCAGAGAAGCTCATGTTTGGTAGAGTTATTGCAGTCATTGTATTTTCCTTTTTTGCAGTGATGCTAGCGAAGAATATTGATGGTGTTTAAAAAGTTGATGTTTGCATTGAAATTTATAGGATTCATTGGACATTTCTGGATACAAAGATGGTTGAGAAATTTTCATCACGTGAATGTGACTTGAGAGTGTTCTAGACGTGTCTATACATTTCTTTACCAGCCCATCTTGTTTCCATAACGGATAGGGATTTGGAATATTCGGGGCCACTTTTCAAGACACTCATATTTCTATAATAAAAAAAAAATCTTTTATGGAAAATAAATATTATTTTTGTAAATGTCAATTTTAACTTGCAACCTCGTCACTTAAACTCGGCATCTTCATATTGCGAGCTTTTACCATTATATTCTTGTTAAAGTTATTAAATTTAAGAAAATGAGTTTTTGTCGAAAATTTTAAAAAAATATTAGAAATTTTGAATAAAAAATTATAAATTTCATGAATTTTTATCGAAACTTTCAAAATTATATCAAAAATTTTGAAAAAAATACTGAAAATTCCGGTAAAAATTTATGAAATTTTTATTAGCAATTTCGTTATGTATGCGTATTTACTAGAAATTTTTAGTAAAATCTCATGAAATTTTTTATCAGCAATTTTAAAGTGTGAGTGTTTTTATTGAAAATTTTAAAATTTCTGATAAAAACTCTTGTATTTTTTACCAAAACTTTTATAATGTATGTTTTCAAAAAATTTAAATGAACAACTAAAAATTAAGTACGAAAATTAATTAAAGGCAAAAATAAAGTAAAATATAAAAACATAATAATAAAACATAAGAATAACCAAAATAAAGTAAAGAAATGCCTAAGTAAAAATATAAGAGAATGTGCATCAATATGCCCTGATCAAATTCCCCCGCACTTGAATTTTTGCACTCCGAGCAAAGTAAAATCAAAACTCAAAAGAAACACACAGCAACATTTACTCATTTTGGGCTACAAACTCTTCTGCGGTTAAGGTTGCATCAATAGGTACTAAATTTGCACACTAAAGATATCGTAGGAACACAAATCCGCAATTGTGCGGTCATAAGCCTCCTGAACACACAAACCACTTCGAATCATGTTATTATGCCAAAGCCTAACTTACTCATCATCCTTTTTACTCTTTTTCATTCTGGCGCAATCACATTAAGCCCGTTATCTCCACACATTCATAGTAAGGCTACCGGTTAGTGACTGTGATCCTTTTTGCATGGGGATCTGGTACCTAAGTGGTATACCCCTTTTATTCCCCAATTGTAGTTGCGGGGGATCGGACCGTAATCCGCCCTACCAAGTTCAGCACCAGAAACCTATGAACCAACTAAAAATGGGTCTTGAAATCATTTTTTTTGTAGGTTCTACAACCGTTGGGTTAAGTGACCGGGTGAGGGTCACCAAACTTAGAAGGTGCATCCTTTTTTTTTTCAAATAAAACTTGGATCACTCACTTATTTTCATCGACTTCCTTGCGTAGAGCATGTGTGAGATGGTACCGACTGCAAAGATAAACTACTCTAGAGCCATTAGAGAATAAGAATTCAAGTCTATCTCATAACAAGTATTCAAAATAATTTCCACACTCAGGAGACTTACGGTATTAAGACGATACCGATCTTGTGAACTTTTCCCAAGACTCCACAAAACCTCATATTAATCTATAGCTCAAAACTTTCAAAGAAGCATTTTTTTTGAATAAGTAAAAATAAAACAAAACAACGAACAAAAGCGAAGAAAATAAATGGTTCCCTCCCCCACACTTAAAACAAGCATTGTCCTCAATGAAAGAACATAAATACAAAATAAGAGTGAGAGAAAGGACATAACACACCCGGGTAGTCAAGGAGGATATGTGATCAAATAAACAACCTTTGCTAGTGAAGGCTCTTCTACAATCTCTCCTTCGAAAACATAGTTCTCATGGATCAGCTTCGGGTAATGCTCATCGTCCTTAAAAAGTGGTTTAGCTCCTTCGTCTTTTATTCCAGGATCAAAGAATGTTCTTCTAAAAGTAAAAGTGTCAAATGGGCACGTGAAGGTGCTCTCATCTTGCACAACATCAAGGAACCAAAGGTTATGGGCCTGCCTAACTACTTTTGCTACATCTTCAAGTGAGATCCTATGCACACACATGGACGAACTAATATCATAAATGTCATCCAAAGTCCATCCAATTCCTTTCTTATGCTTCTTCAAAACCTGCAAAAACTTACTTTCTTGATCAAAATAAAGTTTAGAAGAAATTATAATCGGAAGTTTTTCATTCATCTCTAAATAAGCATATTTGAGATTTTCAAGAATTGGTTTCAGCTCTCGGGAAGGTGGTTGTTCAATGGATGGTTTGTTCCGGGCAGCCAGGGTGTCGAGAGCTTCATCTACATGAACAGCTTCATTTGCAACCTCATCTGTAGTACGAATATCGTTTTGCAAGGCAAGCTCAATTTTAGCACAAACAGAGCAAATTTTAGTGTCAGTACAAACATCACAAGAGTAAACATCATCAAAACCAGACAATGATGGAAAATCATCTGCAAACAAATCAGTACAAGTATCATCAACAGTTTCATAAAGCAACTCTATTTGAAAATTAGATTGCTCTTTCAAGGGTTGTTGGTTTGATCCTTGAGTTGTCTGCATGGCATTCATCAAAGTGACAAGTTGTCCAATTTGTGTTTGCAAAGTCTGAAGAGTAGAATCTATTTGTTCTTGATAGTGGAAATTATTTGCAGCCATTTTTTTGACAGTATCCTCTAGTGAAGGTTCAGAAGGTGCATAGCACACAACCTGAAATTCCTTCAGATGCTTATGCGGATCCTCTCCTGCAAAACCATTAAACCTAGGCAACAAATGTGTTAAACCATATTCCAATTCAAAAGGTGCATCAGCCGCAGGATAGTCAATACATAAACCATTATAGTTCACATTAGGGACAACCAACTGCGTCAAAGTTCTTTGTTCAGCCATGGTTTCAACAAACACAGAAATACCAACCATGTTCAAAGTAGGCGGAAACAAATAGAAAGAAGGAAAACGATTAAATTATAATCAGAAAATTATAAAAACACAGAATTTCATCTAATTAGACGAAATAAGAATTATGGAAATTTTTTTGGATTTTTTCGAAACAGCAAAAACAGTAAAAAAATAATTAAAAATAGAAAAAAGAGGAATTTGGAGATTTGAGGTCGGAATTTGGAGTATTGATCGCACGATTTTTCTGCTCCCAATAGGCAAAAAAAATCGATCAGACTCAATTTTCCCCAAAACCGATTTTTCGACTCAAAAAGGCGTTATGGCCGAAACCGCGAGGAACCTATGGCCTAAACGCACGAACACTAAACCTAAGACTCTAAAATCAGTTAATAACGACAAGAGTCCCCGGCAACGGCGCCAATTTGATCCGCTGTTGCGCATGGATAAAAAACGAGTGTTTTGTAAACTGTAGTAACGACGGTAACGACAACTCGGATATCGTCTCACAAGGATTCTTAGTTATTACTAACCAATTGAAAATCAAATTATGGGGAGTTTGTTTTGGTATTCGATTTATAGAAAAAGTGATTATTGAAATAAGCTGTTGTGAAATAAGTGATTATGAAATAAGTCAATCTACCAATTTAGTTCTTACTATCATCGATTATTATAATTTTAATACCCTAAGCGGGTTGTCCATTCCTATTTGGATACAAACTCAATGACAAGCGTTATGAGGTTTTTAAGACGTATGATCCTATTTCTGAATTAAGCAAACGGGATAAACTCTCATGAATTAAGCAAACATGATCGATCAGACACAAAAACGAAACGAATTAAGCAAACGCGACGTGACGTGCCTATGTTAGGATCATGCAATCAACCAAATTGAATCAATATATTTCATGCAATTGAATTAAGCATACAAGAACACAAAATATCATTGAAAGGAATTAAACTAAAATTAACATTATAATAATCTCAAGTGTTGGAACCGGAAATACAGTAGATTGACTCAAGGGCGATTAGTTCTTCATGAGTTCGTAAAAGCTCAGAAAATTTCGTGAATAGTGTAATGTGAACAGTACCGCGGCTGCTAGGTCTTAAGGAAATAACACAACCCGTTTGAGACCCAACTGGGTCAAATTACAAAACCCAGGCCCACTACTAACGACCCAAAACAGAAAATAAAATAGTGCTGCAGCTTCAAACGCAAATCTGGGAAATATAGGCTCCGAATTTGACTTCAACTCCAACATGAAAGTCGTAGCTCTCTTTCTTAGCTTTCCGGCGATTATTAGAACGCCTCAATCGAATTTCTAGAACTCGAGTTATGATTGTTTCCGTGAAAGCTGCTGAAGCTGAAAATTAAGTACGAAAATCAATTAAAAGCAAAAATAAAGTAAAATATAAAAACATAATAAAACATAAGAATAACCAAAATAAAATAAAGAAATGCCTGAGTAAAAATATAAGAGAATGTGCATCAAGATGCACTGATCAGATTGTTATGTCTTAGTTGTCTTTTGAATGCTTAGATTGGAGCACTGGTTGAAACATTGAATCTGCGTGTATCTTGATCTTATTGGTTGCATATTTTAGAAGATTTTATAGATTTTTATTTCCATTAACTGTTTCCTTTGTGCAGTGATAATAGAGGAGATGGAGGCGGGGAATTCGTTACTGACTTTCTTCTGGGTGGTGCTATTTTTGGAACCCTGGCTTATGTTTTTGCTCCCCAGGTCATTTCTTATTACTTCTATGGGAAAAATTGAGCATCTAATGACCTACTTAATGCTCTTTCACTGTCTCCCTTATCATGTACTATAGAGATATTGAGGATACTAGAGAACTTGTCTTCGACTTATTTGCAAAAAGGCCACTATAAAACTGCAGAAAAAGATTATAGGTGAGCATTTTATTAAATGGAATCAAAATTCATTTTTTGATTTTTGTTTCTCTTTAAAGAGAGAAGTGATAATGATTCACAACAACAGTAAAGCAAGAAAACACACTAATCATATTCGGGGTTGTGATACGATACATCCTAAGAACACAGAGATGGCTATGAAATTCAAGAAGAATGACGACGACAAGAACAAATGTTGATACAAACCTGAATGGATAGCTTAGTTTATTCCATACCATTATTTAAATATTAAATGAGCTATTTCGAATAATTTCATTTCTATATCATTATTATACTGTAACTATTTTGAGAACTAATAATTGGATGAATAGAAACATCAGTTTTATGGTTTGATTACATTGTTGTTTGATAAGTTTAAGTAATGTAGTAATAGTTGAATAGAAATTGATTTTATTTTATCTTTGAGATTGCAACTTGAAAGCTACTATGTTGCAGCCACATTGTAGACTATAATGGGCATCTCTTGGTGTCAAACAAATAAGTAGTTTTATGGTGCTTATCCATGCCCAACTTTGTAGCCAAGATAAGCACAATTTGTTGCATAAAATATAGTGTTGTTCTTACTTTTTTTTTTTTTGACAAGATAGTGTTGTTCTTACTTAAAATATCAAACAATGACGATCTTATGGGAATAAAAAATTAAATAATCTCTATAATGGAATAAACTCAAAATGTTTTCCACTTTATGCAATTGAAACAGGTTTCTACTTAGGATCCTTTTTATTAATTATTGTGCTTTTTAATTTTCAAATATAGCTTATTAGACTGCACAGATTTTCTAATATTTTTTGGTTCAAAAGTTTAGAATGTCTTTGTATGAATCTTCAGTTTAAATCTTCCATTTGAATTGAATTCAATAATGAATAAAAAAAATGTGAATGAATGAGACCTGTATTAATATATGTGTATAACAAACAAATTGAAATAACATATGAAATTGAATTTATAAATTATTTATGATTAGTTGAGAAGAGAGCTGAAAACAAGCCATAGCTTGCAATCACATATTCTATAATTTATAAATTATTTATGATTAGTTGAGAAGAGAGATGAAAACAAGCCATAGTTTGAAATCACATATTCTATAATATGACCAAATGCTGTAGAAGTAATATGAATTTCTTGATATAATAATATGTTGTTATAACTTAGACCATCAAAAATATAATGTATCTAATTATTTTTTGACATTTCTTGATAATATATGAAAAATCGAAATATATAATATTGATATAAAACAATTTTATTTTTTATTTAAATCTTTAAAACAAAAGCATGCGTACTACACCAGTACCCGTGCGGACACACCAGTTACACACCAGTACCATGTGAGTGTACGGATAATCAGAGCAAAATCTGTGTAAACACACGGGTAACACAACAGTTTTTTTTTAATGCACGAGTAACACACCAGTACTGTGTGAACGCACGGGTAATAAACTTATGTCAGGTGTACTACTGACTTTTCATTTTCTTTATATTTTTAACCATAGTCCAAAATTTAATAAATACTACATTAAACTGAATTTTTTTAGATCATTCTTCATGTTATGAATCAACCGGCTCTAATTTGTTTATTTGGGCCCAAATTTATGCACGTATTGTTTCTTTCTTCTAATTCAGGCCCATATTATTAACCTATTTTTGTTCTAATAAATTTTATAAAAACCAATTATACTAATTATAAAAATAAATTGCTCAATAAATCATACCAATATTATTTTCTAATATTTCTTTATGTCAATTTGAATTAATATGATTTATTTCTCTAATTCCAATGCTTTCCAATTTGTTCATGTTTTTTTATACATAAATTAATGTTTATTATGTTAATTATTTTTATTTTACAAAATTATGTTTCTTAATTTAAATATATATATCTGCGCCAAATGCGCGTCCCGTACCAGAACCCATGCGAATGCTGGGGTTTGTTACTAGTTTTATTACAAAACCAATCTGATTACAGAGAGTGATTCTGAAGAATTTTGTGTAACTAAAAATTTGAAGATTGAATCTTACTACAACCAGTTTGATTTCATACTACAGAGACTGATTCATATGGGGTAATACAAGTTCTGAAATATGCTCAAACACAACGAACGAGAATTATAAGGGTTGTTATGGTAGAGCAGTTTTATAGACCACTCTTGCAGCTACATATGACTATTAGCATGAAAACTGCCAACACATCTGAAACTAGATTCGGGTAAGTCAAACAGAAGTCTGCATCATTTTCTTCCTCGCGGATCTCGACTAAGCCCGTATTTCTTCAGTGTTTTTATGTAATTTCTCATAAGGGTAAACTTGTTGCTTCCTAGATGATAGAAATAATCCCAGGAATAAATACCAGTTTTATGTAAGTCATCAAAATTGAGCCTGGATCATCCAATTAAACAATCAAGTTTTAGTTGGGAGAGAGTATTAGGTTTTATTTAAGCAAAGAATTTTGTTTCTAAAGTCTGAAATTGTAGTACCTTACCCCATAGTTTCCTACTGGTTCTGCAGACATAATTCCCACATGGCGTCTTCCAGATATCACCTAGATTAACAAAATCATCAATAAAGTAAGCATCATTAGAAATAAATCCACTGATCTTGAATCAATTTGAAATAATGAAGTTACCTTTTCACCTCCAATTGATCTGATTTTTCCATCAACTGCAGGGCTATTTATTCTGAGAAATTCAGCAGATAATTTGAATGCACTACCATTGGCAAATTCTACTTCTACCTGAAACAATAATGCTAAAGGATGTAAGCAAAAAACAATTGATGAAATAACATTTCCATCAGCTATAATTACCAATCTTAAAACCATTTATGATTTCAATCTATAGGTTTCTATAGACCTGTTGGTGTTCCACACTTGCCTTAATTGACAATTTAAATTAATTTGATATTTCCAAATACTTCTCTATCTATTGCAAACTAAACATGTGTGGGTTTAGTTAAATCAATAAGACTAAATGGAAATTTTTTATTTTATTTTCAAAAAGAAAAAACTAAGGGGATTAGAGAGGGAAAAAACTCACATATTTTGGGGGTTGAAGAGAGAATTTGGTTAGGCGTGCAGATTGTTCGGCCACTGAGTTGAATCTCCGAATAGTTGCGAGCATAGTTTTCCTTATTCTAGTCACGTTATTTTTACTTCTGAAGGAGATCATGAGGGAGATTTATCACCGGAACCCATGTTAGCTCAACGAAATCATGTTTTACAACTTTCAGGCAATGAAATCACAAAATAAATACCATTAAACTCTAATTGATGAATACAAGTTGTAGTTCACACAAACCTAAGAAAAGGAATGTGCATGTGTTTCTGTTACATAGAATGTTATATATGAAACAGACATTTTATCAAACATGTAGTGTGCAAAATAACAAAAGGAATTGCATGAGTTACACAGAATGTTATATATTTAACCACGAGAACTAAGCTTACTTTGATGCCAAGAAAGAGAAAGTAGAGTATGCTGGAAAAAGAAGATATCGTCTCTTATATAAGAGGAATAGAGTTCAACGTATTGCTATGGTTCTGTGTGATTTTCATCCAATGTTTGCATATTCCAACACTGCATTGAGAAATTGATATATCCTTTGAATTATAAAAAACTCAAGTTACGAAAATATCCTCACTCAATTAAAATATTAGGATATTTACCTTCCAACTTATATTGTTTTGTGCGACGTCATCTCAACATACGGTTTCTCTCCGCCGCGGCCGTTCATTGCTTCGACATTCTGCCACCTCCGCCGCCGCCGAGCTTATCGTATTTTGGATGTATTTGTGATGTTGGAACATGTCAGAAGACTAACAGCCTTAACACCAACCATAAACCTCTCCATCTTAGAGACCAACTTACAAAGATGCCAATGGGTGAACCAATTCAAGCAGATTCTGTCTCAAATGATCCTCACTGGCTTCATCTCAGACACCTATGCAGCAAGCAGGCTAATCAACTTCTCCACTCACTCCAATTTCATTCCTTTCCATTACTCCCTCAAAATATTCAACCACCTTCACAACCCCAACACTTTTATTTGGAACACTATCATGCGTTCCCACTTGGAGCTTCACAATTCACCTCATCAAGCTATTAATTTTTACAAGCTCTTTCTCTTTCAAAACGCTCCGCCTGATCATTACACCTACCCGATTCTCCTCCGATCGTGTGCGGCTCGGGTGTCGGAGCATGAAGGAAAGCAAATTCATGACCATGTTGTTAAGTTTGGGTTTGATTTTGATGTGTATGTTAGGAACACGTTGATTAATTTATATGCTGTTTGTGGGAACATGGTGAGTGCGCGTCAGGTGTTTGAGGAAAGTCTTGTGTTGGATATGGTTTCATGGAATACACTTTTGGCGGGTTATGTTAATGTGGGTGATGTTGGTGAGGCAGAATTTGTGTATGACAGGATGCCGGAGAGGAATACTATTGCTTCTAACTCCATGATTGTGTTGTTTGGAAGAAAGGGTTTTGTTGAGAAGGCGCAGAGGCTTTTTGATCGGATTCAAGTAAAGGATATGGTTTCTTGGAGTGCATTGATTTCTTGTTATGAACAGAATGGGATGTGTGAGGAGGCGTTGGTTTTGTTTGCGAATATGAATGCTTGTGGGGTCATGGTGGATGAGGTGGTTGTGGTTAGTGCTATTGCTGCTTGTACGAGCCTATCGGTTGTCCGGATGGGGAGGTCGGTGCATGGTTTGGCAACCAAAGTAGGGATTCAAGATTATGTTAGCCTTCAGAATGCATTGATACATTTGTACTCAAGCTGCGGGGAGATATTGGATGCTCAGAAACTTTTCAAAGGTGGTGTCTTGTTGGATTTGGTGTCTTGGAACTCAATGATTTCTGGGTATTTGATGTGCGGTTTAATTGAGGATGCTAAGACATTGTTTGATTCCATGGTTGAGAAAGATGTTGTGTCTTGGAGTACTATGATATCGGGTTATGCTCAACATGGATATTTCACAGAGGCTGTGGCTTTGTTTCAGGAAATGCAGACTCTTGGAATTAGGCCGGATGAGACTGCTTTAGTGAGTGTCATCTCAGCCTGCACCCATATGGCTGCTTTGGACTTGGGAAAATGGATTCATGCATATATAAGTAAAAACAAATTTCAAGTTAATGTCATTCTGGGTACGACACTTATAGATATGTATATGAAATGCGGATGTGTTGAAAATGCATTAGAGGTTTTTTATGCGATGGAGGAAAAGAGAGTTTCTACCTGGAATGCTCTCATTCTTGGGTTGGCAATGAATGGTTTGGTAGAGAAGTCACTTAACATGTTTGAAGATATGAAAAAAACCAAGACACTTCCTAATGAGATAACATTTATGGGAGTTCTTGGGGCATGTCGACACATGGGCCTAGTGGATGAGGGGCGCCGCTACTTTAGTTCAATGACCCAAGAGCACAATATAGAACCAAATGTTAAACATTATGGATGTGTGGTTGATCTTTTAGGACGTGCAGGTTTGCTTAAAGAAGCAGAGGAACTGATTGAGAATATGCCAATGGCACCTGATGTTGCTACTTGGGGTGCTTTGCTAGGGGCTTGTAGAAAGCATCTTAATAATGAAATGGGAGAGAGGTTGGGAAGGAAACTCATCCAGCTTCAGCCAGACCATGACGGTTTCCATGTGTTATTGTCAAATATATATGCTTCAAAAGGAAATTGGGGCGATGTTCTTGAAATTAGGGGAAATATGGCACACCATGGGGTGGTGAAGATACCTGGTTGTAGCGTGATTGAAGCAAATGGAATAGTTCATGAATTCCTAGCGGGAGATAAGACACATCCTCAAATAAATGAGATTGAGCATATGTTAGATGTAGTGGCTGCAAAGCTAAAAATTGAGGGCTATACACCAATCACAAGTGAGGTTTCATTGGACATAGATGAAGAGGAGAAGGGAACTGCTCTTTTCAGCCATAGTGAGAAGCTTGCTGTTGCCTTTGGACTAATCACTATACCCCCACCTGCTCCTATCAGAATAATAAAGAATTTGCGCATATGTAATGATTGTCATACTGTTGTAAAGCTAATCTCTAAAGCATTTGATCGTGAAATTGTCATAAGGGATCGTCATCGCTTTCATCACTTTAAGCATGGATCGTGTTCCTGCTTGGATTTTTGGTAGCGAAAGCTGCAAAACAGTATGTACAATTAATGTGAATGGACCCTTGCTATGTTTAAGGAAAATACTCTGAAATCAAAATCTTTACAACGTTCTGGACTCAATTATAGAAGCATGTAGCATCGACGATCTTGTTAGATTTGGTCAGGGTCATTGATGTTGAATCAAATTATTTTTCATTCTTATACCGCAAGTTGTTTCCAAAAGCTTATGTTGGTATAGAATGAGGGCAGCCGTTCATGACATACTTCACAAGATACCAAATGCTGCAAGGTGAGTCAGTTTTATTGGAAGTATTTTAGACCTACGTATTGTGTACGGTGTTTTTGTCTGTCCTGTTTCATAGTTAGAAGAATGAGAAAAATGAGTTATTTATTGTTTCTCCATTACTGATATCTGATAATAGGATCCCCAAGACAATAAGTGGTCAACTCTGATATACAAACTAATAATGTCATTCTTATCACCGGTCACTAATAATTAAGAAAACGAAAGTGATTGAATGTAACACACAGACACGCATTTGATTTGAAGTGTCGGTGCTATATCTTTTACCTTTGCTTGGTCTATATGTTTATGCATTTCTTGGTTTTTGTTTCCTGGAATTGGCATGGCAAATAAATTAATGTTACTGCTCAGTATTCTGAATCAGGAGCACGGTGATGATCATCAAATACATTGCTCTAGAGATAGAAGTAGAATAGCTTGGAAGATCATTCTAGTGGTATTCAACCATATCCAAATATAAAAAGGGTGAGTCTCTTGATGCTACTTGCATCAATATTACACAAGGGATAAATGTGCATGCTCTTGATATAAGTTTTTTTTGCTGCAGTCTTTGACACCATATGTGGAAAATGAAAAATATAACATCTCAAGAAGGTGTGGGCTTCACCCTGACAACGATATATACAGAGATCGGGAACAGCATAAATCTCATATGGCTACAAATGAATGGCAGTGTGGATACGGTAAGAGAACTTTCTACGAAGAGAAACATATTGATCAGCATTTTGACAACGGACACTCCAATTTACTTAATTTGGTAAGATGCTTGTTCAATAGAATCAATACGATGTAAAAAGTTACTCTTTTTCATCCATGCATTCTGTGATTATGATTTTGAGTGACTAAACATATTGCTCTTGATATATGTTTTTCAGCTTTTCGTCATGGCATTATAGCAATGACACTGTTTTTTCATACTGAGACGCACCACAATAATCAGGATGATGCGGGTGTTTGTGCTGGTGCTTTATTTTTCACACTTTTTATGACAATTATGCTTAATGGAATGTCAGAGGAAAGATTAGTACTTTTGAAGGGTGTTAATGGTGCATTTAAACCTGGTATTCTCACAGCTTTGATGGGTGAAAGTGGAACCGGAAAGACATTTTTGATGGATGTTCTGGCTGGTAGGAAAACAGGTGGATATATTGATGGAGACATCAAGGTTTCTGGTAAGCCGAAAATGCAGGAACCATTTGCTAGAATCTCCGGCTACTGTGAGCAGAATGATATCCATTCACCTCATGTAGCAGTTTGTGAGTCCCTGCTTTACTCAGCATGGCTTCGTTTACCTTCAGGAGTTTATTCCAAGACCAGAAAGGTCAGTTAGTGCTTACAGCACAAGAGCTATGCCCTTTTAGGTTTCATATCTCCTGATGAAAAGTTTAATTTACTTGAGGTTGATTATTCTGACTTTAAGGACATTAGAAATGGTTGCAGATGTTTATTGATGAAGTGATGGACCTCGTGGAGCTGAACTTGTTGAGTAACAAACAACTCATATAAGAAGTTGGCCAGCCTGCTCCTGGTTCAAATGATCTTCGTTTCCCTACTCAATTATTGCAGTCTTTCCTGGTCCAATGCCAGGCCTGCTTATGGAAACAACGTTGGTCATATTGGCGTAATCCACCATACACTGCTGTGAGGTTTTTCTTCACTGCATTCATAGCCTTGATGTTTGGAAGAATGTGTTGGGACCTCGGCGGAAAACAGTAAGTCAAACTATTTTTAATCAAAATACAATTCCATATTTTTCACCTAGCATTATATTTTCTAATCTCTGTTTATTTATAGTCAAATTCTAATACATTTTGGTGTCTTGCAGCACAAGTAGACAAGACCTGTTGAATGCTGTGGGTTTAATGTATATTGCTGTTCTCTTCCTTGGAGTACGAAATTCGTCTTCTGTGCAGCCAGTGGTTGCGGTTGAAAGAACTGTATTTTATAGAGAAAAAAACTGCTGGGATGTATTCTGCCTTACCCTATGCAATTTCACAGGTAACTATAATCACAGTTTAATCTACTGAGTTATTTATTACTTTACTATGCAAACTAGAAATTCTCATATTAACACCTCCCTTTTCGTCACAGATTTTGCTAGAGCTATCTTATGTCTTTGCTCAAACTGTGGTATATGGAGTTAGTCTATGCCATGATCGGATTTGACTGAACCGCAGATAAATTCTTTTGGTATCTATTCTTTATGTACTTTACATTACATTGCTCTACTTTACCTTCTATGGTACAATGGCTGTGACAGTGACACCAAATCACCATGTTGCTTCTATCGTGCCTGCTGCATTTTATGCAACTTGGAACCTCTTTTCAGAATTCGCTATCTCAGGACCTGTGAGTACTAACATTCAGAAAGACTGTTTCACTGAACCATCTACGGATTGGTTGCATCTCAATCGGGAGATATAAGTTATAATCATATAAACTACTCGTATGACGACTGAAGGAGGAAAGGATGTGAAAACTTTCATTGAAGGTTATTTTGGTATCAAACACGGCTTCATAAGAGAGTCCGTGGTCCATACTACTGATGTAAGTATGAATCAGAATGCATTTAACATGAATGAAAGTAGTTATGTAATTTGCAAAGTATACCCTTCACATCCATTAAGCACTTTCGATGAAGCATTTCATCGAACACCTTGGATTTGTTCCTATCCATTAATCAAATATGTTATGCATTATTGAACAACCTATCCATTAATCAAATATGTTATGCATTATTGAACAACAAAATTGAGTTTGCATTATTTGCATATTGCCAACAATATTGGGTTTTTGGAGAATGATGAGGAAGGTGAAAGTTTTAAATTGTTATTCTTAAAATATTATTTTAGATATTTTTTTTATTAATTATTTTTTAATCTTAAACATTCAAAAATCACTTAAATTTCTAGTTATTTCAATTATCTTTTTATAAAAATTATTTTTGAGATGCATTTTGGAAAATTTGTGATTTCGATTATGTTTTAATCTTCAATATTGTATATTTGTTACATGATGTCAAAATTAATCTTTTAGTTTATAAAAAATAAATTATTTTTTAAAATATTTTTAAAAACGTTTTTATAAAAATCATTTTTAAAAATACAGAAAAAATCTATTTTTTTAAAGTTAAAATAAATAGGTCTATTATATGATCAAAAAATATTCTTACTGGTGTTTGTAAAATTAATTTATCCGACAAATGTCAATATTAATAGTACTTGTGTTATGAATGTAACATCTTTAATTCTTTTGACAAGCAATAAATCTTAACACCTTGTGAATAGCATTATAATAAGAGGTTAAAAATAGCGCACTAGCATTATAACAAGAGGTTAAAGATAGTGCACTGTCAGTGTAAAAAAAATTTAACAGTCATCCAATAGAAACAAATCGTTTTGTCATGTCATATAAACTTTTTTTAAAATTACAGTCTGATTTGTCCTGATTCATGGTCGTGATTGGTTGACAGTGTAAAAAAAATTTACATGCATCACCCATTTTCTCTTATAATAAATAGTAATTTCTTTTACAAAATTAAGTAAATAATATTTTTTTACTCAATTAAATAAACAAACTTTTCTTCGATAGAAAACCAGACAGACTTGAGATGACAAAAACTTATAAAAACAAAATAAAGTAACACTTTTACTAAAATAAAAATAAAAATAAAAATAAAGTAACATATTTCAATTTGAAGTTGTCTGTCGAAGAATCCATTGGAAGTGTCGTACGAGCATGATCGACCCAAGATAATTAGATCTATGGTAAATATTAAAATGAGTTTTTTAATTATTATTCACAATTACATGGTATTATGATTATAAATAACAAATAATTACGAAAAAATATTATATTCTCTTAATTTTACCAATCAAATTAAGGTTGTGTTTGGTTCGAGATAGATGGAAGAGAGGGGATGAAATATTTATAATAAAACATGTTTGATTCAATTTTTGGGAGGAAAAAAGAAAGGAAAGGAGGGGAAAGAGAATGAAGTTTTAATCATTGCAATTTCTTTATTTTTTTTTATAATTTTTATTTTTATGTTTGTTTATGTTAGATTTTTTTCCCAATTTTATCATGTATTATATTATATTTTTCTTTATATTAAATTTTAAATATTTTTTGTTTATGTATTTAAAAATTATAATTACCACATAGTTTAACTATGTCAGAGAGTTATAGTATGAACTCAATTTTTTTTAACATTATATGCTTAGTTATAAATTTTTTAACCACTTAATATTATAAATTTTATTTTCAAAAATATATTTATGAATTTTTCACCTTTAAAAGTCATATCACTTATATAAGATCATTAAAAGATCATAAGGATAAAAATGTAAAATATTAATAAAATTCCTCTCCTCTCTCTTCCACCCCCTCTCCTCTTTTGAACCATACGTTTATTTGATTAAAAAAAATCTTTCACGTCCCTTCCCCTTTCTTTTCCTCCATTAAAATTTCCCTCATCCCCTCCTCTCATTTGAATCAAACAGATTCTAAACCTTCGATTGAATATTGTTATAATTATACTTAATAAATACTACAGTTTTTTAAAGGTCTAAAATTTCTTTAAGAACTATGTTTTGACCTAACTAGCTTGCATTATTCTTTTGCCGGCCTTGAATAATAGTAAACTAAGGTTGGTAAAGATAATTATTCTTCTACAAAATTGAACGTAAACGAGTGAGTCACCCATATTATACTTAATTTTAATTCGGAGTTGCATCTTCGAACGTTTATTCAATATATTTGGAGATGCATATCCAAATACACCCCATAGTATCCGAAATACAGACGTTTAAATAAACTCAATAATGAAGGATGGAAAAAATGTCTAGATTAAAAAATAAAAAACAACAAATTTTTATGACTAACTCACCAACTAATACATTAGGTTGAAACTTTCCCTCAAGTAAGGATGTCAAACTAAATATGTTGAGATGGTTTGCAGTGATGTCGGGAAAACCTGTAATCTTTATAGAAGTTGAACCATAAAATACCAACTTGAAACTATGAGTGGTTGATTTAAAAGAGAAATCATTATAGGAAACCTTGAAATTCTGCATGATGTAGGTACTTCCAACTGCAAGTGTAGACCTGTACTGTGAAACCAAATGTGGTGGTACAATTACTTGGATCATGTTAGACTAAAAATTCAAACATAAATAATAGGCATTAGACACAAATACGATTGAAAGGTAATAAACAACTTCAATATATATGTGTTGCTTTAAAAGTGACACATTAACCATACCTTTGCATCAACCAAAACCATTTCCAAGTGCTCATTGTTAGAGGCACTTGTGACACTCCCGTAAATCTTTACATCTAACATCAATCTTCTATAAATATTTGGAGTCATTTATATCCATGACATCTTCAATTGGGTGTGCCATTAGCTTGGTATGTAAACTGAAACAACAACAAAGATCAAAGAACGTTGAACAAATTTAAACGCCAACTTAAATAGATATCACATTTTCCATACAGTTAAAAGTGTGAACTTCAATGACAGCTCTGAAACATTATCTGAAACAGAACATGATGCAACTATCAACAATATTAAACACAGATTGAATAACATACAAGACTAATTAGAGTACAAAACTACATGAATTTTCCATACAGTTCAACGCAACGAGTGCTCCATGGCAAATATGGAACATTATCAATCATTGAACAACACCCATGGCAGCAACAAAAGATTACCAGAGATTGAACAAATTTCAACAACTTTTAACAAAGACTGAACAAAACCCATGGGTAATCCAAAAAACAAAGATTGAACAACATTTAAAACAAAGAAAAGGAGAAAATTGAAGAACAACAAAATGACTAACCAATGTTTTTACATGTGGCGATGATACGAATATATCCGGTGAGGGTGTTTGGCAGTGGGTAGGGTGAGATATGTAACACCCTTCTAAACCCCCGCGGAAATTATAATAAAGATCAGAGTGATTATACAACCAGGATGTTACAATTAATAAAATAAATAAAACTTTAAGTCGTTTGTCATGCTTTATTAGGAATAATCCAAAATATCAAAACACATGTTCAGCACAGCGTAAACTCATTCAACATTGTTATAAAACATCTCCGATAAAATCAACGGTACATAAACCAATAATGGCAAAACAGTGTATCACAAGTAACTCTAAGACTATCGATCCCAGTGTTACAAATCAGAGCATGACCGACACGACCTAACATAACCGGATAAACTCTACGAGTCATCCTCACTGATCGCTTAAGCCGCTACTTCAATCTGAAATCATCAAAGTAAGGGTGGGACTACATCATAATTAAATAGCATTATAAATCGTCAGATATAGAATTTCATAAGCAATTATCCACTCTACTTAGCATATTCAGATTTATCAATTCATACCAATCACAAGTACAAGTCAAAAGTATGCACCAATAACACCACACAATCATAACACCGGATTTCATCCTGACATGTCACAATTTATACAAAGACCATGCAGACTCTTATGCATGTGGTACCAAAATTCGTGAATCACATTCACAGGACTTCTCTCTGCGATACTGCCCTTCAAGTCGCTCACACCCCACATGGGCACAAGACTAACCTCATCGCTCACACCCCACATGGGCACACGATGACTACTTACTAATCTCCGCACAATGGGAATTAGCCACCAACGATCCACTCATCAACGGGATCCAACGCAAATGATTTATGAATGAATGCACACATATGACATACTTACAACATCACCGATCCGATGAACAACATCGTCTCACATAACTCAACATAGTTATCACCAACAAGTATGTACATGTATCATGCATCATTCAAAACAAATCAATCATCATCATTCATCAAAACACATGATAACAACATTTACCATGAATAACATCCATCTGCATCATCATTCATCAAAACACATGATAACCATATTTACCACGAACAACATCAATTTGCATAACAAGCAAAAGCAATCACATTATAACAACACACATATTGCACATATTCAATTATGCAAACAACAAATCATTGCACCTCATTAACTATGCAAAACAAGAATAACTACATTTGAAGAAAATGATACTTTTCAAAATAAAATCAAGTTATTGTTGTTTTCTTTATTTCATATGGTAGATCATTTAATTTAAGGAACAACGTCCAAAACGGCGTCTAAAACGGACTTACGGTTTGAAAATTAGAAGCTTTTAAAGTTAGAGTAGTTTTCAAAACGTGCTGCTGGAATTTGTACCGGAACCCGGTTCCTCCCACATGGGAACCGGTTCCTACGAACCCAGTAGCTGAAAAACATAATTGTTAAGGCTTTTATGCATCCCAAACACATACCAACTCATACCATTACGAAATTGATCACCAATAACATCAAAATACTCCAAATACATGATTCTAATGCACAAACAACATACCATAACACCATGTAACAATACTACATCATCAATTGCAGTCAATTCATCAAATCATGCATGTCAGTGTTGGAATTTCACAAAACCTAACATTCCAAATAGAGATTCTAATTCCTTAATTCAATCCTATCATCATCAAAATCATAATACCATATAATTAGAGTAATCACCCCTTACCTTAGCCAAATTCTTCATTTTGGTCCTCTTCCTCTTTGGTTCCTCTTTACGTTCCTCAGCTCTTCTCTTCAACTTCTCATTTTTCACGTTCTGACTCTTTTTCCTTATTTCCCTTATTTTATGAAAACATAAAATAGTTAGTAATGGGCTTACTCACTTAGCACCCCCATACTACTAACCTCACCATCCGGCCCAATGGCCCTTAATCCATAATTCTACAATAATTCAACCAAATACCAAAATAATTCTAATTAATAATTTAATTTCCAATTAAATTAAAATTAGAAAATATGGGGTGTTACAACTCTCCCCCACTAAAAGAGTTTTCGTCCTCGAAAACGTACTTCTAGTGAAAAGTTCCAGATAGGAGTCCTTCATCTAACTCTCTAGTTCCTAAGTAACATTCCCACCAGTCGATCATCAAAATCCATCTGATGTTACCAACAGAAAACATGTCTCATACATTCAAATCTCAACTCTTACTTCACATTTGACCATCCAAAGGTGTACCCCTCGTTATACCTCTAAAAGATTGACAACAATGGAACATTGAGGTATAGCCCATACAATACACCCAATAACTGAGTAATATAATTACACAACCATGGTATGACCACACCCGATCAACACTGCAGTAAGGCATTCCATCTACCGATCGTACCAACCTTAGACACACTTTTCCATCTGAGCGATGAAATAATACTTACACTTTTCACCAACTGCTTCCTTCAAGAAACTCGATAATAACATTTCTATACCATTGAATTTCAACTATCTGACTCCTCTCAAGTCATACCAGCAATTATCCAACACGTTATATTCTGCTTTTGCTGCACTATTTTGATTACTCATTACAATCATCATTACCAATTAGATTCCTCATTTTTACCCAATTCCGACTCTCTTTACTCATTCGTTCAAGAATCCTTCTTTATCATACATGGTACTAATCTACCACTTAGCAATACTTACTCACACTCAAAACAAAGTCCTGATTTACTTCCTCTATTTAAACATTCCTACCATCAGAACGAGTACACACAAGTAATTATAATCACACTCATCATCCTTAATATACCATTGCTTATAAAATAGCTCAAACTGAAGCCCGCTCTTTTCTAAGAATTAAATCAACTTCGTCCTTCATAGAGTATAATTCCTCATTATATCTGGAAATCTACAATAATACCTTACAACACTACAAAATTATTATAGCATCATATAGTATACACTCATCGCCTTAACTTCGCTGAATACATACTCGTTAACTACGTACAACCACGATAACATGTTCGTCATCTCGGCAATTTATTCAAAAGAGTTTTAATTCTCTAGCGCGACATCCTTGCATCCACCAGATTCTAAATCCAACATATAGATCAATTCATGTTCTTTACGTAGGCTCCCGGCATATTAATTCCTCACTGCCCACGAGTAGTATTCGCACACTACTCCACATCACACTTTTGCTGCGCGACTCTGATTACCCGTCTTAATTCATCATCCAATATATTGCACTCTTTCATATTCACTTCTTCATAAATTCACACAGCATGGTGAGTGATTATTTTCACAGTTTAACATCCATCACAACTCATACCATTAAGGTAACAAAACAAGTTCATCCCATTCATATGATTCCATCTACTACCAACATGAGATTTAGGGTGATCAAGTCCTAAATTTGTCAATAGATAGTTGACAACCATATTTAAGCATAAACCGTCGTCACTACATAATAGTGTCCCTTTTCCGAGTTTGCACCCAAACTCATTAACATCGTCATAGTAATTCACCTTGAGTCTTTACAAATCGCACGCTTTCCTCTCATTGGATCTTATCGGTGAGACAACAACATCCAAACATTTTACACAATCCACTTCGTAGTCACTTAGCATCACACGCTTGTTAAGTACTTCCAACTTCACAATCACTAATATACTCGTACATTACTATTTATCTCGTTCCAATCAAAATCCTCGTCTTAGCAAAAGACCGCGACAACATTCATACTCCTGGTTTCACCCTAAATCCCATGACATCTTTTGCTTCCAAGTATCATTCCACTTGGAATCTCAACAAAGTCTTCCTCACCTCAATAGGTGTTAGAAATCCTTTATAACTCTTCTTTTATACATGTCGTTGCTTTGGCATCACAAATACGACTTCAAATGTTCCCGAAGTTTGTTCCACCTTTCCTACTAATTCACTCCTCACTAAAATCCATCGGAACTCAAATCATATTTATTATCGAACATCTGATCAACTTATTCCTCAACAACAAGTTCTACTCAATTTCGTTTCAAACAACCGCGGTAGTAGGCATTCCTATTCAACAAGTTTCAGGCTTCCTTAACCGAATTCAAAATCTCTCTTTGTAGGATCACTCTACTGTATTTATAACTCTTCTATAGGGTATAACATAATCTCTCCTCTTCGTGGGTTCAAACGACATATTAATCCGACACTCGGAACTCAAGATATGAATTTTCCATCGTTATCCGAAAATGCAACACCGACGCCATGTAGCGACACTCTAAACGATATTTCCAAAACCCCTCAAATGGTATATTCAATTCTTAAAATTACTTCTCAATAAACCTTCTCATTATTCTTTCAATCCGTTCAACTCTGACGCTGAAGTCTCGTGCGGTACCCACGAACAAGTCTAGTTCTAAGAACAAGTGTAACCGTAACTTCACCTCTTTCTAACATCATACTGACACAATTAAATATGTTACAGCTGCTGCAACCATTTTTATAACAAAGTTCATCTCGTTATCTTTCTGACGCTTCAAACGGAACTCAAATCGGATGTCTAGAACTCCAGTTATGAATTTTCGAAGTTTCATAACGATTCAACAACTTTCCTGCGTTTTTGTTACGGGAATTCCGCTCTAAAACTCATCATCTTCAAATCAATCACATTCCAAACAGCCCCTTATCATATCTCTTTGCTTCCAAACACTCTTATAACTTTAGCAACACAATCCCATCTCCGAAGTTCGATTTCTGAACTATCATCGCATCAATCCTCCTTGCAAGCTTGTAACTGAACCTCTTCCGAGACGCAAGGCTACTCAACTGACAACTTCGCAGTCCACCAGAAGAGCTGATACATTGCAACTTTCTAATTTACCTCTCCCACAAATAATCATCAATTACATCTAATCATCCTCCTTCAAGATGCTCCAACTTAATTACCAGTCAAGTCTTAATCCCAAGTCACCTTCGATTCGGGAAACAGCAACTCCAACAACGCTTGCACTGTTGCCAACAACATCCTACTGAACCAATCATCTAACAACCGAAGCATAATCGGGAAGTGAAGCTTCTCCCCCACTTGTTTCAATCCAACACCTGCAACAAAATAACCAAGTACCGACAGTGATTCACTCACATGTCGCATACCAAGGGATAATATGCCGACAGTATTCAACTATCGTGCAACTCAACTGACTCTACAATTGGTCGGACGGACCGACCTACTTTGATACCACTATTGTAACACCCTTCTAAACCCCCGCGGAAATTATAATAAAGATCAGAGTGATTATACAACCAGGATGTTACAATTAATAAAATAAAAAAAACTTTAAGTCATTTGTCATGCTTTATTAGTGTAGCAACCTGCCCTAAAATTGAAAGGTTTAGAGTCGTCACCTATTCTGAAGGGCGAATAGGAAACCCTACGCAGATGTGAGATTCAGGGTAAGTTATTATAATCAGGTTGAGGGAAGGTGTTAGGCACCCTCAACCCTTTCCTAAAGGCTAACATTGTAAAGATAAGGTTTATGGCAATAATTATGAGGTTTATAGCTAATGAATTGAAAAAAGGTAAAAAATAAGATTTAAGAATGAACTGAAATTATAGGGGGGAAGACTCGCCTTGTTACCAAGTGCCTACGTACCTCCTTATGGAGGATCAGAGTCAACGTAGTTCGGGCACAGGGTTGTACGCCTTAGGATTGAATTCGTGGTTTGAAATTGTTTTAAAGGCTTTTTGAATGGCCTATCGTAGTTTTGAAATTTGTTTTGAAAGGTGAAAATATTTTGAGGCTTGGCGTACAACCCTGATTTGATTTGGCACCGTTAGATGCGGTGACCAATAGGTTTGGTCAGTATAGCTAACGGATTACGGGGCATTGCTGATTACTCAGATCGATAGATTGATCGTCGCGGGCAGCAAATTAAAATGTATTTTAATTTGTGTATTTTTATCTCTCGTCTAAAGCGACTAATAGATTTAGTCGGGTCGAGGTGAGAATTAATGAGAGTTAATTAAATAATTATTTCTCATCTACAACGACTAATAGATTTAGTCGGCTCGAGGAGAAATTAAATTGAATCAAAAAAACAAACAATCAACCAATTAACGTTTTAAGATTAATTAATTTAAATGTTATCATTTTTTATGTTATCATTTTTTTATGTGAAAATTTAGGGGTGTAAATAGAGAAAGAGATTTGGGCCCATTAGTTTCTTTTCTTTTGCGCAAGGGGGGGTGTATTTTTGTTTAAGGGTAGCAATTATAGGGTGTGTGGATAGTAAAGGGCCAAGCCCATTAGTATTTTAGATCCGTCAGGATCCTATGCGACGCAGGTGCTCGCATTGGAATGTGTTACAGGGTATGATGCGTTAGATCTGGCCCTAAGCTGATCAGATGGTCTGCATGCGCGTATGATAAGGGCGTACGATATGGAAGGCACACTGGATCATGTCCAGTGATGCTGCCAAGTGGCCATGGGAGGCCAAGTGGCACTAATCTAACGGCGGGGAAAATCGGATCCATCAAAGCAAATCGGATCCACTCTCTCTCTTTCTCGTTACCCCTTTCAAGCTCTCTCTCTAAGGCCCTCTCCCAAGAACACGCACCCAGGAAACACCCCGCCCCACCGTGAACCACCCTTGGCCCCACCGTAAAATTCCAGTCTCCGGTTGAGTTTCAACCGTGAAACTCATGCGTTCAATCCCTCTCCCACCCAGAATACCCAGAAGGATGAAGATCTTGCAGATCTTCATATCCTCTGAACCCCCACATTCATACAAGCCCAGATAATTGAACAAACCTTCAAACATTTATGAACCCTAACCCCATTCGTTAGAACCCTAGCCCTAATAACCATGAGTCTCACGAACCCTAAACCCCCAAAAGTTCCAGATTCACATCATAAACCCCAAATCGAACATGCAGATCAAGACTATTAAGTTATGTGATTCAATTTACAATACCTTATGTCTTGAATGTTGGATCGTGTAAGCTCCTTTCGCTAATCCTCTTCCCCTCTCACTTTTCGCAGGTACGATGAAGCTAGGGTTCGTTTGTATTCGCGGCGGCCTTCAAGCGCTTCTCCAGAAATTTCTCCGACCCCTTCTTCTGTTTCCTTCTTTTCAATTTATAGTATTAGGGTTTAATTCGTTTAGGAAATGTTAGATTTAAGTTAGAGATTTGATTAGGTTAGATTAGATTTGTTTCAGAATTGATTCATTGTAATCTTATCTTGATTAATGAAGATTTTATTTTATTTCTTTTGTTATGAATTGATTTCCGTTTTATTCATTTTGTTAAGATTCAATTTGTGTTTAAGATTTGATTGAAGATTGGATTCAATGCTAGGATTTGATTCTGAAGATTCATGTTCATGGGCCTGGGCGTTTGGTTTCCAGATCTAGGGTTTGTGTGTTGCAGCGGCGGCCATTGCTGTGAGGAGGAAGATGGTGCACAGGACGCGGGTCGGTTTGACCCGGTCCGTCCCTGGTCCATGCTTGGCCTAGTACCCGAGTCTTTGGCCCAGTAACATCAATTCGTTTTGGCCCACGAGCAACAAAAACAACAAAAACCCAATAATCCACTTAACTTATTTAATTTACTTAAATTAGTTAATTAATTAATTAGTAGCAATAAACCAGTTAACTAATAATTTTAGTAATAAAAATTAAATAAAACCCTAATGGAAATGATTAACCTTAATAATGAGATTACTATAATTTAGCTCCTATTTATTTAGAAACAAAATTATATAATAATCCTACCAATAATAATAATCTAATTAGTGATTAATGATGATAATGTTATTTAGTGGGAATGCACAAGGATAATAAAAATAAGGAAATGACGAGGAACAGATGGGCCCAAAATGAATTGAACCTTAAATATTTGCAGTTCATACCTCTACTTATTTTAAACCAATTTATACGGGAATTTTATAGGAGATCGAGTTTAATAATAGGTATACTAAACCCTATGGCTCCTAATTTTTAACGCCCTTAATAAATTGAAACGGGAATCACATCGGGTAAATTTTGGGGTATGACAGCTGCCCCTATTTAATTATCTTGGATTGAATAGCGTGAGAATACGCAGGTCTCACGCTTTTCGGATTGAAGAGTTATTAAATAATGGAAGACCCCTAAATTTACCTCGTGCTTGAGTGTGAGTGAGAGAATCGTCCTGCTACAGCCTGAGTCTTACATAGCGAGGACTTGCCGTTAGTTGTGTAATTAGCTTACTGTATTGCCAACAAACTTTCGCAGTTTGTGAACCCCACTTACTATAGTTCTAGTAAGTTTTCACAGTTTATAAACCCCACAAGGATCACTCGCTATAGTTCTAGCAAGTTCATCTGCACCAATAGGATTACTTGTCATAACTCTGACTAGCTCACCTGCACTATTCGGATCATTTGTCCTAGTTCGGACAAATTTTACCTACGCCATTTGGATTATTTGTCCTGGTTTGGACAAATCTCGCCTACACCATTAGGATCACCTGTCCTGGTTCGGACAAATTTTACCTGCACCATTAGGATCATTTGCCCTGGTTCGGACAAATTCACCTGCACCATTTAGGATAATTTGCTATGCTTATAGCAACTTCACCTGCTCCATTTAGGCTAATTTGCTATGCTTATAGCAGACTCACCTGCACCAATAGGATCCTTTGTGAGGGTTATCGCAAATTCACCTGCACCATTAGGATCATTTGCGAGGGTTATCGCAAATTCACCTGCACCATTGGATCGCTTACCCCGGTTCGGGCAAGTTTACCTGCGTAGAAGTTGTTCTTTTTTTGTATGTGTATGCACCATGTGTATGCACCATGTGTATGCACCATGTGTATGCATCATGTGCATGCATATGCCCCTGTTGTTTGTATAATGTATGTGCATGAATGTTTACACATGCAAGTGTTGCGTGTATGCAAATGAGTATGTATGATAACTCCAACACCTTATCTCCTTATCACCCATTGCCTTTGTTTAACCCCTTTCGAAGTGTTTGTGAATCCTAGCTCGGATTGTATTTGAATGACCCACTGATATTATCCTTTGTGAAAGAGTTATATTAGATCAGAGTGATCGCAGCGTAGGGCGTATGTAGCCTTCCGGAGGTTTCGTAGTTTTATCCTATTGCTTTTGTGTTGAAAGTTTGTAAGTTTCTCATGTTAAATCCAAGTTAAAGCTTATGAAAATAATTTAATCTTTGCAAATGGTATTGAAATGAGAAAGAAAGCGTAGTATGCAAGAAAAGAAATTTGTATTGATATTGCCTTGAATTGGCGAGTGTACAAAAATGCAAGAAAAGAAAATGACAAATAGAAATGATATCAATACTGCCGTTGGTCCTTTGTTATCAAGGGTCCCAATAATCCTTCGACCTTAGAAGTAGATGATTGCACGAATCCCTATCCTTCGTAGTCTATATTCAGCTTATGACCAATAATCCTGCCTTTGCTAGGCGTAATTCTTGACCGCATCAGAATTGATTGGGTGCGGTAGCTCGTCCCCATCCATTGTAGTGAGAACTAACGCTCCTCCTGAGAACACCGTTTTTACAATATATGGACCTTCGTAGTTCGGTGTCCATTTTCCACGGGCGTCAAGTCGAGGTAATAGTATTTTCTTGAGAACAATATCACCTTCTTTGTAAGTTCGAGGACGAACCTTTTTATCGAACGCCTTTTTCATCCTTTTCTGATAGAGTTGCCCGTGACACAAAGTCGTCAGTCGCTTTTCTTCAACGAGGTTAAGCTGATCGAAACGAGTTTTTACCCATTCCGATTCTTCTAACTTTGTGTCAGCCAGGACTCTTAATGAAGGAATCTCCACTTCGATAGGGAGGACTGCTTCCATGCCGTAAACCAAAGAGAATGGTGTTGCTCCTGTAGATGTGCGCACCGAGGTTCCGTAACCGTATAGGGCGAAGGGAAGCATTTCGTGCCAATCCTTGTATGTTTTCACCATCTTTTGTATTATCTTTTTGATATTTTTATTTGCAGCTTCGACAGCGCCGTTCATCTTAGGCCTGTATGGTGAAGAATTGTGGTGTTCAATCTTGAACTCCTCGCACAGCTCCCTCATCATGTTGTTGTTTAGATTCGACCCATTGTCGGTGATAATCCTGTTTGGAACCCCATACCGGCATATGATGTTATGCTTGATGAACCGAGTGACTACTTGTCTCGTCACGTTGGTGTAAGAAGCAGCTTCGACCCATTTGGTGAAATAGTCTATGGCCACCCATATGAATCGGTGTCCATTTGAGGCTTTCGGTTCGATCATCCCTATCATGTCAATCCCCCACATTGCGAACGACCACGGTGAACTCAGAACGTTCAACGGATTTGGCGGTACATGTACTTTATCAGCGTAAATCTGGCACTTGTGACATGTTCTTGCATATTGGAAACAGTCAGCTTCCATTGTTAACCAGTAATACCCCGCTCGTAGTATTTTTCTAGCCATTGAGTGTCCATTTGCATGAGTTTCGAAGGTTCCTTCATGTACTTCTCTGATAATCTCCTTGGCCTCATTTTTATCCACACACCTTAGTAACACCGAGTCGTAATTTCTTTTGTATAGGATATTTCCGCTCAGGAAGAACTTAGCTGCCAATCTCCTTAGTGTCTTTTTATCAATCGTGGAGACGTTCTCCGGGTATTCTTGTTTCTCCAAGTACCTTTTGATATCGTGGTACCATGGTTTGTTGTCAGACTGCTCCTCGATTGTGAGACAATAAGCAGGCTCATCAAAGTGTCTAACCGTTATCCGTGGTTCGTGGTTTGGCCAGGTCACTTTGAACATAGAGGAAAGTGTTGCTAATGCGTCAGCCATTTGATTTTCTTCCCTTGGGATATGAGTAAAAGTGATCGTCTCAAACTCAGCCATTAACTCCAGTATAAGGTCTCGATATGGGATTAGCTTTGAATCTCGAGTATCCCATTCTTTGTTGACTTGGTGGATTACTAGTGCTGAATCCCCGTACACCTCAAGCAATTTAATCCTTAGATCGATTGTCGCTTCTAACCCCAATATGCATGCTTCATATTCTGCAATGTTGTTGGTGCAGTCAAAGCATAGTCTTGCAGTGAAGGGTAAGTGCCGATTGTCAGGAGATGTCAAGACTGCCCCTATATCATGTCCTAGTGCATTTGAAGCGCCATCGAACGTAAGTGTCCATATTGCCCCCGGTTCAGGTCCTTCGTCGGGGCCTGGTATTTCGTAGTCCCTTACCACCATGATATCTTCGTCAGGAAAGTCGAACTTCATAGATTGGTATTCTTCGAGGGGATGATGAGCAAGATGTTCTGCCAGTACACTCCCTTTTATCGCCTTTTGGGTGACGTATTGTATGTCGTATTCTGACAACAACATTTGCCATCTTGCAATTCTACCTGTGAGAGCCTGCTTTTCGAACACGTATTTCAAAGGATCCATTCTCGTTATCAGCCATGTGGAATGGTTCAGCATATATTGCCTTAGACGTTTGGAGGCCCATGCTAGGGCACAACATGTCTTTTCCAATGGTGAATATCGAAACTCGCAATCCGTGAATTTCTTGCTTAGATAGTAGATAGCGTGTTCTTTCCTGCCTGTTTCATCCTGTTGCCCCAGTACGCACCCCATAGACCTCTCGAGAACTGTGAGGTACATGATCAGTGGTCTCCCTGGTACAGGAGGTAAGAGTATCGGTGATTCTTGCAAGTAGTTCTTGTCATACCCCAATTTTGCCCCGAATTTTAAATTCATCCTTAATTCATACCATGAGGCTTGCCCTTATCATCCTGCGTCATTACATCATACACATTTCATATAGTCATGATCCATTAGTTAAAATTTCATCAGCATTCCATAACTCATTGGCATTTAAGATTTCATAATATTTAAGATTTTATAATTTTTGTTTAGTTGGCATTTTAGTCCTCTTTAATATTAGTTTTCTAGTTGATTTTTGTTTACATTATTTTTGTAGTTTTTTTGTTTTTTTTTTATTCCAAGACATTTTAGATTGGATTTATTAGTTAAAATCATATTTTAACTACTAATACCAACCTGAATGATTTGAGATAAGAATTAAAATAATTCAATTATCATTAAATCAGTCGCAAAAAAGGACATTTCTAATAACAAAAGTGTTAACAAAAATTACAGTTATCACACAAAAACCAGTAATTACACAAATACAATTCAAATGAGCTGCATAAGTTTCTCCAGTCACATTTCCAACATTTGTATCACCATCATTTATCATGTATAGCAGCTCCATCAAATTTCCCCCCAAAACCAATGCTAATTCCTCTATAAAGGAGGAGCAACAACAGATGGAAAAGAAGGGGAGGAAAAACGAAAAAAAGAAAACCTCACCACACCGCAAAATCCGCAGCCTTCAGAAATCAGCCTCAACAACAACCCCAACCTCTGCTGAATTCAAACCGAAAATACACACAAAAATACAGAGAACATACAACCTAATCTCACCCTCTTCAATCACTCATCCACAACACACAATCGCACAGAACAAAAACCGAATCACACCCACGCAAGAACTCACTCAACCCACCATAATCATAAACTCAAACCACAGAAGGAATAGCGCACAAATCGCGGAAAGGAAGACGAACAAGAATCGCAGAACAAGTTCAAGCAACAGAAGAAGTTGATCGAAGGAGATCAAGAGGAATTCGAAATGTAACGTACCTGTGTTCTTTCATTTTTCCTTTTCCGTTAATTTTTCTTTTCAATCGATTGAAATCTGTATCTTGTAAATCTCTGCGGAATCGTTTTGAAAAGGGGTTAGGGTTCTTGCTTGATTTGAATTTTGTTTTTGATATGAGAGAATCGCGAGATACCGAGAGAGATTTTGAGAGGTGTGAGAGTTTCATATTGTTGTTCTTTCATTTTCTTCACTGATGTTAGAAATGAGAGAGAGCAGAGCGTAGATATCGTGAGAGAGGAGAGTTTCACGGTTTGAAGAATCAAGCTGTCATGTTCCTAGGGTTTTCTTTGAACCCGAATTTGGTGAAGTGGAAGGGGCTCTCGGATCCGGTTCAGACCGGTCCGGCCCAACTGGTTTTTATTTGCTGTATTTAGTTTTTATTTTGTTTTTCATGGGCCAGCATTTTCCAATCGGGCCTTACTTCAATAATACAACTTAAGTTTATTTGTTTTAACTACATGATTTAGTTAGTTAAGTATTTAATTATTTTATTAAATTGATTAAATTTATTTTAGTCGATTTAATTTTGTTAATTAAATTTTTAATAACTCAATTAATTAGTTAAGTGCATTTTAATTAATTAAGAAAATTCACACCCAAAAAATATTTTCATTCAAATAAACTTCTCATCGAGTCCATTTCAAACATCATCACAAAAACTCAAATCATTTCAAACTCATTATTTCATTTTTTCGCCCAAGCGCGAAGTCTTTTCTTCGCCCAAGTGCAAATTTCACCCAAGTGTGAATCTCATTTCAAAAATTGTCTTTTCCGCTCAAGTGCGATTAGACCCATTTCATAAACCCTAAAACGCTTGATCCAACGTCAAGTTGTTAATCTTCTTTTTTACTAATCAAAGTGATTAAGTGACAAGGGGTGTACACCTCTTGAATACCTTCGATCCTTTGAATCAAATTTTAAAATATTCTTTCTTAATTAAATCAAAGTGATTAAGTGACAAGGGGTGCACACCTCTTGAATACCTTTGATCCTTTGAATCAAACGATTAAAAAATATTTCTTAATTAAATCAAAGTGATTAAGTGACAAGGGGTGCACACCTCTTGAATACCTTTGATCCTTTGAATCAAACGATTAAACAATATTTCTTAATTAAATCAAAGTGATTAAGTGACAAGGGGTGCACACCTCTTGAATACCTTTGATCCTTTGAATCAAACCTTAAAAGTTATTTCTTAATTAAATCAAAGTGATTAAGTGACAAGGGGTGTACACCTCTTGAATACCTTTGATCCTTTGAACCAAAAACATCCATCCTAAAATCAATCAACAAACTCGTAGTTCTTTCGAACTACAATCGCTCTGATTCTTCCATTGAAGATATGTAGGCACAAGATTCAAATGTCTTGGCGAGCACACTAATAAAAAATATAATTTCGTAGGCTCGAACTACGATTGCTCTGACTTTCCCCATTGGGAATACGTAGGCACAAGACACAAACGTCTTGGCGAGCATAATAATAAAACAACCTTTTCTTTTTTCTCCATAATAAAAAACCAAAAACATGTTCTTTTCTCTTAATGAAATAAACGTAGACTTAAGCTAACACTCGATTGCGAAACAACTAAATGGGTCCCATCGAGTACGATGGAGGTAAGGGGTGCTAATACCTTCCCCTTACTTAACCGACTCCCGAACCCAAATTTGGTTGTGAAGACCATCTTTGTCCATTTCATTTCATTTGTGGGTTTTATCAATATTTTCCCATTCCCATTGGAATAAATAAAATTTGGTGGCGACTCTGTTTGTTACCATTTCGTGGCGATCATTTTTTGACCCGCGACAGTTCTTTATAGTTTCGAATGCTACTTGACAATCGTCATTCCACTTGATAGGTTGATATTTCCTGAGCAGCTTGAATATAGGCTCACATGTAGCCGTCAGATGTGAAATAAACCTCGAGATATAATTCAATCGACCCAAGAACCCACGAACCTCTTTTTCTGTTTTTGGAACAGGCATTGCTTGTATTGCTTTTTCTTTGTCGGGATCAACCTTTATGCCTCGTTGGCTCACAATGAATCCCAATAGCTTTCCTGACCTCACGCCAAATGTACACTTGTTCGGGTTTAACCTCAGCTTGAACTTCTTTAAACGCTCGAACAGCTTATGTAGGTGTGTGATATGCTCTTCTTCTATGCAAGATTTGGCAATCATATCGTCTACATATACCTCGATCTCCTTGTGAATCATGTCATGGAACAGTGTGACCATGGCTCTTTGGTATGTTGCCCCTGCATTTCGCAATCCGAAAGGCATTACCTTGTAGCAGAAGGTACCCTAGGATGTCATGAAGGTTGTCTTCTCCATGTCCTCGGGAGCCATTTTGATCTGATTATACCCGGAGAACCCATCCATAAAGGAAAACACCGAAGCTTGTGTTGTATTATATACCAAGACATCTATATGCGGTAGTGGAAAATCGTCCTTTGGACTTGCTTTGTTTAGATCCCTGTAATCCATACACATGCGTACCTTCCCGTCTTTCTTAGGAACTGGCACTATGTTGGAAATCCATGGTAGATAGTCAACTACAGCAAGAAACCCGGCGTCGAACTGTTTGAGCACTTCTTCCCTGATTTTACTATCCATATCCGGTCGAACTCTTCTGCGCTTTTGCCTGACAGGTGCACATCCTTCTTTGAGTGGTAACCTATGTACAACAATATCAGTATCCAACCCCGGCATGTCACGGTATGACCAAGCAAATATCTCTGCATACTCGTGGAGGAGCTTGGTTAGCGTCACTTTCACATCCTCGTTTAGTGTTGCCCCAATCTTGATGTTCTTGGGTTCTTCGTCTGTACCCAAATTTATGGTTTCAATGGCCTTTTGAGGAGGGAGCATGCTTTTGGATTCCTTATCCATTAAACTTGACAACTCCTCCAGAAGTTCATCGTCTTCCTCATCCCCTTCTTCGGACTGATTAGCGAGAGCCTCGAGTTTGTACAGAGTTTCAGCAGTATTATTATCGGTAGTGTTAGAAGGTGATCTGCACACGTTTTATGTTTTGTTTTTAGTATGCAAATATGAACGTGCTTTTTGTGCAAGAAATTTATTTGTCATTTTGAAAGGAGAAGAAATAAATGCGGGAAAAGACAATGTTTTCAATACCAAATGCAAAGACAATTTTATTAATAAACTTTTAAAAGGGAAATAAAACACACAAAAGCAAATTACTTTGAAATAAAAATTATCTCCGGTATCTCCAGGCTTGTCCAATTCTGAAGTTGTTCTCCTGGTCTGACCTCTCGGATGAAGTTGGACGTTCCTTCCTTAGGATCCTTGTTGGATACCATAGCCACATGTTCATATCCTCCTGTTACGAAAGTCTGCGTAATCGGGGGGAATTGTCGCTCCTCTTTCACAGTGCTTGTGACCTTTGATGGTTGGTATCCCAGCCCTAGGCGATCCTTCTTCTCTAAGATCTCCGGTACTTTGCCCCAGCCTTCTACATTCAAGTCTTGTAGATCTCTCCAAGATGTTACCGCCCTTCGCACTTTCTCCACAGGTAGTGTGACAGCAGTTGCAATCTCCAATGCCTGGAATGCAGTCTCCAGTGCCCCTTCTCCGACCTCAATGTATCTGTACGAATCCAGGTTGCTGACGAATATGTCTTCCTCTCCATTAACGGTCACTATAGAATTTCCATCCACAAACTTTATCTTCTGATGGAGGGTGGAGGTGACTGCCCCAGCTGCGTGAATCCAAGGACGCCCTAGTAGGCAGGTATAAGCTGGTTCAATCTCCATCTCTTGGAAATTGATGCAGAAGGTATGAGGGCCAATTATAACAGGAAGGTCTACTTCTCCAAACACCGGACTCTGTGATCCGTCAAATGCTTTAACCACCAGACGACTTGGTCTAACCACAAGACCCTCCAAAGCTATTTTATCCAGTGTAGCCTTTGGCATCATGTTTAGTGATGAACCTGTGTCAATCAGAACTCTATCCAGATGAGCCTTTCCACATTGTATAGAGATATGTAAGGCTTTATTGTGCGCCCTTCCATGTGGAGGTAACTCATGATCACTAAAACCCAAGCATGCCCCAGCAGTTAGATTAGCCACCATTCCGTCAAACTGATTGACTGTGATGTCTTTAGTTACATGGGCAGCATTTAAAATCTTCATCAGGGCGTCTCGATGCCTCTCGGAGTGTATCAGCAATGATAAGAGTGATATCTTAGAAGGTGTCTAATGTAACTGATCCACCACCCTATAGTCGCTTTTCTTGATCAAAGCAAGAAACTCTTCAGCATCCTTATTGCTAGCTTCTTTATCCTTGGGCTCAGCCTCGTTATTTGGTCTCACGACAGCTTGATCACCAGACTTTGTCGAGTTTTCATTAGACGTGGGTTGCGTTTGTGCAGTTTTGAATATACGACCACTACGGGTCATGCCCCCAGGTCCTACAATGCTTGACACAGCAGGATTGATACCAGAGTTGTACTCCCAGGGCACCGCTTTCATTTTGTCCAAAGGATATGGATCCTTGATTGGGATTATCCTAGTATGCTCTTGCGTTGGTATCATCAATAGTGGTCTCGCACAGGGGATGATTAACGGCTTTCTTGCCCCTTGACTGGGTATGATCAACGGCTCGTTCCTATCCACCATAGCCACATACTCTTCCTCAGAATGTTCCTTCAGCTGAATCAATCCTTGATCCATGAGTCTCTGCAGAGTGTCTTTAAAAGCCCCATTGTGTTCTAAGATGAACCCCTTTATAAATAGATACCTCTTAAGGGCGTCTATGGGGGAGCTTCTTTGTTGAACCAACTCTTGCTCAGTAACGACCTCAATTGCATTGACTGCGCCATCATGGTGTGGCATAGGATTTGTTTTCACATTAGGTTTGTCAAAGGCGAATGCCCCCGACTCTATCAGATCTTGGCCTATATGTTTGAAAGCCCAGCATTTCTCCAATGTGTGTCCGGGAGAATTGGCGTGAAATTCACACCTTTCATTAGCTTTGTAGTTGGGTGTGATCTTGCCTGGAGGAGGAGGTGCCAATGGTTTAATTTCTACCAAGGACTCATTTATCAGATATCTTAGTATATCCTTCTTGGAAGTAGGTAGCGGATCGAATCTCCTTTGTTGACCTTGGAACCGGTTTTGTTCCGGTGGAAATGACATGGGGGGTCTAGCTTCCTGATGCACCACTGCATTAGTCTCTCCTTCCTTTTTCTTTGCGAATGTGGGAGCAGGCCTTTTTGATTGATACGATCCAGATGATGCCCCTTGTATCTTCCCATTCTTAATTCCGTTCTCTATCCTTTCACCGATAACCACTAAGTCCGAAAATCCTGAGGATACACTTCCGACCATTTTATCGTCGTATGGTCCTTGCAACGTAGCCATAAACATGTCTACAAGTTCTTTCTCCAACAGGGGAGGTTGGACTCGGGAAGCCATTTCCCTCCACCTCTGGGCATACTCCTTGAACGATTCCTCTTTCTTCTGTGACAAATTTTGGAGTTGCATCCGATTGGGTGCCATGTCCAAATTGTACTTGTATTGTTTCAAGAATGTATTAGCAAGGTCATTCCAGCTTCGGATGTAAGACTTCTCTAGTTGCATATACCAGTCAACCAACGCTCCGCTCAAGCTATCTTAGAAAAAAAGAATCATCAGCTTTTGATCATGAGCATAAGCAGCCATCTTTGCACATACATGCGCAAATGATTCCTCGGACATGTGAGCCCCTTGTATTTTTCAAAGTTTGGAACTTTGAACTTGTGTGGAATTGTCAGATCCGGGACTAAACTCATTTCAAAAGTATCCACGTCGAAGGCATCATATCCTTCTACAGCTTTCAGTCTCTCTTCCAATGCCTTGATTTGTCCACTATCCTTAGAATCCTCCCCAGAATTAGTAGAGGTCAGCTTGGGTTGAGGGACTTGGTTTGTGGCATCAGTGTCCCCATACTGTAGATCCAAGTAGTCCTCATCCTTAAGAGGATTGTTGACAGGAATACAAACTGTGCAAGACGTCCCTTCCTTTTGAGCAACAGGGATAAATCCTTCTTGAGAGGCTTATCCTTCCTCATGGGTTGTGATTACCCTTTTAGAGGAGTGAGCATTCGTTTTGTGAGGGCCATGGCCTCGAACATATCCTAACAATGGGTTGCCATCATTTGGCATCTCTTCATACTGATCCTGAACCTCCTTAGCTTTGTCTTGCTTATCCTTGAGGTCTTTCATGAAACTCAGCATTTGGGTCATTCCTCCCTTGAGGTCCTCAACAGTGCCTTTCAGTTGGGTCATTTCCTCGCGAAGGGCGGCTTGATTCTGCTCTAGTTGTTCCATTGCTTTCTTCTTCTGAGCTCTTGTCTGGATGAGCGATCGGGTTGCAATGGCGTGACTGGAGATGAAGACAGTTTTCCCTTTAATGTTTTGAAAAAAATGCAATGATATGCGTGCTATGAATGATATGCAAATGCTATGCTCATGTCTTATCCACATTGTTATTATAATATATTTATATATATATTTATATATAATCATATATGTCTATATATATATATATATATATATATATATATTATTTCTTTTTTGTTTTTTTTTGTAGTAAGAACCTCTTTTTTTGAATAATCCTTTTTGGTGAAAAATTGCGAAGAAATTGAATAATGCGGAAATAAACACACTTCATTAATTCAAAACTTAAATGAAAGTACAATTTAACTTGTTCATGTTGCGAAAGGAAATAAACAAACAAAGAAATTAAACTTTCAAATAAAATAAAACTATAAATGACTAAGAACGCCTATGAATGTCCTCCTTGAATTTGTCCACCATGTCTCTACAAAGCTCCATGAACTCCTTGACTTCTCTAGGAAGGATAATAGGAGATGATTCCGCCTTTGCCAAACTCTTTGGAATGTCTAGGATTAAATCATTGCACAAATAGACCAACTTGTCATAATTTTCACGACATTTCTCATATTCTTCAAGCATCTTGGGAACCATGCTCACATGCTCATATGCCGTAGAAACAATTGTGTATTGTCTTTTCCAATAATCCCCTTCATCCCTTGAAGCCTCACACATCTCCCTTTGCCTTATAAGTAATTGCCTAAGCAAGGCCATAGCCTGAAGTGCTCTGTGACGCTCATCGGTGCGCTGTAAAAGTGCTTCTTCCGCAGTCAATCTCCTTGTGCGTTCTTCTTGTCCAGAATTGCGAGCTTCTTGAAGATCAAATTTGAGATTTCTTATTTCTACCTCTTGATCTTTAGTCCTATCCGTTAATTCAAAGACCACAACTTCTAGATTTTTCTCGGATTCCGCTTTGTCATGGGAAGCCTTTTCATAACGCCTCCTCCACCTTGCAATTTCTATATTCGCTTGTTCCAACCTTTAATTATGTGCAATTAAATCAAAGTTGGCACTTAGTACTCCTTCGGTTGCACGCTTTATTTTATTCCTTTGTCTATCATTCTCTTCCTTAGTGGCTTGAAGCTCTTGGCTCTTCTCCTTAAGATCGAAGCGTAGTTGGCTTTTTTCGTTGGAAAGTCGATGTATGTCAAGCTCTAATTTTTCCTTTTCCTTACGGGACGCCTCTAGGGCAGCCTTGATTCCTTCTATCTCTTCGATGGATAGAGAAATAGGATTAGGAGAATCGGGCTTGTACGTGGGATCCACAACAAAAGGTAGCAAAATCTTTCCAACTCTCTCTTGAACCCATTTGGTGTAAGGTTCCTTAGCAACAATATTCTTCGGCCCATAGTTCTTTGTTTGAACATGCTTCCATGCTTGAATTATTTTCTTTAATGTTCTTGGATCTCCTTTCCCATTGTCATGCAAAATTAATCCTCCCACTTGTTGATCGGAAGGCTCACAATCCATAGAATGACCCAATTGGCGCAATGCAAGCACGGGATTATAATTAATACAACCCAAAGTTCCCATTAAAGGCACATTATTAAATTCTCCACATTTATAAATAATTCTCTCAGAATTTAATTTCCTTGCAAACCAAAAGATAGAATCCGCCTTGAGAGCTCTTAGTTTTTGAGACTATTCATGCCTAGTCAAATCTTTGATTAAATAGCTAGCCTTGTAAAGATGAGAAGTCAACCAAGAGTACAATAAATGAAGACAACAAGATATCGCTCCCCTTTTCTTTTCATAAAGATCATGGATAGTATAATAAATATTAGCAAGAATAGTAGGAGTTGGATCCTCATTTGAATTTCTGAAGGAGGTGAAGACATGGATAGCAGCATCATCAACATACTCTGCCTTATTAGGCAATAAAACAACACCAAAATTAAAAGAGCTAAAAAATGTCCACAAATGTCCCATTGTTTCTTTTGAGCATAAGACATAGCTTGAGCTTCTAAATAAGTTCTTTTAATTCCCTGTATTCTTCCATCAGTTTTGTGATTAGCTTCTAAATCCGCAACGGGCACTTCCAAAGCTTTGGCCAAATCAGACATCTCAACCTTTTTCCCAGCACCTGTATAGAATCCCTTTTTTACTCTTGAAAACCCAAGCATAGCATCCATCTCCTCCAAGGTAGGAGCCAACTGAAAATCCTGAAAAGTGAAACATCTAAGCGGCGGATCATAGAACTGGATCAAAGCGGTGATTGCTTCTTCTTGAACCTTAACCTTGAGCAAGTCCAAAATATCCCCATAACGGCCCTCAAACCTGTTCAAAGCAGTTGATGACATTTTATCCCTAATATTTCTCAATTTCTTGATATCAGGCACTGAGACGGTGAGGTGGACAATAGACTTCTTAGCATTCATTTTCCTGAATTTCACCAAAAAAGAATTATTATTATTATTATTATTATTATTTATTCTTCTTTTTTCTTCTTCCCTTTTTTTTTACCTGTGGATAAGACATGATAAAAAAAATGCATATGATGTATGATGCATGCAAATAATTATACAAAAAAAACACAATATTATAATAATAATAATAAGCACATATTCAGCATATAATCACATAGGCCCTAAGTTCATAGGTTCGACGTAACGGCTCGGGAGCCTACCCTTCCCACAGGAATGTTCTAGAAGGTCTCATGGGATCATTCGTAGCCGCCGAGACTTTTTGTCTCTTTGGATTTTGGAACAACTCATTGGTCCATGAGGTTCGAATTTTAGGGGTTGGTTCCCAGAGAGATCAGCTAAATACCCAGTCCAGCCCTCAACAAGGTCGAGCCTCGTATTAGACCTTTCCGAATATTTAACTCACTCTGAGTGGAATTATAACAAGACTCGTAAGCGATGTAGTTCCCCTCTGGTCTTAATTATAATTCTCACACTTAGGTTTAACAGCAGTAATATATAACCCAACAGTGCAAAATTATATAACAGTTAAGCATTTAATGCAAATATGGCAAATAAACATTTAATAAAAAAAAAATAAATAAATAAAGAATTAAAAATTTATTATTAAAAGATAAACCTTCCCCCAAACCCTAAAAGTGGCAAGTTTGCCAAACCCTAAAATGCGCCAAAAAACCTAAACCACAAACCACACACCTAAACCCTCTCAAACCTTAGGAGCATAATAATTAACCTATAGTGTTATCCCCAGCAGAGTCGCCAGCTGTAGCAACCTGCCCTAAAATTGAAAGGTTTAGAGTCGTCAACTATTCTGAAGGGCGAATAGGAAACCCTACGCAGATGTGAGATTCAGGGTAAGTTATTATAATCAGGTTGAGGGAAGGTGTTAGGCAACCTCAACCCTTTCCTAAAGGCTAACATTGTAAAGATAAGGTTCATGGCAATAATTATGAGGTTTATAGCTAATGAATTGAAAAGGGTAAAAAATAAGATTTAAGAATGAATTGAAATTATAGGGGGGAAGACTCGCCTTGTTACCAAGTGCCTACGTACCTCCTTATGGAGGATCAGAGTCAACGTAGTTCGGGCACAGGGTTGTACGCCTTAGGATTGAATTCGTGGTTTGAAATTGTTTTAAAGGCTTTTTGAATGGCCTATCGTAGTTTTGAAATTTGTTTTGAAAGGTGAAAATATTTTGAGGCTTGGCGTACAACCCTGATTTGATTTGGCACCGTTAGATGCGGTGACCAATAGGTTTGGTCAGTATAGCTAACGGATTACGGAGCATTGCTGATTACTCAGATCGATAGATTGATCGTCGAGGGCAGCAAATTAAAATGTATTTTAATTTGTGTATTTTTATCTCTCGTCTAAAGCGACTAATAGATTTAGTCGGGTCGAGGTGAGAATTAATGAGAGTTAATTAAATAATTATTTCTCGTCTACAACGACTAATAGATTTAGTCGGCTCGAGGAGAAATTAAATTGAATCAAAAAAACAAACAATCAACCAATTAACGTTTTAAGATTAATTAATTTAAATGTTATCATTTTTTATGTTATCATTTTTTTATGTGAAAATTTAGGGGTGTAAATTGAGAAAGAGATTTGGGCCCATTAGTTTCTTTTCTTTTGCGCAAGAGGGGGGTGTATTTTTGTTTAAGGGTAGCAATTAGAGGGTGTGTGGATAGTAAAGGGCCAAGCCCATTAGTATTTTAGATCCATCAGGATCCTATGCGACGCAGGTGCACGCATTGGAATGTGTTACAGGGTATGATGCGTTAGATCTGGCCCTAAGCTGATCAGATGGTCTGCATGCGCGTATGATAAGGGCGTACGATATGGAAGGCACACTGGATCATGTCCAGTGATGCTGCCAAGTGGCCATGGGAGGCCAAGTGGCACTAATCTAACGGCGGGGAAAATCGGATCCATCAAAGCAAAAGAGAGGAGAGATTTTCATTTTTCAAGATCCACTCTCTCTCTTTCTCGTTACCCCTTTCAAGCTCTCTCTCTCTAAGGCCCTCTCCCAAGAACACGCACCCAGGAAACACCCCGCCCCACCGTGAACCACCCTTGGCCCCACCGTAAAATTCCAGTCTCCGGTTGAGTTTCAACCGTGAAACTCATGCGTTCAATCCCTCTCCCACCCAGAATACCCAGAAGGATGAAGATCTTGCAGATCTTCATATCCTCCGAACCCCCACATTCATACAAGCCCAGATAATTGTGAAGGATAGAAAAACACTTAGAAAGGGGGGGTTTGAATAAGTGTAGCTTTAAAAACTTGACAGATAAAAATAAATTGCACAGTTATTTTTATCCTGGTTCGTTGTTAACTAAACTACTCCAGTCCACCCCCGCAGAGATGATTTACCTCAACTGAGGATTTAATCCACTAATCGCACGGATTACAATGGTTCTCCACTTAGTCAGCAACTAAGTCTTCCAGAGTCTTCTGATCACACACTGATCACTCCAGGAACAACTGCTTAGATACCCTCTAAGACTTTTCTAGAGTATACTGATCCACACGATCACTCTAGTTACAACCTGCTTAGATAACCTCTAAGACTTCCTAGAGTATTCTGATCCACACGATCACTCTAGTTCCTTACAACTTAATGTAATCAATTCTAAGAGTATTACAAATGCTTCTTAAAAGCGATAATCACAAACTGTGATATTTCTCTTAACGTTTAAGCTTAATCTCACTAATATATTACAACAGCAATGTAGTGAGCTTTGATGAAGATGAAGATTCTGAGCTTTTAATTTGAACAGAGTTTCAGCAAGTTAATATGAGTTGTTTTGGTGCGGAATCGTTAACCTTGCTTCTCATCAGAACTTCATATTTATAGGCGTTGGAGAAGATGACCGTTGAGTGCATTTAATGCTTTGCGTGTTCCGTACAGCATCGCATTTAATGTTATACGCTTTTGTCAACTACCTCGAGCCTTGTTCACGCTGTGTCTACTGACGTAGCCTTTAGTAGCTTTTAACGTTCCTTTTGTCAGTCAGCGTAGCTTGCCACTTGTACTTCCTTCTGATCTGATGTTTGTGAATACAACGTTTGAATATCATCAGAGTCAAACAGCTTGGTGCATAACATCTTCTGATCTTCTGACCTTGAAGTGCTTCTGAGCGTGATACCATCAGAACTTCAGTGCTTCTGTTCTCTTGTTCTTCTGATGCTTCCATAGACCCATGTTCTGATTCTGCTTCGACCATCTTCTGATGTCTTGCCAGACCATGTTCTGATGTTGCATGCTGAACCTTTTGAGACAAAGCTTCTGAGCGCTGAATTATGCATACTCTTTATATATTTCCTGAAAAGGAAATTGCATTGGATTAGAGTACCATATTATCTTAAGCAAAATTCATATTATTGTTATCATCAAAACTAAGATAATTGATCAGAACAAATCTTGTTCTAACAATCTCCCCCTTTTTGATGATGACAAAAACATATATAAATGATATGAATTTGCGATCAGAAAGAGCAGACGGCAAAAGACAAATTACACAGCTATAGCATAAGCATATGAATATGTCTCCCCCTGAGATTAACAATCTCCCCCTGAGATAAATAATCTCCCCCTGAAATAAATACTCGAAGAACTTTAATAAAAGACTTCCCTGATTATTTCGGTAGAGACGATCATATAAGCTTCTGTCTTCAGAGAATTCATAGCTTCTGACTTCTGCTTCCATTGGACAGCTTCAGAACTAGAATTTCTTTAGATCCCTAGAACACTCACAGCTTCTGATTCCTGCTTCCATCTAGGACAGCTTCAGAACTTGAATTTCTTTGATCTTCTGAACATTCACAGCTTCTGACTTCTGCTTCCATCTAGGACAGCTTCAGAACTTGAGTTTTCTGGATCTTTAGAACATTCACAGCTTCTGATTTCTGCTTCCCTCGGATAGCTTCAGAGCTTTGAATTTCTACCAACATCACTTCATGCTAGATTTGTATCAGAACATTGTTGAATGTACCAGAGCATCATCTGAGCATCTCTACATCCTGAAATGTTACAGAACAAAAACTAAACGACAAAAGTCAGCATGAACGAGTCAGAACATAAAATGTATATTAGAACACATGATATGTATCAGAGCCATATAGGCTAAAATAATGTATCAAGGCAAATAGAATTTTGTCAGATCAAATAGACAAATATGGATCAAATTCTATTATCAGTGCTTCTGATCTCTGAAGCTTGACAACACTCGGCTTGCTTCAGTTTCCATGGTTTTGCTTCTGTGTTTGCTTTGAAGATTCTCTTCACTTCTTTATACCTGCAAAACACTTAAACCATATAGAACTTGCAGTTCTTGTTAGTAAATGTGTGGGAGCTTTACCCAGCAACTGATAGATTAATCAAATCATTTATCATTTATCTTCTCCCCCTTTTTGTCATATCATCAAAAAGCAAAAAAGATTCAGAGATAAACAAAACGAAACACACGGAGGAAGAAGATGATTACATTGAAGTTCAAACAGCAGGTAGAAGTACAAGAAGATAAGAAAGATCAGATGCACAAAACAAAACAGATGCAACGAAAAGAAAGAGACAACACAGACTCAATCTAAGATGGCCCTAGTCTTGACAAGATCTTGGTCAGCATCTCTTGAACCTTATTGTTGTGTCCTTCTTGCCTCACCATGAAAGCGTTATACTTATCATTGAGTGAGCTTTGCTCATCCTGTCTCTTCTGAATTTCTTCCAGAGTCCTTGCAAGACGGGAAGATTCATCAGAAGAAGCTTCACAGCTTCTGTCCACAGGGATGACATGTTGATCTGCAGCTTCCATAGATAGATCATTTGTAGGGATTTCCTCAACAGGAACAGTTTTAGCAACATGATCTTCAGCATCTGCTTCTTGCATAGAAGCATCTCCATATTCTGCAGCAGGAATTTCCGATTCTCCATTCTCAAGTGCCTGAAGAATGGCAGCTAGATTCCTGGGAGCAGAAGGACCTTCAACTTCTGGTGGGTCAACAACTTCTGGAATGACCAAGCTTGGGTCATTCTTAGAAGGGTTTTCCCTCAGAAAGTCAAAGAGAGTCTTGAAATCCCCAAGTAGAACAGGATATTGAGGTATCCAGACCACAATCTCCCTGCAAGGATTGGCTTCCAATGCAGCAGCGAGTCTTAATTGTTCCATCTCATCCAAGAAGGGCTTCTCTTCCAACAGATGTCTTCCTTTGAGACTAGCAAACCAGAAGTCTTCATAATTCCTCAGAATTCCACGAGGCCGTGGGGCAGCAGCTACACAGGCTTCCTGAAGTTCTAAAAACAGAGCATCTGATTCTCTGCGAAAAATCCTCCAGAAGTTCCGCATAGCAACATCATTCAATCCAGAACTTTCAGCAATTCTGAGAGTATCAAAGGTACTTCTGAGATTCCTCTTTATGTTTTCAAAAACTACACCAATAGGATATACAGGGTGGAATTTTATTTGGGTTTTTGAAAAGGCAGGGTTGGAAGTGAAGTACGGATGAGGTTCTCTATCCAACCTATAAGAAGATTCTGCTTCAGTATCAGAATCTAACACTACCACTTCAGCTTCAGGACGAGGCTTGGGAGTGTAGTTGTAATCACGGAGCAGCTGCTCATGTGATGCAGAGGTTGGAAAAGGAGAATCACAAAGATTGTTTTGAGAGGTGGAGGGAGTATGTTCAAGGGTGGCATTTAGAGAAGGTTGAGATGGAAAGAGAGTTTGAAGAGGTGGTATATCCAGAACAGGATTTATGGTAGGTGGAGAGGAAGGAATGGTTATAGGAGAAGATGGAGGTGTAAGAACATGGACAAAGACAGGTGATTCTGATGTGGCTTTTTCTGGTTCAGGTGTAGGGACAACTTCTATTGGTGCAGCTTCTGAACAAACAGCAGGAACAGAAACAGGTTCAGAAATGCATATACCTTTGGAACCTCTCAGAAAAGCTTTGGCCACATCCTCAGTCTTCTTCTGCTTCTTACTCTTCGGCTCTTCAATAATCTTTGTTTTGCCGCTAGCGATTTCTTTCCTTCTGACATATGCCAGAACTTCTGGTTGATTCTCAGCCTCTTGAGAGATATTTTCTTCATCAGATTCTTGAAGAATCATCTTTCTTTTTCTGATTTTCTTCTTCTCAACAACTTCAACAATCTCAGCATTGTTATTTGACTTCTTCTTCTTTTTCTCAGCTTCCTTCTTTTTCTTCTCAAAATCAGCAGAGACCGCCTTAGCAACCTTTGCAATGACTTCTTCTGGGACCACTTCTTTCTTGGTGGTAGCAGCAGGATGATCAAACTTTCTTTTAGTCCTTTCTTCCTTCTTACGATTCACTTTAATAGGGGCACCTTTGTCTTGATCTTTAAGACTCTTATCCTCTTTTTGTGACTTCAGATACTTGGTTCTGACTTCAGGTACCTCACTATTGAAGAAGGTTTCAAAGTCAGCTAGTACTGGTTTTCTTCTGATTCTTGTTCCAGCTAGAGGTTGAGGAACTTTGAGGATAGTGTCAATTATTTTCATCTTCTTTAAAGAAAAAGCATTCAGACAGGCTCCAGAGGTGACAGCAAGATTTTTGATAATACCTTCAGACTCCAGACATGATTGAGTGGTAGGGTTTGGAGGGTTGACAGTGAACCTGGAGTCGGGAAGAACAACACTATAGGGATTAGGTGTTCTGGTGGGAAAAGGGTGTGAGAGAGATGAAGAAATATCTGATGGAAGGGTTGAAGGAGAGGAGATATCAGATGGTGAAGAAGGTGGTTCCGAGAGGATGAATGAGGAGGAAGAGGTGGTGGAGGTCTTTGAAGAGGGAGGTGATTGAGGGGTACCGTCAAGGGGTTGATACACTTTGAGAGGGTCATAGGTGATCCTTACTCTTTTTGGTTTGGTTTCTGGTTCAGCAGTTGCCTTTCTCTTTTGTTTCCGATCATTATCTTGATTCCCAGAGCTTGACGATGGATTCATGATGAATTTGCAGATATTGGAAACTGCTAGGGTTTATGATATGAATGCAAAGAGAGAGAACGAAAAAGAAACTGAATGCAAAGTGAGAGAAATATAAGAGGGAAAAAGAAACGTTTGAAGAATATAAAAAGAAAACTGAAAGAGAGTAAATGATGAAAAGCATTTAATGTTACGTGACGTGAGGAGAGATAATAATGACAAAAGACGTGATTTGCACAGTTACCTAAGTAGACGTCCCCTCAACTGCACGCACGCTTGTCCAGGAATAGTGAACACGTGTTTACCATCTGGATAGCCAGTTACAGCTGTTTTGCTTTTATAGAGATTCTGAATCAACTTAGACAATGAAACGTTAGTAATAACAGGATCACAATTTCTAATTGATTTCTATCAGAACTTCTTAAAAAAAATTTTCATTTCAGAAGATACTCATACATAAGAACTTCTCATCTTCTCATTCTGAGCTTGTTTCTGAAGACCCATTTTGTACCGATTATATTGAATCCATCTGGTCTAGGAACAAGATCCCAAACATCATTCCTTGTAAACTGATTCAGTTCTTCTTGCATAGCAATTATCCAGTCTGGATCTTCTAGAGCATGATCAACAGAAGTTGGCTCGATCAAAGATACAAGACCTAATTGACAGTCTGCATTGTTCTTAAGGAATGCTCTTGTTCTGATTGGATCATCCTTCTTTCCAAGAATGACATCTTCTGAATGACCAGAGATGAGTCTGGATGATCTTCTGACAGATGGTTCTTCAGAAATGCTTAGATTCTCCAGAGAAGCTGATACTTGATCTTCCGATTCTTTGCTTCTGAGAAGCTCTGCTTCTGATGTGTTGCTTCTTGGCTCAACAACTTCTGATATATCAATATCACAATCTGCAAAATTATCAAACTGCTTTGGTTTTTCAGAACCAAGCTTATCATCAAACCTGATATTGATTGATTCTTCTACAATCAATGTTTCAGTATTGTATACTCTGTAGCCTTTTGAGCGTTCAGAATATCCAAGAAGAAAACACTTTTGTGCTTTGGAATCAAACTTACCAAGATGATCTTTAGTGTTCAGAATAAAGCATACACATCCAAAAGGATGGAAATATGAAATGTTGGGCTTTCTATTCTTCCACAATTCATAAGGAGTCTTATTTAGAATAGGTCTGATAGAGATTCTATTCTGAATATAGCATGCAGTGTTTATTGCTTCTGCCCAGAAATGCTTAGCCATATTGGTTTCATTGATCATGGTTCTGGCCATTTCTTGCAGAGTCCTATTCTTTCGTTCTACAACCCCATTTTGCTGTGGAGTTCTAGGACAAGAGAAATCATGGGCAATACCATTTTCTTTGAAGAATTCTTCAAAGGATCTGTTCTCAAATTCACCACCATGATCACCTCTGACCTTTATGATTTTACACTCTTTTTCAGATTGAATCTGAATGCAGAAATCAAAGAACACTGAATGAGACTCATCCTTGTGTTTCAAGAATTTTACCCATGTCCAGCGGCTATAATCATCTACGATGACTAATCCATATTTCTTCCCTCTGACAGATGCTGTTTTGACTGGATCAAACAGATCAATGTGCAAGAGTTCTAATGGCCTTGAGGTAGAAACAACATTCTTGGACTTGAATGCAGGTTTGGAGAACTTGCCCTTCTGACATGCTTCACAAAGAGCATCTGATTTGAATTTCAGATTAGGGAGTCCTCTGACAAGATCCAGTTTGTTAATCTGAGAAATCTTTCTCAAACTAGCATGACCTAATCTTCTGTGCCAGACCCACTGCTTTTCAGAAACAGACATAAGACACGTCACCTTCTGACTCATAAGATCTTGCAGATCTGTCTTATAAATGTTGTTCTTCCTCTTGCCTGTAAATAGGATTGAGCCATCCTTCTGATTTACAGCCTTGCAAGACTCTTGATTAAAGATTATATCATAACCATTGTCACTCAATTGACTGATAGATAAGAGGTTATGTGTTAATCCTTCTACAAGAAGTACATTATAAATGGAAGGAGAGTTACCAGACTTTATAGTTCCAGAGCCAATTATCTTGCCCTTCTGATCTCCTCCAAACTTGACTTCCCCTCCAGACTTAAGCACCAGGTCTTGGAACATAGACCTTCTTCCTGTCATGTGTCGTGAGCATCCAGAGTCCAGGTACCATGACATGTTGTGCTTTGTCCTTTTTGCAGTCAAGGATATCTCTTCAGAATCTGATTCTGATGTAGATTCTGATCCATCATCTTCTGTCGCCATCAGCGCACAGTTAGCCTGCTCATCTTCAGAGTCTGAATCATCTTCTGACTCATCCCAGGTTGCCATAAGACCTTTCTTCTTATGAAACTTCTTCTTGGGATTTTCCTTCTGAAGATTTGGGCATTCATTCTTGAAGTGTCCAGGCTCATTGCATTCATAGCACATGACCTTCTTCTTGTCAAATCTTCTGTCATCAGAAGATTCTCCACGTTCAAATTTCTTTGAACTTCTGAAGCCTCTGAACTTCCTTTGCTTGGTCTTCCAGAGTTGATTTAGCCTTCTGGAGATCAAAGACAGTTCATCTTCTTCTTCAGATTCTGATTCTTCAGGATCTTCTTCTCTAGCCTGAAAAGCGTTAGTGCATTTCTTGATATTGGATTTTAATGCAATAGACTTACCTTTCTTTTGAGGCTCATTTGCATCCAGCTCTATTTCATGACTTCTCAAGGCACTGATAAGCTCTTCCAGAGAAACTTCATTCAGATTCTTTGCAATCTTGAATGCAGTCACCATAGGACCCCATCTTCTGGGTAAGCTTCTGATGATCTTCTTTACATGATCAGCCTTGGTGTATCCCTTGTCAAGAACTCTCAATCCAGCAGTAAGAGTTTGAAATCTTGAAAACATCTTTTCAATGTCTTCATCATCCTCCATCTTGAAGGCTTCATACTTCTGGATTAAAGCTAGAGCTTTAGTCTCCTTGACTTGAGCATTTCCTTCATGAGTCATTTTCAAGGACTCATATATGTCATAGGCCGTTTCCCTGTTAGATATCTTCTCATACTCAGCATGAGAGATAGCATTCAGCAAAACAGTTCTGCATTTATGATGATTCCTGAAGAGCTTCTTCTGATTATCATTCATTTCTTGCCTTGTCAGCTTTACGCCTCTGGCATTTACTGGATGTTTGTAACCATCCATCAGAAGATCCCATAGATCACCATCTAGACCAAGAAAGTAACTTTCCAGTTTATCTTTCCAGTATTCAAAGTTTTCACCATCAAATACCGGCGGTCTAGTATAACCATTGTTACCGTTGTATTGCTCAGCAGAGCCAGATGTAGATGCAGGTGTAGACTTTTCACTTTCATCAACCATCTTTTACTGAAGCGTTTTTCTCTTCCTGAATCTTTTCTAAACACGGTTAAGTGCTTGCACCTTAGAACCGGCGCTCTGATGCCAATTGAAGGATAGAAAAACACTTAGAAAGGGGGGGTTTGAATAAGTGTAGCTTTAAAAACTTGACAGATAAAAATAAATTGCACAGTTATTTTTATCCTGGTTCGTTGTTAACTAAACTACTCCAGTCCACCCCCGCAGAGATGATTTACCTCAACTGAGGATTTAATCCACTAATCGCACGGATTACAATGGTTCTCCACTTAGTCAGCAACTAAGTCTTCCAGAGTCTTCTGATCACACACTGATCACTCCAGGAACAACTGCTTAGATACCCTCTAAGACTTTTCTAGAGTATACTGATCCACACGATCACTCTAGTTACAACCTGCTTAGATAACCTTTAAGACTTCCTAGAGTATTCTGATCCACACGATCACTCTAGTTCCTTACAACTTAATGTAATCAATTCTAAGAGTATTACAAATGCTTCTTAAAAGCGATAATCACAAACTGTGATATTTCTCTTAACGTTTAAGCTTAATCTCACTAATATATTACAACAGCAATGTAGTGAGCTTTGATGAAGATGAAGATTCTGAGCTTTTAATTTGAACAGAGTTTCAGCAAGTTAATATGAGTTGTTTTGGTGCGGAATCGTTAACCTTGCTTCTCATCAGAACTTCATATTTATAGGCGTTGGAGAAGATGACCGTTGAGTGCATTTAATGCTTTGCGTGTTCCGTACAGCATCGCATTTAATGTTATACGCTTTTGTCAACTACCTCGAGCCTTGTTCACGCTGTGTCTACTGACGTAGCCTTTAGTAGCTTTTAACGTTCCTTTTGTCAGTCAGCGTAGCTTGCCACTTGTACTTCCTTCTGATCTGATGTTTGTGAATACAACGTTTGAATATCATCAGAGTCAAACAGCTTGGTGCATAGCATCTTCTGATCTTCTGACCTTGAAGTGCTTCTGAGCGTGATACCATCAGAACTTCAGTGCTTCTGTTCTCTTGTTCTTCTGATGCTTCCATAGACCCATGTTCTGATTCTGCTTCGACCATCTTCTGATGTCTTGCCAGACCATGTTCTGATGTTGCATGCTGAACCTTTTGAGACAAAGCTTCTGAGCGCTGAATTATGCATACTCTTTATATATTTCCTAAAAAGGAAATTGCATTGGATTAGAGTACCATATTATCTTAAGCAAAATTCATATTATTGTTATCATCAAAACTAAGATAATTGATCAGAACAAATCTTGTTCTAACAAATTGAACAAACCTTCAAACATTTATGAACCCTAACCCCATTCGTTAGAACCCTAGCCCTAATAACCATGAGTCTCACGAACCCTAAACCCCCAAAAGTTCCAGATTCACATCATAAACCCCAAATCGAACATGCAGATCAAGACTATTAAGCTATGTGATTCAATTTACAATACCTTATGTCTTGAATGTTGGATCGTGTAAGCTCCTTTCGCTAATCGTCTTCCCCTTTCACTTTTCGCAGGTACGATGAAGCTAGGGTTCGTTTGTATTCGCGGCGACCTTCAAGTGCTTCTCCAGAAATTTCTCCGACCCCTTCTTCTATTTCCTTCTTTTCAATTTATAGTATTAGGGTTTAATTCGTTTAGGAAATGTTAGATTTAAGTTAGAGATTTGGTTAGGTTAGATTAGATATGTTTCAGAATTGATTCATTGTAATCTTATCTTGATTAATGAAGATTTGATTTTATTTCTTTTGTTATGAATTGATTTCCGTTTTATTCATTTTGTTAAGATTCAATTTGTGTTTAAGATTTGATTGAAGATTGGATTCAATGCTGGGATTTGATTATGAAGATTCATGTTCATGGGCCTGGGCGTTTGGTTTCCAGATCTAGGGTTTGTGTGTTGCAGCGGCGGCCATTGCTGTGAGGAGGAAGATGGTGCACAGGACTCGGGTCGGTTTGACCCGGTCCGTCCCTGGTCCATGCTTGGCCTAGTACCCGAGTCTTTGGCCCAGTAACATCAATTCGTTTTGGCCCACGAGCAACAAAAACAACAAAAACCCAATAATCCACTTAACTTATTTAATTTACTTAAATTAGTTAATTAATTAATTAGTAGCAATAAACCAGTTAACTAATAATTTTAGTAATAAAAATTAAATAAAACCCTAATGGAAATGATTAACCTTAATAATGAGATTACTATAATTTAGCTCCTATTTATTAGAAACAAAATTATATAATAATCCAACCAATAATAATAATCTAATTAGTGATTAATGATGATAATGTTATTTAGAGGGAATGCACAATGATAATAAAAATAAGGAAATGACGAGGAACAGATGGGCCCAAAATGAATTGAACCTTAACTATTTGCAGTTCATACCTCTACTTATTTTAAACCAATTTATACGGGAATTTTATAGGAGAGCGAGTTTAATAATAGGTATACTAAATCCTATGGCTCCTAATTTTTAACGCCCTTAATAAATTGAAACGGGAATCACATCGGGTAAATTTTGGGATATGACAATTAGGAATAATCCAAAATATCAAAACACATGTTCAGCATAGCGAAAACTCATTCAACACTGTTATAAAACATCTCCGATAAAATCAACGGTACATAAACCAATAATGGCAAAACAGTGTATCACAAGTAACTCTAAGACTATCGATCCCAGTGTTACAAATCAGAGCATGACCGACACGACCCAACATAACCGGATAAACTCTACGAGTCATCCTCACCGATCGCTTAAGCCGCTACTTCAATCTGAAATCATCAAAGTAAGAGTGAGACTACATCATAATTAAATAGCATTATAAATCGTCAGATATAGAATTTCATAAGCAATTATCCACCCTACTTAGCATATTCAGATTTATCAATTCATACCAATCACAAGCACAAGTCAAAAGTATGCACCAATAACACCACACAACCATAACACCGGATTTCATCCTGACATGTCACAATTTATACAAAGACCATGCAGACTCTTATGCATGTGGTACCAAAATTCGTGAATCACATTCACAGGAATTCTCTCTGCGATACTGCCCTTCAAGCCGCTCACACCCCACATGGGCACACGACTAACCTCATCGCTCACACCCCACATGGGCACACGATGACTGCTTACTAATCTCTGCACAATGGGAATTAGCCACAAATGATCCACTCATCAACGGGATCCAACGCAAATGATTTATGCATGAATGCACACATATGACATACTTACAACATCACCGATCCGATGAACAACATCGTCTCACATAACTCAACATAGTTGTTACCAATAAGTATGTACATGTATCATGCATCATTCAAAACAAATCAATCATCATCATTCATCAAAACACATGATAACAACATTTACCATGAATAACATCCATCTGCATCATCATTCATCAAAACACATGATAACCATATTTACCACGAACAACATCCATTTGCATAACAACCAGAAGCAATCACATTATAACAACACACATCATTGCACATATTCAATTATGCAAACAACAAATCATTGCACCTCATCAACTATGCAAAACAAGAATAACTACATTTGAAGAAAACGATACTTTTCAAAATAAAATCAAGTTATTGTTGTTTTCTTTATTTCATATGGTAGAGCATTTAATTTAAGGAACAACGTCCAAAACGGCGTCTAAAACGGACTTACGGTTTGAAAATTAAAAGCTTTTAAAGTTAGAGTAGTTTTCAAAACGTGCTGCTGGAATTTGTACTGGAACCCAGTTCCTCCCACATGGGAACCGGTTCCTGGACCCAAAAATGCTATTTTTAACGTTTTAAAGCGGTGGAACCCGGTTCCTCCCACATGGGAACCGGTTCCTACGAACCCAGTAGTTGAAAAACATAATTGTTAAGGCTTTTATGCATCCCAAACACATACCGACTCATACCATTACGAAATTGATCACCAATAACATCAAAATACTCCAAATACATGATTTTAATGCACAAACAACATACCATAACACCATGTAACAATACTACATCATTAATTGCAGTCAATTCATCAAATCATGCAAGTCAGTGTTGGAATTTCACAAAACCTAATATTCCAAATAGAGATTATAATTCCTTAATTCAATCCTATCATCATCAAAATCATAATACCATATAATTAGAGTAATCACCCCTTACCTTAGCCAAATTCTTCAGTTTGGTCCTCTTCCTCTTTGGTTCCTCTTCCTCTTTGGTTCCTCTTTACGTTCCTCAGCTCTTCTCTTCAACTTCTCATTTTTCACGTTCTGACTCTTTTTCCTTATTTCCCTTATTTTATGAAAACATAAAATAGTTAGTAATGGGCTTACTCACTTAGCACCCCCATACTACTAACCTCACCATCCGGCCCAATGGCCCTTAATCCATAATTCTACAATAATTCAACCAAATACCAAAATAATTCTAATTAATAGTTTAATTTCCAATTAAATTAAAATTAGAAAATATGGGGTGTTACAAGATAGATATGGAAGCTCAGTCTATTCAAGTTTTTCGAAGAAGGTGATTGACTAGGGGTAGTTTGAATTGTGTGGGAAGAATCAGTTTTAAAGATTACAAAATTCTCACTCCAACTCTCAATGTGACTTTTCACTACTCAATGCATTGAGGAGACTGAAATGTCCATAGAAGCAAGAAAGAAATTATGGGTAAAACAACACAGAGAAGAATTTGAAATTGGAAGTGTCTTTCCAGCTTCTTATGTACGTGAAATGTTCTCCCAACATGACACATCAACAACATTAATAGCCAAACCTCTACTATTCAACTTGGCGTAATTAATCGATAATACCTTTCAAATTAAGTTAATTTAAACATGATTTCAGAAGAGTTTAGTGGAGATTTCTATCTTATCTTTTATTAGACAGATATTAGATTACACAAACATTCAATCAGAATATTTTAAAGTGCTAAATCATACAAGTAATTTAAAATTTACACTCTGATTTGACAAAATACATGATTATTATTGGTTGATAGTATAAAAATAATTTACATGCATCATCCATTTTCTCATATTATTATTATTAATGTAATTTGGTTAGCATCAATAATAATATTATTAAAAAAAATGAATTTAAATTTAGTCAATGTGATAATGATATGTCATGAGAACCAATGACATGTCACAAAAAATTGATTTTAAATCGGTAGAAGGACTAAAATAATAAAAAAAAACATTAAAATTTTAGATTTTAAAATAGAAAGATTAAAACTGATAAAAAAAAAATTAAAGGATTAAAATTACAATTAAACCCAATTATTTGTTATTTTTCCATTCAAACAAAACTAATGGGCCGCCGGCCCATAAGTTTACTTGGGTAGGGTTTGGATCTTTTTATGTGAAATTGATCGATGAACCCCAATGCCAGGGTTTTGACTATTCTTCTGCAGATTGATTTAGCCACACCTTTCTCACACAACAATCTGCTTGTTCCCAATCCATTCCTCTTTCGATTTCGGTAACTAACTTTGTTTGATTATTTTTGATACCATAGCTGAAGTTTGTTCATTATCCTTATCTATTCCTCTTTCGATTTGGTAACTAACTTTGTTTGATTCTTTTTGTAGCCATGGCTGAAGTTGTTCAAGAACCTGTCGTAGTTTCAGATCCTTCCCTGATCGAAGTCAAACTCTTTAACCGCTGGAGCTTCGATGATATCCAGGTTTTATTCAATTTTTCCTTTCAATTTTACTAAGATCTGTATTTAGATTATGTAAATTATGTAATTCGAACAATTTTAGATAATTAGTTTATGGATGATAAATTAATCATTAATTATTAGGTAAATTCTGGTTGAAGTGTTATTTTCGTCTGTTGTAATTTTGTTATTTTTGATGGGTTAGGTTTCTGATGTGTCTCTGGGTGATTACATTGGAGTTTCGGCATCAAAGCATGCGACATATGTTCCACATACTGCTGGTAGATACTCAGTGAAAAGGTTTAGGAAAGCTCAGTGTCCCATTGTTGAGAGGCTTACAAACACTCTCATGATGCACGGGAGGAACAACGGAAAAAAGCTTAAGGCGGTTGGAATCATTAAGCACGCCATGGAGATTATTCACTTGCTTACTGATCAGAACCCAATTCAGGTTATCGTTGATGCTGTTATCAACAGGTAGGATTTTCTGTGAGTTTAGATTTATATGTTTGTTTGTGTTTTTGATGGCTTAGATTTTGTTTGATATTGTGAAATATGGATGAGAGACATAGCTAATTTGATATGTTAGTTTTTTTATAAAGATAAACATCTTATCTTTCATTTGTCATGACATGTATTACCTAATGAAGTTAGTTAAGAAGTGAAGAAGCTAGTTAAGAACAGGGTTTTAAAAAAAGGTCCGCGCCGCAAAAACGGCCGCGAAAAAACGGTTTTTGCGAGTACCGATACTGATTCGTTTTCACCGTTTTTTATATTAAAGAACAAATTATGGTTAGTTCACACCGCGACGGCCGCAATCACACCTGTACCGACCGAAATCGCAAAAACCTTTACGCGACCGTTACCGTTTTTTTAAACCTTGGTTAAGAAGTTAGTTAAAATTCTGTTTGTTAGTTATATGATTGGTTGCTTGGCTTGCAAGTAACTTTCATATGGTGTCTATAATTGTAGTTTGTTGCTATCCTTGAACACCATGTATGTGTACATATTCATGCTATGATTGTTTTGAGTGAATCATTTGCCATTCTTTCTTTAAACTCAACTTTGTTTTGAGTTTGTTGTTTTCTAATAGCATGATTGAGAAGAAAGACTTGTAAATAACGTTAAGCTGTTATTGTAATGAAGCATTTTGACTGTTTGAATGATGGTTTTATTTGGTTGTGTCTGGTTTGGCGTGGAGGATATAGTGAGAATATTTGTTTTCCTAAACTAGGATGTGCTTGCTGCGTTGTGGATTCAGTATGTCATGTTGTTTTTATGTATTGGTTATTATTTGTTGTTTCAAGTAATAGTGATGACGTGCACTTTTACGAATGAAATATAAATTTTTAAATCTGAATCATTGTATATGCACTGCTCTTCTTCAGTGGTCCTCGTGAAGATGCAACCCGAATTGGTTCTGCTGGAGTTGTGAGAAGACAGGCTGTGGATATCTCACCCCTTCGCCGTGTTAATCAAGCCATCTATCTTTTAATTACCGGAGCACGTGAAGCGGCCTTCAGAAATATTAAGACAATTGCTGAGTGTCTGGCTGATGAACTTATTAATGCAGCAAAAGGTTCTTCCAACAGGTGTGCTATTAAAATTCTATTCAATGATAAGCCGTTTTTTATTGACGTAATCTATCTATTTCGTTTTGGTTTATTTTATTATGCGACTTGATGATAAATACTATACTTTTTTTCAGTTATGCGATCAAGAAAAAAGATGAAATCGAAAGAGTAGCTAAGGCAAATCGTTAAGTAGCATTGGCAGTGGTATTTTTGACCTCAGATTTTTTTTTTTCTGCGCTCTACCTTATTTAATGATACTTTATGCCTTTAGTTTCTTAGCTTTTTGTTTGAGCACATACTATGAGTAATTTTGTTCATTAAAGATGAAATGTTTTTGAATACCAACCCTTAATAAATTGTGATATTAATAATTTGAATGATGGTTAATGGTATTTTAGGCCACATATTTCAACATATCAGCATAGAGTCATGTTTATTTGAAAGTTCCTCACCATCAAACTTACTATATCTCATATTCTTACAACTTAAAGTTCTTCATTGAGTCTTTCTTGGACTCAATTTTTCTTATATCCCATAATTGACACAATTTTTAAAGTCTTATAGGGCAATTAAAAAATATTGATGTGAATTTTTAATTAATTGAAGTTTATTTCTGAAGTTGTAACAGAACATAACATAGGGGTTATTGGAGTTTACATTTACCAAATGTTTTAAAATCAAATTGGACTTGTAAGGACCGGTAAGAATTGTACATAGAACCCGCAAGATCTTAGCATCATTCTGTCAAAAATACCAAAATATCCTCAGATGTACGTATTTTTTATTTAAAAAACATGGTGATTTTGCTTATGCACTTTCAATATGTTTTCACATGTGCACTTTCAAAGACACTTTTTTTTTTCTTAAAAAAAATGTGATTTTGGATGTGCATGTTCTTAAACATGTCGGGCAGGAGAAACAAAATCCTTAAAATCAAAGCAACAAAGTATAGATTCATCATAAATTATTGAAATTACATAGCTAGTTCAATAAGAAATTCCTATATTTAATTGGAATAAACTGTTTGAATAAATACTATTGTGCTTCTCAAATAATTATATCATAGAGAATCACCCTTCCATTGTATCTCCTATGCCTCCTTTCATGTATTTTTTACTTTAATATTATTTTGAAATACTTTTTAACATCAAATAAATTATTTAGTACCTATAACGAAGTTCTATTGATTTGTGAAACAATTTTTCTTTTAAGTTTTAATTTATTACATTTATTTATATTTTATATATACACGTTCTTAATTAATTTTAACAAATTTTACCCTAAACTTAGGTATTTATTAGTACTTTTACTTATGTCTAAAAGTTGTTATATAATATAAGCAAATTTTAGCTTTAAAAGTAGAATTATTTTCATAATTTTACTTAATTATTATTTGTTTTATTTAATTATTTTATTTAATATTTTTTTCTAAATTTTTCAATAAAATGTCTGCACTATTACCTCAATTTCAAAGGTATTTAACAATTTAAATATTTCTCTTTGCACGCACTATTCCTATTTATTATTTATTTTATATTAAATTTTTATGTATAAATGAGTTTTAGTTGGGTATGAATATTTAAAATTTTAATTTATTTTAAAATAAATTATTAAAAAAAAATAGACCTGATCTATCTTATTTTATTTAATCATTATCAACAAAAACTTTGTGATAAATTAATTTCAAATTATTATATTTAAAAATGATTTTATATTTATATCATTTAGTTTTACTACTAGACCTTTGCCCGTGTGATGCACGGAATAATCGTGTATAATTTTGTGAGACTAATAATTAGTATTATAAAAATATTATAATTTAAATAAAAAATTAAAATATATTAGAGTAATGAATTGTTTCAAATTCCAATCTTAGATTTATAATATCTGACAATGCCATCTTATAGTAGAAATTACATCACTTAACTATTTTAAATAAAAATATATAATAATAAAATAGGAAAAATAGATTTATTTTAATATTTTTATAATTAAGAAACATTGCATTAGCAAATGTTAATTAAATTAAATATAATAATAATAATAATAATAAAGACTTTTATATATGAACAATGAGACTAATTAGTAATAACAAAAATTATTAATAATGAATAATTGAACAACATAATTAAAAAATATCTTAATTTCATGTATGTTTATTCTTCTCATTATAACAAAATTTCTAAGTCAATACAAATTGAAAAAATATATTTATTTGTTAATTGGTATTTTGTAAATGCCATTTCTACAAATGAAGAACACATCCAAATGCATAAATAAATATAATTGCATGGTGAAGAGGAAGGTAATATCAAATTTGTTGTAATGTATTAAAAAGACGATTAATGCATGGTGCGGTGAGGAGGATGATAATATCGAATTTGTTGTAATGTAAGAAAATAGAAAACGACAATTGCATGGCGTGGTAAGGAGGGGGGTAATATCGAATTTGTTGTACCGTAAGAAAACAATGATTACATGGTGTGGTGAGGGTTATATAAAATTGTTTCATGTTCCATATATAAAATAAAATAAAGTGAAGGAGACAAAAAAAAATGTAATGTAAGAAAACATAATTGCATGATGAGGATGAGGGTAATGTAAGAAAATAACCATGGTGTGTGACACACACCATGCCATGGTTATATATATATATATATATATATATATATATATATATATATATATATATATATATATATATATATATATATATATATATGTTCGGGTAGTGTGAAACCCGCACCCCGAAATCCAAAATCACACCTGGTTTTTTTGTTATATATATATATATATATATATATATATATATATATATATATATATATATATATATATATATATATATATATATATATATATATATATATATATATATATATATATATATATATATATATAATATTGTGGAAAATTATAGAAAAAATGTATTTTGTTACGGGTTCGGGTTTGGGTGAAAAAACTCGAAATTTAGCGGGTGTGAACGTGGGTGTTGTTTTGCCACCCGAACAATATTTGGATTTGGGTTCGGGTGCGGATTTGAGTAGTGTGAAACCCGCACCTGACCCGACCCATTGTCATCCCTAAATGGAGGTGGTTGGTAGAAAAATTAAAATAAATTAGCCATAAAATAAGACATTTAGAAAAACCATTTTTCACATATAACTTCCAATTATTTGTTAATAATTAATAAATATCATTAATTTTAAAAATGAGTAGAAAGTCATTTAGAAAATTAAAAGGAACGTTTACTGTACATGTGTTATTAATAATTAATAAATATTATTAATTTAAAAAATGGGTAGAAAGTCATTTAGAAAATTAAAAGGAACGTTGATGTACATATATCATATTTATTATTTATTATTTATTATTTATTATTTGTCGATTTAATAATTTAATTAATTAATTAATTAATTATTTTATTAATTATTTATTTTGTATGATTAATAATTTTTATTTTAATTAATTGGTAAAATGAGGGAGAGGTTTTCTAGTATTACTTGAAGTGAGTTTATATGAACTTATTACTAGTTAATTAAAAATTATTTAATTAAGGATTAGTTAAAGTGGTGGGTTTATATAAACTTATTTTTAATTAATGAAAGAAATAGAGGTTTAATAGTATTTAAATAATTAATATAATTTTATTTAATTAATTGATAAAAAAAATTGACGGGAACAAGAAAACCATAACAATGGAAGGAGTATCGTTTTTTGCTCAAGAAAGAAGTGTCGTTATTTCCTAATGAATTGGAATTGACATGACAGCACCTTCAAAATTTCAACACAACAACACCTTCAAAAATTCTAACACACCCACCATTCTCCAATCTTCAATAACAAACCAACAACACACAAACCTTCAAAAATTATTATATTTCTCAACTAATTATTAGAGAGAGAATGTATGATTCAATTTATTTAAAAAGAAAAAATAAGTATGAATTTATTTAGAAAGAAAAAGATAAATAAGAGTGTAATAGAAAAAATAATTCTAAAATTCACTATCTTTGATCGAAGAGCTTTGTACTAAAATGACATTGAAAAAAAATGAAGAAGATATTAATAAACATTGATTTATAAATAAAAGTTACAATTATTCACCGTATTAATTCAATTTTTATAAATAAAAGGGTTTTAATTGTTCATCTTATTAATTCAAATTTTAAATAGAAATAAATTTTAAATTGAGCACTCTAATATTCTTAAATTTAATTAGATATTAATATCTTCATCTAATAAATAATAATATTTAATGTCATATTTTATTTTAATATTTTTTGATTTTAAAACAAATTAAACATTTAAATTTTTTATACAAAAATACCGATACCTAATCAATACTCTTGAATAACAAAAGAATTTACCATAATTTAAATCATTGCGTTTTAATAAAAATCAATCATAAATTTTTTCTACCTAAGCTACAATATTCAAGTCCTAATATCTTTGGTCACGTATCGATATTTTATAACTCATCAGAATATTATCCAATCCATATATAATTTTTATAAGAGATGTTTCGAGATTATGGCAAAAGTGAAATGGTTCAGGTTTCATATAATTGAAATATCTATCTTAATATTAAAATAAAAGTTGGTGGATTAATTTGCTTCTTTGGCTTCATTTGAATAACATCACTCTAGCCGGTAATATTTTGGAGCGGTTTGCTTGCTTGAAGATTTCTTGTAAGTTTTACTTTAGTTTGGATGTGGGTTGATTTTTTGAATTAATTTTTTATTGGACTATTTAGATGCGTAGAAATAAAGTTATTTTTAAAAGGACTAATGTATCTAAGTTTGATGAGATGAGATTTATCAAATTTATTTTTTGGGAATAGTTCATGACATTTTTTAAGGTGAATGATAATTTACTTTGGCCGAATTAGTGTGTCAATTCGAGACCATTTTTTAAAGTAGATTGCTTTGATTGTTCTTTGCCCGGTTACATCCGATTAGGGGATGATGTCCATCTTTTCATTTTTTTCTTTTCTGCTTCTTATAACCTTCTCTGCCTTAAGCACCCTAGCGCTTTTTAATCTATCCTTTTGCTTATAAAAAAAAAAATTGGTGGTGCAATATGTATGACTATGGGTTTGCTTGGATGTTTGATAAAAATAGTAGTAAATTTCTTTTTAAACCTATTTTAATAAATTCTTCAATATTACTAATAAAAAACCTTATAACTTATGTAAAAATAATTTAAATTTATTTTATCTATAATTATAAAAATAGTTTAGTTGAACTTATTCATAAATATTTATTTTAACAAACACTTGTGTTATTTGTGTTATAAAATGCAAATAAATTGTTTATCCAAACAGATTTTACATTATGCAATAGAGGAATGTATGATTGAAGTTCAAATAATATAAAATGCATTAGTGAAGTAAATTATGCATAAGTAATGAATGATTAATACATGTATTTCATGTATGCACGTGGAAAGAATGAAAATGTACTATAAAACTAGAGATTGTTTGTGTTTAATTCACACCACTTCATTATTTTTTATAGTCATATTTTATTCTATACCAACCATATATAGATTCTATTGATATCTTATTGTTGGCGTTTATTTAGTTTTTCTGAGAAATGAAATCATTTAATTATTAAAATTTTAACATGAAAAATTTTTTAAAAATTGAATTGAAACTTGAAATTAGGGGTGACAAAACGGGTCGTCCGCCCCTACCCGCCATTTTTTGGCGGGTGCGCGGGCGGCTCGGCGTACCCTGGCCCGCTTTGCCACCCTTAGTTCAAAGGTAGATTTGACAACAAAATCAGGGCGAGCAGAACTCCTATCTATTTTATTCACAACCACAACAACCGCGTGACCAAACTCTAAATCCTTCTTTAAGACAAACCTTGTCTGTGGCATTGGCCCTTCAACAGAATCTACCTACACAAGCCAATAGAAGCTTGATGAATCATATATATCACAAGAAGACACATTTTTCAGCTTCAAAAACTAAAGTATTTACATTAGAGAGCAAGTGTAACACATTTTGTAGCAGAGGAAACCAACACATTTTGAAAACAACTATCAATTCAATTATGCATAAAGATAAACGATTTCCAGTGAATTGGAAAAAGAGTTAGAGCGAGTAAGTAAGTACCACTAGAAGGATTCCTTCAACCATATTCAAGATGCGTTCTACTTCACCCCCAAAATCAGAGTGACCTGGAGTATCAATGATATTAATCTTGGCATCTTTATAAGTAACAGATGTGTTTTTACTCAGAATAGTGATTCCTCTTTCACGCTCCAAATCATTCGAGTCCATTATCCTCTCTTGCACAGTTTGATTATCACGAAACACCTACACAAAAGCAGCCAATAAATAAACAAATAAATCTATATTATCTCATGTTGATAACAGAAATTGTGAAATTGTTGTACCTTAGTTTGTTTGAGCATGGCATCAACGAGAGTTGTTTATCCATGATCAACATGAGCAACAATTGCGATATTTCTAATATCTGGTCTTCTCATCAATTTCTTCTTCTCCTCTGAGATACAAATCAAATTCAATCAAAACATGATAAAATCAGTAACTAAAAACCGAAGAGAATATAGAGATTGAATTGAATTACCAGTTTTCGGCTCAGTGGCTTCGGAAATTGAACATTTGATTGACCTATTGTTCCTTGAAGCAATTCGGAGAGTTGGTTTGGAGGAAGATAAAGGAAGTCCGAAAAGGTTGTTACGTTTGGAAAAGAAGAGTCGAGAAGAAGAAGAAGAGTGCTTTGGAAGTGTTGTGGATGAGAATAATAGAGAGTTCTGTGAAGTGAGTGCCAGTTTCTCCATTTTCCCTCACTCACTCACTCACTCACTTTCTCTGTGAAATGGGTTGAAGTTACAGAGAATGTAAAACTCAATGGTGATATACCATTGCTCATATAAAGAAGAAGAAGATAGAGTTGCATAGAATTTTTTCTGTATATTGATCACTCTTTCTCGATAGTTACAATAGGTGTAAGTTCATCTATTTATACAACTCTATTGTCACTCTATAACAGTTTCCTAACTAACAAAAAACTAACTGAAAAACTTAACAGAAAAACAGTTAGGAGTTAGTTAGCATTGGATGGATGGTTCAGCTAGTAACTTCTTTTCCACTTCATCTTGTACTTTCGCATCCCCCCTCAAGCTAGAGAAGATGTTAATCATTCCTAGCTTGGTTTGTAAAGTTTGGAATGGACTTGGATGCAGAGGTTTAGTCAGTATGTCAGCAACCTGTTCTTGTGAAGATACATTAGGCAAGTGAATGAGACATGTTTGGACATTGTCTCTAACCACATGGCAATCAATCTCTATGTGTTTTGTCCTCTCGTGAAATACAGGATTGGCAGCTATGTGTAATGCAGACTTGTTGTCACAATAGATGATTATGGGCTTTGAGTGTTCTATGTGAAAATCTTGCATTAAGTACTTGAGCCATTGTCCTTCACAAGTAGTATGTGCTAGAGCCCTATACTCTGCCTCTGATGAAGACCTGGACACCACAGTTTGTTTCTTGCTCTTCCAACTGATCAAGGAACTCCCAAGAAAGAAGCAGAATCCTGTGGTGGATCTCCTAGTGTCGGGACAAGCCCCCCAATCTGAATCTGAGAAACCTTTAAGTGTTAAAGGTGAAGTGGCACTGAAAAACAGACCTTGTCCAGGGCTTTGTTTGAGGTATTTCAGGGTGCGTAATCCTGCCAGCATATGTTCATTTGTTGGTGCATCAAGGAATTGACTGAGCTTACTTACAGTGTAAGCAATACCAGGTATGCTATGAGTTAGGTATAATAATCTTCCAATAAGTCTTCTATAAGCTGTAGGATTGGATATGAGTTCTCCTGAGGATTTGTGCAGCTGTAGTTGTGGTTTCATAGGTGTGTTGCAAGGTTTTGCCCCTAGTAGCCCTGCATCTGTGATTAGGTCCAATGCATACTTCCTTTGGCAAAGTGATATTCCAGCTTGTGTTCTTGCTACTTCAAATCCTAAGAAGTATTTGAGGGCTCCCAAGTCTTTAATGTTGAACTTGTCATCTAGAGTGGCTTTGATATGTTCAATTTCTTTGGCATCAGTCCCCCCCTAAAACTAGATCATCCACATACACAAGTATAACTGTGAAACCATGAGATCTAAGTTTTGTGAAGAGGGAATAATCATACCTGGATTGAACATATCCACAAGAAATAAGGGTGTCAGTTAACTTAGTGTTCCATTGTCTGCTAGCTTGTTTGAGGCCATAGAGTGACCTCTGCAGTTTGCAAACATGATGACTTGAAGGAGTGTGCAGACCAGGTGGTGGAGTCATATACACTTCTTCATTCAGATCACCATGAAGAAAGGCTGTATTGACATCCAATTGATATAGGGGCCATTGTTGAATGGATGCAATGGCAAGTAAGACCCGAATAGTTGTCATTTTCACTACTGGACTGGAAGTGTCCATGTAATCAATACCTTCAGTCTGAGTGAAGCCCTTGGCAACCAGTCTTGCTTTATACCTCTCAATGGAGCCATTAGCATGTAGTTTGAGTTTGAATACCCATTTACAACCAATAGCATGTTTTTGAGGAGGCAAAGGAACCATAGTCCAAGTATTGTTCTTTTCCAAAGCAGAGAGTTCAGTCTTGATAGCAAGCTTCCAATTTTCATCACATATAGCAGTCTCATAGCAGGTAGGTTCATATATATGAGAAATATTGGAAATGAAATGATGATATGAGGGAGAAATATTATTATATGAAAGGGATGAAGAAATAGGATACTTACATTTAGAAGAGGAATGAAGGGTAGATGATGATGAATCATGTTGTGTGTTACTCAGTAAGTAGCAATGGTAGTCTTGAAGGTGTTTGGGGAGGTGTGTTTGTCTTGTAGACTTTCAACTAGGATGAGGGTTGGGAGGACTTGATTGAATAGGTGCAGGGATAGGGTGACTTGACTGAGATGGTACAGTGGCAGGTGTACCTTGCATAGGGGACTGGGAAATTAGGGTATTGTTTTGTTCAATGGTTGATACAGGTGGCTGAGGCAGAGGATTACAAAGGTGTTCAGTGGTATGTGTGGAAAGGTGAGGTATCGTGGCATTGTCTGAGAGGGTATTGTCCACTGGTTCTACGAATGTGTCTAGGAAAGTGTCATCATAAGGAAGATAATTATGATGAATATGAGAAGCAAGATTGTTATCAGTGACATTTTGATAAGGGAAAATATGCTCAAAGAATATGACATCTCTAGAAAGGAATAGTTCTTTTGAGTGTATGTTAAAGAGAATGAAGCCTTTGACACCATGTTTAAAGCCAAGATGTATGCATTTCTTTGATCTAGGGTCAAGTTTCTTTCTATGAGCGGGAAGAGTAGTGGCAAAGCATAGAGAACAAAAAACTTTGAGATTGGACACATCAGGACTTTCATTATACAAAACATGAAAGGGAGATTTTTGTGACAAGAAGGGTGTTGGTAACCTGTTAATTACGTGAACTGAATGACTGATGGCATGTGCCCAAAATATCTTAGGCAGATTAGACTGAAATAAAAGATCTCGAGTAATGGCTAGCAGGTGTTGGTGTTTCCTCTCAACAATGCCATTTTGTTGAGGGGTGCCAACACATGAGGTTTGATGAAAAATACCATGATCATTATAAAAGGAAGTGAGTTTAAATTCAGGACCATTGCCACTTCTAATACATTTGATTTTGGTGTTGAATTGGGTTGAAACCATGTGGACAAAGTTTTTGACAGGAGTGACAGTTTCAGATTTCAGCTTCATCAAAAAAAGCCAAGTATATCTACTTTTATCATCTACAACTGTTAAGAAATATTTGAAACCTGACAAAGATGGAATGGATAAGGGTCCCAAAATGTCCATGTGGACTAAGTCAAAAATGTTGTTGGATATACTGGAACTGATAGGAAAGGGTAACCTTTTTTGCTTGGCATAAAAGCAAGTATCACAAGGTAAACTAGACTTTGTATATTTGACAAAAGGGAAAATTTTATTGATTTCATGCAGTTTATCTACAGAAGGGTGGCCAAACCTCATATGCCACAAATAACCATCATCATGTTTATTACAATTGGAAATTGTATTAATGGATTTACAAAGAATATTACTACAGTGGTTGGGGAGGGTGGTCATAAAGCTGATGGATGGTTGAGTAAGCACATACAGGCCATGATTCATCTCAGCTACACCAATCATTCTATTGGATGAAGAGTCCTGTATAGAAAATTTAGAGCCATCAAATAACAAAGAACAGTTCAAATATTGAGTGATTTTTGGGACAGATATCAAATTGAAGGCAAAATTAGGAAAGTAGAGGACATTGGTGAGATAAAATTTATTATCAAAAACTATGGTTCCAGCATATTCTGTAGAGGCCAGTATGCCATTAGGTAACTTGATATGTAGAGGTTTGATTTTCTTAATGACTTGAAACAAATTCAATGAATGGCAAATGTGATCAGTGGCTCCTGTAACTAAAATGAATAAATGATTTGAGTTATGTAAATCATGTATGGTGCAAACAATACCTGTTTGGTCAGATGAATTGGTGGTGATTTGGTTTACACTATGAGATTGGATTTGAGATGACTGTTGGAGCATTGATAGCAAAGCCTTATGCTGTTCTGGAGTGAAGGACAAATACCCTTTTTCAGGTTCAGTATGTTCCTCATCATAAGCTATTGATTTGATGTCCTCTTCTTCACCATTGTTCTGGCAATTGTTCACAGTTGCTCATTGCTGCATATGTGGAGGGAATCCATGTTTCTTGAAGCATTGATCAATGGTATGATTAGTCATACCACAATGAGTGCAAATGCGATTGTTTCTGCCTCTCCGTCGACCAAAGTTATGTCTGCCACCTCTTCCTCTCTGAGATTGTGGAGGGAAATTTCTGCTAGGATACTAATTGGTGGATTGATTGTTTGACACTGCAAGAATCTTGGATTCTTCAAGTTGAATAGAGGATTGGCGTTCTTGCTGGACAAGTAATGAGTACACTTTCCCAATGTTTGGGAGGGGTTCCATGAGCATAATCTGGGACCTCACAGCTGCATATTGCTCATTGAGACCCTTGAGGAATCGTATTACTTGGTCATTCTCTCGATATTTACGCATTTTATCAAGCACGACGCATGCATCATCACAACCATTGTGTGGAATGGGACAAAAATTGTCAAGTTCTTGCCATAGTTTCTTCATCTTCGTATAGTAAGCAGAAATGGTGCAGTCACCTTGTTTCAGCGTATAAATCTCTTCTTGTAAATCAGAAATGCGAAAAATATCACCTTGGTAAAACCTTTTTTTGAGTTCCGTCCAAATGTCTGCAGCAGTCTCCATCCATAGGATGCTTTGAGAGATTTCTGGATCTACTGAATTGCTGATCCATGACATCATCATGGTGTTGCATCTATCCCATGCGATGGAATCACGATCTTCATCAGGTGGACGAGGCAAAGCGCCATTGATAAAGTGAAGCTTGTGTTTAGAACGTAATGCAACTTGCACAGCTCGTGACCAAGAATGATAATTGGGACCAGATAAGAGAGGGGTGGTGAGAATGTTACCAGGGTTTTCGCTAGGGTGCATGAAGTAGGGACTGAGTATATCAGTTTGATATTCCTGGGAAGAATGAACGGTGGTCGGAGAGCCACAGTCACCGGGATTAGTTGCAGGCATGGTTGCGAAATGAGAACAAATCTTGAAGATTTAACAGAAATAGTCAAGAACAGATCAAGAATAATCAACAAGGTGTTGATTAACAGGAAATGGAATTGTGGATCGAGAAAAATATAGAGTGAAAGAAAAAAATGATGAGAAGCGGAAGACAATGGTGGAGATCTTGCTCTGATAACATGTAAAACTCAATGGTGATATACCATTGCTCATATAAAGAAGAAGAAGATAAAGTTGCAGAGAATTTTTTCTATATATTGATCACTCTTTCTCGATAGTTACAATAGGTGTAAGTTCATCTATTTATACAACTCTATTGTCACTCTATAACAATTTCCTAACTAACAAAAAAACTAACTGAAAAACTTAACAGAAAAACAGTTAGGAGTTAGTTAGCATTGGATGGTTCAGCTAGTAACTTCTTTTCCACTTCATCTTGTACTTTCACAGAGAAAAGAGAGAAAAATGAGGGATTGGGGGGTAGGGATGTCAACTTGCCTCCGTTAGCGGGGATCCCCATGGGGATTCCCTGTTTGGGGCCCCAAAGACGGGGAAATTTCCCCCCGCGATACGGGGATGGGGAACAAAGTCTCCCCGAAGGCACTTCGGGGATGGGGGTGGCGTAAATATCCTCCGCCCCGTGGAGTCCCCGCCCCGCCTAAAATAGCACAATGTCCTTGATTAATATATAATTTTAAATTATTATGTAAGTTTATTTGTCATTTCATATAATTAATCTTATACACAAATTTAAAATATATATTTATTGATAGTAAAAGAGTGAGATCTAAATGATTATTTCAATTTTTTTTAGTTTGAAATTTTGGTGGTCATGACACTCAATATTATAGATTAAATATTGTTAAAACAATATATTTATCATAAAAGAATGATTTTTAAATTTTTTGTGGTTAGTTTTTGAAGCGTTTTACTATTAATTTGGTTTAAAATAAAAAATAAAAAATCATGTTTATAAACCTTAGGGATCCGTGGGGACCCGCGGGGATCCGTGGGGATGGGGATGGGGAACAAAATCTCCCCGTAGCGGGGATCCGAAGCGGGGATGGGGAATAGATTCGAGGGCGGGGATAGTGATGGGAATGTATCCCCCGTCCCCGCCCCGCCCCATTGACATCCCTATTGGGGGGAGAGGAGTATGTGAGGCTATGAATGAAATTTTTATATTATTGTTGAGTTGGAAATGTAATATTAGTGGTACAAAAATGGATATGATACTTGACTGACTGTGTGGGAGTTGGCCAACTAGGTTTCCCTTTTGTACGGCTTACTTTCTTCCACATCTCTAATAGTATAACATTGTAACCATCGTTGTTAAGGATTAATTGACGGCTAATCTTATTTTGAACATTCATTTTGTTAGATTACTTGTAATTTAGTCATGGTGTAGTAAAATTTATTGTACTAATTAAAAAAAATATTATATCTAACTCTTCATTTTATTCGAGATTGTAAGGTTTCGTATTGAGACAGGATATACAACACGTTGCAAATGAGTTGAAAATGGAAAAAAAATAGTCGGTGCTAACAAAGTTGCTTCATTAGAAAAATACATGGATTACCTTTGTGTGTGAACTTATAGGTATTCAAATACAATGTTACCTTATTCCATTAGTATTCATTTACGTGTTTTGGAATAAATTACACATTAAAGAGCGTGAAATTACTGAAGAAGAGAGTGGGATGTAGTTAGACTTAGACGAAGAATGTGAAGAGTTGAAGAGGTATTTTAGTAGCTTGGATATTGTTGGCATGATGTCGATGAAGAAAAAATTTCGTGACCTTACATATCCATGCACAACTTCCATGTGTCCACCACCAGTGAAGTGAAAGCCAAAAAAAGGAGTTGAGGAGAGTAAAAAGGGGGCAAGAGAGTGATGTATATCGTAATCCTTCACATTAGGAGCATGTTGACGCCTTGCAAGAAAGTTAAACGTCCAAGAGATCATCAAGTAAAACTCCATCAAGTCAATCGTCTAGAAAGTCTTCAAGGCATCTTTACTTGTCCAAATTTCTTATTTTCTTGCATGACTACATTAAAGATATTAATAAATGTGAAGGTTGTTGGAAATTATGATTTTTGTGCTATTGGAGATTTGCTTGGATGGGGTGAAAAGTCATGGTATTTAGTTCGGACACAACTTGATGGTGAAGTTTATCTAAATAGTCATTTGCATTCTAAAGTGTTATGTGACAAAGTCTCAGAAGTTAGGAGTTTATTACAAATCTCTAGTTTGAGAGTTCAAGATCATGAGAAATGGGTGACAATTCTTAATATGGGTTACACATATTAATTCATTGTCTAGTAACTTTAACTTTATTTTCTTTTCACTTGTGATTTTTTCATCTATATCTGCGAGCAAACAAAATTATTACAGTTAATTTTATTAACAGTCATTGGGATCAGTAAAATCGAAAGTAGGTTGTCTATTGTCTTTCGTCACTGACTGCTGAAAACAAAACTAAAAAATAGCACATGCGAGACGTATAAGGCGGGAAGAAGAACAAACTAAAATTCACCGAACCAATCGGTGGATCCTAAGTCCAAAATAGGTATGTTCTTCGACCGCTCTCTATTTTGCTCGCGCTCTTGGCTCATCATTTCTTCAAACTCCGCCATTCTTGAAACGAAAGGATCCGGCCAAGTCTCCGCCTCATTTGAACAATGTGTCGTCCATTGACAAGAAGTAGCCGGTATAGGACACCCCGGTTTCAAAAACACTTGGACGAAGTGCCGCGATCGTAGATACCCGATGCATATGATGCGGCTCGACGCGTCCAATGGCGGTCGACTATGAAGTGGAAAGAAAGTCTCACTTAGTCCAAACCTCGTCAAATCTACACACACCATATCATATGCACTTGCTATTAGATGACCCATATCGGAGAATGACATCCACTTCGAAACCGGAGCGATACTGGTAAGTGATGGAACAAGTGAATCATGAATTTTCGCAAACTTTTCTTGATTTTCATATAGTCGGCTGTAGATGTCCCGATACGAAGTCAACTCCGCAATAAGTTCTCGTCGGACTAAAGTGTGATTATTTTCCCCTTTACCGAGCAAACCCGCAACGGCCCGATATCCACAATTGTCGTCGCCTCCAACATCAACGATGTTATCGATATATTTGTGCATAAAAAGTGGCATCTCATCAATGTAGACAATGGGTGATTTTTTGATCGGCGGTGTGCGAGGTGGCTTCGAAATACGGGCTCCTTTGTTACCACTACACTTGGACTTCAGTGTCGGTGAATCCGGGAATGATGCATCAACATGTTCAAAGTAGGAAGGAGATTGTTTTGTTGATGTGTCTTCTTGTGTAATTTTGGAATTTTTCGGTGCACCTTTCGTTTTAACCGGTTGAGATGGAGGTTTCAAATCGGTGGTCTCCGGAAATGCAATTTTTTGCAATTGTTCTCTTATGTGCATTTTCATTGTGTCATCCGCTTTAGCAAACTTCTCCATTATCACTTCCAACTCGTCGTAGATGGTGATTTTGGAGTCATTTTCTTTCGGCGGGTCAAAATCATCAAAACGAAGCTTCTTCCAATGGTCGGCTACCTCATCGATGCGTATTGGTGAATTCAACTTCTTCTTTTTTGAAAGTATACAAGCACATGGAAGGCCGTATGTCTTTCTAATGGTACACCCACATAAAGAACTATTCGGCCCCGTGGTCTCCGACCGCTTCGCTTCATGAAACAAAAAATTCAAACCCGATCGGGATATGTTGTAAAATATCACGCACCGTAACTTTGTCCTCGGACGTTCGGAAGCTTGACACATATTTGTTATCGCCTAATAGTTTCAAAATTTCTTGCATTTCCGACCGGTGGCCCATTTTCAAAACTTTGAGATTGTGTCGTTCATTGTAAACTTGCTTGATATTTGAAACACTATCTGGTTTTTTACGCTTTAAATCGGCAAGTATGTTGCGAGGCGCCACTTTGACTATCGTTAAATCCGAAATCACATTCTTCTCTTCGCGGGACAAACGACACGCCATTGGATGTCCGTGTAACTTGGCATCCAAGGCATGATTATGAATTCAACAAATTACGGTTAAACGCCACAAATCATCAACCCTTCAAGTCGCGCGCAACTTAAACGGACACGCGCACTTTCTCGATCCTGTGTCTTCGTGTTTTAGCACCCGGTTTGATTGTGCATAACTCCCACCCCGTTCGCAATTTAAAACAACGAAAGCTTTCTGCCTACTATTTCCATTGTCGGACCTTAAAATAACAATTCCAAATCCAAGTTTACTAGCTTCGTTACGAACCCAATCAATCAATTGTTCGCGACTACCGAAGCTCCGATCATTTGTAAATTGTTGTCGAACATCAACCGCATTGATCATAGATTTGACGTCGATAACCGGATCGTTATTAACGTTGACAACTTCCGGAACTACTGCGTCATTGTCTTGCACAATGTTGTCCGGATGCACCATACCTAACATATGCAAAAATTAGCAAAATTGGCCAAAACTATTTTTTTTTAACTGCCAGGGCATATTTCGGAAGTTCATTTCCGAAATTTGTTAGGTAATATATTTCGGAGATGAACTTCCGAACCATCGCAGGTTTCAGCATAAATTTGTTGAATCAATGTAGTGAAATAGGGGATGAAATGAGAGATGTTTACCTCAAATTGTAGCTTTCTATGCTCGCTTTAACGTGATCAGCGGTTTGAAACTTGATTTTGAGACGAAAAATGGATGGAGATTGATTGAGTTTTGGAGAGGGTTTGGAGAAGTTTTGGAGAAAAAATGATGAAATAGTGAAGGAGGGAAAATTGTATATGCAGAAATGTTTTCGGAAATGAACTTCTGAAATATTCACGGTTTTGAATTTTTTTTGACTTCGGAAATGCATCTCCGAAATGTATGAAAAATCTTTAAAAAAAATAACTTCGGAGATGCATCTCCGAAGCAGGGGTAATTTTGGGATTTCGCTGGGGGTGACCCCATAGGGAGGTGGGTAAAGAATTTTATTTATTTTTTTTAAAATAAGGTAGAAAGAAAAGTATATAAGCGGTGGGTTTATATCAAATTTTCCTAATAATCCGATATAACCCCATCATTTTGGTACCGGCATTTTAAGAAATCCGGTGAAATTTCATAGATTATCATTGGTATTTTGGAAAAAAATAGTAAAAACTCAAAAATTAATTAATAAACAAAAATTATTTGTTAAAGTTCAGTGTTTTGAACTAACTATCCGACCAAACACCAAAATTTTGAAAGGAAAAAAATAATTTTATTGATTTAGGCTATGTTTGAATTGATGAAACCTAACGGAACGGGGCGGAATGGAACATAACAGAGTAGAGCGGAGCGGAACGAAATAAAAATCTCACTCTATTGTTTGATTATTTTATTTAAAATTTTTCATTCCATCTCATACACCCTAAATTGGATGGAATAAAAAATGGGGAATTAGATGGAATGAGATGGAGGATTCCATCATGTCCCATTTCATTCCATCTATTGTTTGTAAATCCAAACGATGGAGTCTCATTAATTACTGTATCATTCCATACCACCAATCCAAATATAACCTTATAGATATTATAGTGAAACTGTTGGCTATGTGGGATCCGATGACCAAATATATATCGTTAAACTAATATATATTTTTAAATCATTTTAGATATGTTAAAAATATTTTTTAAAATTTTATAAGAGTTTAATAGAGATGTACTCTTTTATAATAGAGATGTACTCTTTTACACTGTCATCTAATGAAAATATATCATTTTACTGTGATTGGTTGACAGTGTAAAACTTTTTTACAATTTTAGAACATCGCCCCTTTTTTCAAATTAAAAAAATAAACTCAATTTGTTTTTTTTTTCCAAATTATCGTCACTTCTTATCTTCAATTTTTTACATTTAAAATTTTACATTTGTTAAAATTCAATCAAAATTTTAATAATTATAAGATAACTAAATATTTTGTTCTAAAACTACTCACACGTAACTTTGTCATGACTTAAAAAAAAGTGATTTTATTTAAAGTGAAAATGAAAACTTTCTAAAACTTTAGAAGAGGAAGGTAAAGATAATTTAGATTAGTGAAGCTTTCTAGTATTGTCCCAATAATAATTAACAAATTTTCTACATGAGGAATTTGTTATGGAAAAAGTGGCAGATGAGGTAAAGATGTTTTTCTGGAGGTGGCTGAAATTAAAATCGAATCTGATATCAAATTACATATTTCAGTGGTATACGAACCCGAGAGCTTATGGTTTCATGGATACTTGAAAATAATTTTTTGGGTGAAAAGTGTTAGAATGAGCAGGTTAGGTATAGGAGTATTTTAGTTTTCACTGAGAATTCTGTTAGGTATCAGGTGCTGACTTGAAATTTTATGGACAATTATGAGGAACAAGTTTTGTTGATGCAGTCGTTGTTCATCAAAGTCAATATGTGATTCCTGGTTTTCTTCAATGATGGCAATGTAAGATTTAGAGAGGTGGTTTAAGAGGAGATATGTAGAGGGTTGATTCCTCAGTTTATAGAGAAGTTGTGGAGTTCTTTTTTTCAAGCGTTTATTCGTAGATTGGGCGCTCGAGGGATTCGGTGTTTCCCTTTCGCTATGTTAGTCGTGGCCTGGAGTGCATTATGTTATAGTAGTCGCGGTCAAACTATGGTAGCAGGAAATTTTGGCCGGAGTTGATTGCTCTAGGAGTTGAAAATCAGTGGAGAAATCTTCTGTGCTCGGGCTCCTTTCAGTTAAATCAAGAAAATTACGAACAGCAAGCAATTGAAACTTCCCAAAGCTCAAAGTTCAATCAGTTCCGGCATAAAATACAGTTGACGAGTACACCTGACAGCGGTGTAGATGGTGGGAATTATGAACCTGGAAGTGGAGATCTTACTGCATTTCACAAACATTAAGCTAAAATATCCATTTTCATTGTCAATCTCAGTTCTCCATACAAAAGCATAAAGATGGATATTGAAAATGAATTTTGGAATAACATTGAGCAGAAATTGTATGGAGTCTACCTTACTAACACGACAATATATATTCACATTTCAAATGCTCAGAATTCACGCCCTTAGGGACTACATTTGATTAGTGGAGAAAAATCTCGAAATTGTAATTTGGAAGAAAAAGTCAAGCTTCATCATTGAAGAAGACATGATGATTCGTTCTCAAAAACTGAATGAATGCTAACAAGTTGCTGTTTCGAGTAATGTTGATATGTCTAGTTGCAATCACGCAGATATCAACTTATCTGGGGGCCTTCAGGGCGTGGTATGCTGTTACCGTCAGTGCAGCCTTGAGCAACTGACCTATTTTGTGTTGGTTTCTTCTGCTCAGGTCTGTGGTGCTGCTGTGTTTCACTGACTTCCTATTGTGTTGTGTTGGTTTTTGACTGCTGCATTGTTGATCTCGGAGCGTAACTCCATCGTTTTGGTGTATAGAGGTGTTATTCTTAAGCCTGTGTTCCAAGTATCGTTGTTGTCATTGGGTGTAGTCTTGTTCTTATACTTTAAGTTTGGGATTAATTGTTCTTATGTAATGGCAGCTCTGGTGTATCAATCATTCATTTGGTCTGTATACGTTTTTGGCCTGGTGCTGGTAACACTGATGTAACTTTGCACTTCTTGTGCTTTTCAATTTTAATACATTGCTTTTGGCTTCTGTTAAGAAAAAACAAATTTTCTACAATGTCATCTATCACAACTGCTAACCTTATCATACATCACACGAGTAAGAAATTAACAAAAGTGTCAATTAAATAAATTAAAAGATTTGTGCATATTCATAAGAAGAATTTAATTTGTGTGCAGAGATAAAATTAAATCCCCAAATCTTTCTACATCACTCTAGCTTCTCATATTAATCACTGAATACCATTCTCTCTATTTTCTGTTTCATAAATAAAACAAGTTATCAGAAGGTTCGTTTACCAACTAATGATTATCAATGGCGAGAATCAGGTCAAAAAAATTGCATTCGCAGCAGTAAAGTAATCTCAATAATTAATCAAAACCTCAGGTTCAAACCACCTGTTTCCTAGATTGCTCCATTCAAAATATTGTTCACTTCGTGTTCAACTGTTCTGGCTAATTCAACGGCGGTTCCAACGTAAGTATGTGGCGTTAACTTTAACAGATAGGTCTTTGCATTTTGTGGTATATCTAAGCCTTCAATGAAGTCTCTTAAACTTTCTTTGGTAATTGCTTTCCCTCTAGTCAGCTCTTTTAACTTCTCATAAGGCTCAGGAACACTGTATCTTCTCATAACCTATAGAAAGATTTGCAAACTATATCATTGAAAAATCTTATAAGAAAATTTTCCTCCTAATGTTCTACCAAGTATGCAACCACAACAAGCACTGCAATGTTCTATCAAGTTACAAATATAGTTTACAAATATTAAACCAGATAATCAAGTAAAAACAAAAGCATATACATACCGTTTGTATTGGTTCGGCAAGTACCTCCCAGCACTGGTTCAAATCTTCGCTCAAGCGAGCTTCGTTGACCTAAGTTGTGGATTATAATATTTACAAGGAAGTTCAATGAATAAACAAAAAGACTGTTGTTTTTTCTTTAGATTAAATATAAAAACGTGAGAAAGTAACACATTCTGTGTTGGATTGCATACCTGAAGCTTCCCAATTCCTTGAAGTGTGCTTTTATATGCAAGAAGAGAATAACCAAAATTGACACCCATGTTCCTTAAGACAGTTGAATCAGTCAAATCCCTCTGCAAAACAAAAAAGCACAAACTACAAATTATTACTCCTATGAGCTACTCACACAGAATTAGATTATCACCTGCAATAAATTACACTGACAGTTCAATACATTATAATAGCTCAGGTAATGCTTCGACGCATGCGCACATGACTAAACAAAATTACGCTAACCATTTTCTAAAGATGTAATTGTAAAATCTTTTCAGTACCATAGTTTAGAATAATGCCAATACAATGATGATAATGATCAAATAAAATAAAGAACATTAACTTGCCTGCCAACGTGAAATCGGTAACTTCATGCTTAGATGAGAAAAACCTCCATTAGCCACGCCTAAATTGCCTTCGCTGTTCTCAAAATCAATGGGATTCACTTTGTGAGGCATAGTTGATGACCCAATCTCCCCGGCCTTAGTTGTCTGCAAAACAAGTTTTGAAAATGAAAACCGATTAATGTTTGTTTTTTTTTAAAAAATCACCGTTCTTTGGCCATAGATAATGTATTAGAAAGCTCACCTGCTTAAAGTAGCCCAAAGATATATAGCCCCATACATCTCTATCAAAGTCGATTAATATATTGTTGAATTGGATGAATGAATGAAAAATCTTCGCCATGTAGTCATGAGTTTCAATCTACCAATCAAGATGGGTAATAGAATCAAATGATTATGATCTCCAAGTGTTAACGTCAAATATATATGTACTCAGAATATAACTATCATAAATAAAGGAGTTTCATATGTACTCAGAATATAACTATCATAAATAAGGGAGTTTCATTAACAAAGCGCCGATGGATGAAAAATTCTAAAATGCAAATACACGAACGAAGTCTTTAACATTTATGTTGCTGCTAACAGCCTCAAGATTTAGTTTCTTTAAATGCATAAAAATAGACTAAACTGGAATAGAACAAGAATTGATAACAAACCTGGGCAACATAAGGATTAAAACTTAATCCAAGAGACAGTATAAACTCCTGTGCAATATCCGGCCAATTAACATCAGGGTATGCAGAAAGATGCGCGTTGTAATTTCCAACTGCACCGGCAAATTTCCCCAAAATCGCAACTTGAGACAGTTCCTTCCTTTCTCTACTTAGCCTCACAGCAAATATCGCCATTTCCTTCCCTAAAGTAGTCGGTGAAGCTGGCTGAAGGATATCACAGAAAAACTATTAAGTTCAAAAATATACAAGCAATAACAAACAAACAAACAAACAACAAAAATATCACTAAGTCCTGGCTAGTTGCTCTGAGTCGGCATTATGTGCAATATCGCAAAATCAAAATCCACAACAATGCATTGATTTTCCAATAGTCTAATAATACAAAAAGCAGCTTACCTGTCCATGAGTGCGAGAAAGCATGGAGATATGAGCATTATCTTCGGCCATTGTACACAAAGCTTTGATTATTTTATCCATGGCAGGAAACATAACAGAATTCATCGCTTCTTTCAACATCAAGGCATGAGCAAGGTTATTTATATCTTCAGAAGTGCATGCAAAGTGAAAAAATTCAAGCACCTGTTAAAAAAAACTTTGTTAAAATTCACACAATCCAATAAGAAAAAAGAAAAAAAAAGTAAACCACAATTCACAACCTTAGCAGTTTCAGCATTTGACTGGCACTTTTGTTTCAAGAAATACTCTACAGCTTTAACATCGTGATTTGTAATCTTCTCAAATCTTTTAATCTCGTTAACATCAGCTTCACCAAAGTCGTCAATCAAACCTTGTAAGAAAGACTTAGCATCTTCACTAAAAGAAGGAACTTCAGTGATTTCATTAATCTCAGAAAGCTTCAGCAACCATTTAATCTAAACAATATAAACACAACTATAAATTAGAAGAGTAATATATACAAAAGGGGTAAAAAGAGTAGAAGAATAAAAAAGGATGTACCTCAACAATGACCCTATAGTAATTGAGTCCATATTCACCCATGATAGGAGCCAAGTCTTTAACTTTTTCCCTGTAACGGCCGTCTAAAGGGGATAAAGCTGTTATGGTAGATAGTTCGAAGTCGGCGGAATTGAGGCGGGACATGTTGGTGGCGGCGGTGAGGGAATTGGAGATGGGGTGAGAGGGAGAAAGGAAGGAAACATGGGAAGAAGGAAAAGGGAGAGGATTGGTTTTGAGGGGGTTGAAGGTTGTTGGAATGAGGGTAGCGTTAGAGAGTGCCATGAGTTAGATTGTGAAGTTCTGAAACACTCACTTACTCACTTAACAAGACGTCAAAAACCTGCATCAGAAAAGGCAAATGATCAGAACACCATAAATGTTCAAACACTCACAATTTTCCCCCAAAAAACTCATTGCAATTCACCTATAAAACCACCCAACAATCTCATAACAAAAGGGGAGAGAAACTCGGACCCTGTAAAAACAAACTCTGCCCAGAAATCTATCTAAACTCCCTCCACTCATCATCTTCAATTTACCTTCCCACCATGCCTTAACTATATTCGCCACCTATCACAAAACCCTCAAGCCTAACAGAACACACTCAAACCACCTATCACAAACTTCTATAAGACAGTCTACTTGATGTTAATGGAGATACCTCCTGCTTTATATATCACACCTAAAACAAATCTTAAAATCATGAAAGAACATTATTGTGAACATAAAACCATAACATTAATTAAAGAGAATCACAACTAATGTCTCAATTTTTTTTGACATCTCAACTTTTACCTGTGATGAAGTGCTCTGTCATCAACTTCATATTCTGTTGGAAACAAAGTGTCATGTTCATATACGACTCTTATAAATATAACTACAAAAATATGTAAATAATCAAACAGACACCCAAAATAAACCTTGAATTTTATGAATATCATGCCAAAACTAAAAGCAAGTCATATATTTACCAATTGGACAATATAGAGCTGGTAGATTCATAGCCATCTAGTCACTAGAATAAAACTGATGAACTTCCTGAGTCAAGATTGCATTTGATAAAGAAAAATGCAGCTGGTCTCACAATCAAATTCCTGCAAGATATGATATATCAATGAAAGCCAAGATGCTCTGCATGACAAAATAAGAAAAATATATGCTCAGTCTTTAAACCTATTCAAATCCTTACTTAAAAATGAAATATGAGAAGTTATTAGCGGAGGAAACAAAAGACTCGAGAATTAAATCCACTCGAAAGGTAAACAACAAAAATTAAAACACATAATCCCCATGGCTACACATCTAGGTTGTTAATCTCAGATAGCGGCGCGTAGCGCCGGACCTCTCAAATGCTATAGCGGCATAGCGGATAGCGGGATGACCGCTATTGTGAGCTTTTAAAAATCAAGGTAAATACTTAATATGAAAACATAAATACGAAAATAGGTTCCAACAACATACATAAATACTAAAAATAGGTTCCAACAACTTACATAATGACTTAAAAACAAAAGTTGCAACATACATAAACCAAAAGTTGCAACATAGGTAAACCAAACATAATGACTTAAATTAGGAATTTACTCAAAATGACTAAATCAAATTCTAAACGTAAACAAAATGACTAAATCACATCAATCTCATCTTCACTTCAAAAGGAGAACTTGCTGTGAAGAGCAAAAGTGGAAGCGTGATATAAAAACAGGGGAGAAGGAGAACGGCTGCTGATTTGAGTGAAGAGAGAGAATGTAAATGACCTAATGTCTCACTTTTAGCTTTTATATTAGTGAAATAAAAGGGAAAAATACAAATTTTCCTTTAAAATAAATTCAAAATTACAGTATTGACCTCATCTTCACAATAGCGGTTTGTAAAGCGCTATTGCGCCGCTATTCCACCGCTACGCTTCCACAAATCGCGGCCGCTATTTCCGCTATTTCATATAGCGGTTAGCAGCCCAAAAGCGTCGCGGCGAGGTCCTCTACCGCTACGCTACACCGCTATAGCGCGCTATTGACAACCTAGCTACACATCATACACTAGTATGTGACTCTAAAATTCACTCAATTAGTGGAAAAATTATGTGATATTTATACAAATCAGTGTCTGCTTCTCGGTTACTACTACTTGAATTGATTTCATGTTACAAGAAAAAAATATATAATCTAAATAATAAAACATTTTACTTCAAACTTAATATTCAGGCAACAGAGGGCAAAACATTTTACTCCATTATATATTTAGTTACTTAGAGGAATCCAACTTCAGAAATGTGAAAACACTAAATAGTTTCTACCATTAACTTCATACAGAAATAAAAAAGTACCTTTGTATGCTTGATTTGTGTCTTGATTTGCACGAACAAGAGAGAATAAGCGGCAAAGATGAAGGAGACGATTTTGAATCTTGAAGTTTGCTTGATTTGAAGTAGAGGGTAAAACAAGGGAGAAGCAAGGCTTGATTTGAGGTGACGTATGGACGGCGGCCGTGCTAGGGTGTAGAGCAGGAGAAGTGTTTCGGCGCTAGGGCAATAATTTATTTTATAGTTTTTGTTTGATTGAATTTATAATATTTTAGAGACCAAAATTTTGGTCACTATTTTTCGGTCGTTAAATTGGTGGCTAACATTATTTTGTGACCGATTTAGTGACAATTAATGTTAAACTTTTAAGGTATTATAATTTAGTGGCTAATTCGGTCGCTACGGTGACCGAAATATTTCGGTCACTAAAATCGGTCACTAAAAGCGAATTTTTTAGTAGTGCCTTCAAGCCTAACAGAACACACTCAAACCACACCCTTCAACCTCAAATATCCTCCAAAAAAACACCATAAACTAGTTCAATCTCTAAAGTTATGAATCACGAAAATCTATTTTTCAACCCTTAACTGAATCACAAAAACTCCACTCTACAACTTTACCAACACAGAACTTCCATTCGATTCATCATCATCATTTTCCAAACCATCTTCCAATCTACTAGTTCCACTCAACCATAAACAAACTCAGACCTCGTATCCATTCACCTTGCTCATACACTAAAACAACTTGTCCACTCATTCAGAACACAAATTCAAGCCACGCGTAATCGAAACAAAGGAAGAAGAAGCCACGCAAGCAGATAAGAGATTAGAGAGAAAAGTTGAAGAAGGTTACCTGAGTGTTACCGCTGAGCTTCCGATTTCGTTTTTACCGGTATAGTTCCATTTTTCATTTGTCTGTTTAATTTGCAATCACGTAATCATCAAGAAAAATTATGAGATTGGGGATTTAGGGCTTATGCTGGGATTTGGGTTTTGAGTTTGTTGTTTGATCGTGTTTGTTGTGCCGAACTTCTGTGAATATTACTGTGTTCTTCGAATTGAGAGAGAATGGCAAGTAGATCGAAACCGAGAGAAGCTTGAGTTGTTGTTGTTGTTTTGTCCGTGTCTGAGAGCGTTGTTGTTGTTGTTGAACGCTGAGAGAGAACAAGAAAGAATTTCACGTTCATTTTTCTGGAAAAAGGGGGGCTTGGTCAATTGATTTGGTCCTCCTAGGGTTTTCTAACCCATTTAATTTTAGATGGATAGTGGGCTCCAGGTCCAGCTTGACCCGGTTTGGCCAGCCCCTTTATTTTTATTCTTTCTTGGGCCATACCTCTATGTTCATTGCAAACACCTCCCCCTGTTTTATTTAAATGAATTCAGTGGTCTTTAAGCCTTTCAGCCCAAATGATTTCAGCAACATCTTTAATAAACTCATGCTTAATAATTTAATTTTGATTGGTTGTTTTTCTTAGTTGAGTTGGTTTGATAATAAAAAATAGCTTAATTAATTAAGTCATCTTAATAAAATCAATCATTTTTTTAAATATTTTCATTCAAATGACGAGTCCACTTCGAACAATTTCACAAAAAAGATTGGTCAACATCAAGTATCTTTTTCAAACTTCTTTTGTCACATCAAAAACTTCAAAAAAAAACTTAATAATCAAATTGAGTGTGGTTTATAATGGATGAATCAACAAGAGTTTGTACGTACTTGTACAAGTTGTTCTAAAGCATTTAGGCGATGGTCGTTAAGTCTTTGTTTGAATGCTTAGATTCCATTAAGGACTCATTCAAACTCGATTTGCCTATTTCTTTTACAAAAACTAAAAAAAAAAAAACAATCTTAACTCATTCATTCATTCTTTTCCTCGCCCAAGTGCGAACCTTGTCATAACAAACCTTGGTCAATACCAAGTTCCTTTTTCCAATCAAAACGCTTTTTACAATCGAATCGAGTTTAGTCTACAATGGTTGAATTTAGAAGGGTTTGTACGTACGTGTACAAGTTGTTCTAAAGCATTTGGGCGATGGCCGTTAAGCCTTTGTTTGAATGCTTGTACCCCATTAGTTGCTTGAATGTGATTGAATGCATGTGTGTTGGTATGAATGATTGTATGCCAAATTGGGAGTTTTGTGATAATTGTGTGCCCAATTGAGAATGGTTAATGTTCATGTACCCAACTATGTATATATTTTTATTCTATGATACTAAATGTGTGAATATGCTTTCATATGATTTTGAATAAATATATGAATTGACTATTAAGAAATGATTATGATGCATTTGCATATATGTGGTATGTGTACGCGAGGTGGGCTACACAAGATTTGTCAGTTGGTCCATGAAATAATGTGGTGATACATATATGTGCTCATGCATTTCATAGTACGCGTTGGCTAAGTGGGTCTTCACAAGGTGTGATTATCAGGAATGAATTCACCTTAATCCTTCGGGATTTATTGAGTCGATGCTAGTCAGGGACAATGTCATCATTATGGGGATGGACCACAAAAGTTAGTAAGAGGTGCCTACGACTCTCTGTGGGGAGGTTAAATTCCAGAATTCATGCATGTGAGGAATTCAGATATGGCGATCACACTTATATATAGTATGTATTAATAAGATATATGTGCATTTAATATAACACTCATTTGAACTGATATGCTGTGGATTATATGTTTCTATGTATTGCATATATTGTATAGCATGTTCTTGGTTTATATGTTGTATTTAGATGATGACCTTACGTTACCCATGATCTGGTTCTGTGTGCCCATGTTCTTTTTAGATTATGAGATTCGCTAGTATTACAGATGAAAGCGACTAGTTTGGTGTTGATAAGCGGGAGGCTTGAAGTTGTCTGCGGGTCGTCGTTACCTGATCATCTTCAGTTATAATCTAGAGACTAGCTTATTGGTTGTTATTGAAGTCTAGTTTACTCTTCCTTACTTTTTTATATGTAACTTGTACTATGGTAAACTCTATTTATTTAATTGTTGAATTAAGGATTTCCATAATGTTCTTTTAAACGGTATGTTTGATTTATGTTCTTAAACCTTTAGTTGAGAAAATAATTTATAAAAGGGCCTTGTATTTTGATCATTGTCTTACAAAAGATTTACTCTGATTTATTTTAAAGATGGTCGCAAATGTTTTTATTTCAAAAACTTTGTTGTTATAAAAAGAAAAAAAATACACTCCTGCTGTTAAAAATTGGGGTGTTACCAAATTCATTGAAAAAAGAATCCAAAATCTACTTCAATTACTTGTGCAAAAAATTGTCATGTATCAGACGGGTTTGTTCTCTACATCGTTTACTACAATGGCACCATTTTATTTAAATACGCTATTGCAATCATCAAACTCCTTCCATTTATAGTGTTGTAGTATTTAAATAATTAATCTACTTTAAAAATACACACTATTGAACAAGTATCATTAAATGTGAAGGATTCGAGTTTCACATTTTACGTCTGAAATGGAGTTCGACATGTGAGCTCTTATCACCAAATTTTGATTTTGGGTATATAGTAACATTGATTTTACAATAGTCTTAATCCTATATAAATGATATTCACTTTTAATTTCCACTTTGTTTCTTAATGGGCATGATCACGATCCCTAATATCCATGGCATCCATGGATTTCTTGAATCGGGTTTGCACATTTTTCTTAATTTCATATTGAATTTCCTTTATCAGTGCTAGATCAAAAATAATTGAAAATTCTAGTAACACACGCTGGATGTCTTACTGGATGTTATGACATCCATAATTACACAACATAAAACGTTAAAACAGAAACACATAAAAACAATAAGGAACACACAAAATTGTTTACCCAGTTCGGTTCAAACAACCTACTCTAGGGGCTACCAAGCCAGGGAGGAAATCCAATATAAGCATAATTAATTCGGAGCTAAACTCCCCTGTTTACAACTCCTCACTTAAAACCTACCCAATGAAGTTCCAATTTATTCCTAGATCTGAGTATCTCCACTCACTCCCCCTCAATCACAGCAGTGATTACAAACAAACATAAAACAAATACAGAGAGAAGACACACTTCAAAAACAAACTTTGATCTGCTTAAAAGCTTCAATCAAGAGACACACACTCGTGCTTAAAAGCTTAGAGTGACAATTAACAAAATACAACATATTCCAACGCAATCATCAAAGACAATTGCTTGGAGTACAAGAGACAACTACAAAACTACGCTTCTTCACAATAAAAAATACTCTCTCCTTTTTCCAAATTAGGATTGCAGACTTTTTGAAATGATTTTGTTTTATCTTCTTATAAGAAGTTCTGATGTTGATCAATTAGAAGTTCAGATTATGTTATTACTAACGTTTCATTATCTAAGTTGATTCAAAATCTCTTTTAAAGCAAAACAGCTGTCACAGCTTTTCCAGATGTTGAAAACGTGTTTACTCTATTTGGACAAGCATGCGTGCAGTTGAGGAGACGCCGCCCTAGGTAAGTGTGCAAATCATTTCTATTATCACGTTCTCTCAACTAACGTCATTCTTCATTAAATGCATTTGTCTTTTTCATTCTGTAACCCTGTTCATTCAAATACATATTGCATTTCTTTTCAAATCCGTTTCTTTATAAACACATCTCCACAACATTGCATCTCTTTACATTCTCTCTCTCTCTCTCTCTCTCTCTCTTCATTCATTGTCTCTTTCATTCATCTCTCTCTCTATCTCTCTCGTTCCTGCATAAACCCTAGTTTCTAAACTGAATCTCAGAGTGAATTCATGCTTTCATCCTTAAGTATTAAACACAAAATGTCTTCGGCACATATTGTTCAACACAAATATGGATATCTTCCCTTGAAGACTTGTTTTATTCCATATGATGAACTGGAAGTTCTATGCGAAACAATGGATGGATGATGTTGCTTTGAGAAATCTCTGGAGAATTTTTAGAAGAAAGATGAACTCTGAGTTTTTGAAGCTTTAGAAGGCTTGTGAAGCAGAAGCTCCAGGTCCTCGTGCAATTCTCAGGCCTTATGAAGAATTCTGGTTTAGTCCTCTCGGGTGTAGGCATTGCTTTGAAGAAAAAGTCTTTGTTGATGAGCTTGCAGAAGATCTTGTAGAAGAACAACCTCTTGCTATGGTTGTGTGGAAGCCTCAGTTCCATGTTCTGACTGGAGACTTTCAGTCTATATTCAACTGATTAAGGGAGAATCCCTCATATAAAGTTCCATATATGGCATATCTAGAAGTTGAATATCCTTCAGAACCTGCTGCTCCTACACCTCCAAGTAATTTGGATGAGATCCTTCTGGCTCTTGAAAATGAAGATTCTGATATCCCTGCCCTAATATATGTTGAAGCTGATGCTGAGACTCCAGGTGCTGAGAATCATCAAGCTGAAGATGATGTTCTCATGATTGAAACTGTTTTTGAGAATCCTACTGTTTTGAATGGTAGCTGTGAAGCTTCTTCTGATGAACCTTCTGTTCTGGCGAACACCATAAAGGCCCTTCAAAAGAATCAAGCTGATCTAGCTTTTCGTTTGGATAAACATGAATATGTTCACAATGAGTTTATATTCTTTATGAAGACGCAGACGGAAAGCACTTCTGAGATTCAAAACCTTCTGGCCAAAATAGTTTCTAAGCTAGGCTAGTCGTATTGTGTCTTGGTCTTAGATGTTTTCTTGTTTCTTGCATCTATTTTTTCTTGCATATGCTTGTTATCCCTTTTGTATCTTCTGATTAATTCTAATTGAATGAAATCATTATCTTCTCTCTATGTGTCTTTTATCATCTGAATCTTTTAAATGCTTTTTGATGTTATGACAAAAAGGGGGAGAAACATGATAATTGATTTAGTTTATTATATCAGTTGTTGGGATTAAGTCTCAACATTCCTAACATTATTTGCAAGTTCTATGTCTTTGAGATTTTTGCAGGATTGAAGATATTCTGAAAAAGCTCAACATGAGAAGCAAATACATGGGGAAAAGCAATTCTGTTAAGAAGCATGTCTTGGAAAATTGAAGCAAGCTTAGTGCTGTGAAGCTTCAAGATCAGAAGCAAGAAGAATGAATGTTCTGATATTCTCTTCGTAGAATATGCTCTTATACATTTTCTTCTCTCTTTTGCTCTGATACATGTTCATTCTCATAAGAATGTTTCGATCATATCATGCTCTGATTATTATCATCTAGTTTGCTTTGAAACATTTCAGGATGTAAAGATGCTCTGATGATACTTTGTTACATTCAACAATGTTCTGATACAAATCAAGTTCTGATTTCAAATCAAGCAAGCTATGATTCAAGAAGAAATTCAAAGCTCTGAAGCTCTCCTATGGAAGCAAGAAGCAGAAGCTCTGAATGTTCAGAAGATCTAGGCAATGTGAACGTCTCGACTGAAATGGAAAAATACTCAAGGAAGTCTTTTTATTCAAAATTCTTCTAGTATTTATTTCAGAGGGAGATTTTTAATCTCAGGGGGAGACATATTCACACACTCTGATTATATGCTTATGCTATATCTGTGTAATTGTCTTTAGTCATCTGATATTCTGATTGCAAATTCATATCAATTATATATGTTTTTGTCATCATCAAAAAGGGGGAGATTATTAGAACAAGATTTGTTCTGATCAATATTCTTAGTTTTGATGATAACAATGTATATGAATTTTGTGTAAGACAATATGATTCTCTAATCCTATGCATTTTCCATTTCAGGAAATATATAAAGAGTATGCACAAATAAGCGTTAAGAAGCTATGGCTCAAGAAGTTCAAGATTGCAACATAAGAACATGCTCTCGCAAGATATCAGAAGATGGTCAAGCAGAATCAAAACATGGTCTATTGAAGCATCAGAAGAACATGAGTTCAGAAGCAGAAGCACTGAAGTTCTTATGGTATCACGCTAGAAGCACTTCAAGGTCAGAAGACAAAAAGATGCTCTGCACCAAGCTGTATTGACTCTGAATATTCAAACGTTGTTTCAACAAATTAAGAATCAGAATCAAGTACAAGATGGCAGGCTACGCTGACTGACAAAAGGAACGTTATAAGCTATTAAAGGCAAAGTCAGTAAAATCAGGAAAAGCAAGGCTCGAGGTAGTTGACAAAAGAGTGAAACATTAAATGCAAATCTATACGACACACGCAACGCATTAAATGCTCCCAACGGTCATCTTCTCAGAATGCCTATAAATATGAAGTTTCTGATGAGAAGCAAAGGTTAACAAACTACAAACTCTTAATACGCTATCATCTTGCTGAAATGCTGCTAAAACAAAAAGCTTTCAAACTTCATCTTCAACCTCACATAACTTGTAATATTTAGTGAGTGTTAAGCTTAGATCTTAAGAGAAATATCACAGTTATGATTATAGCTTTATAAGAAGCATATTGTACACTTGTAATATTTATTTTACATTGATTTGTAAAAGGTTCCTAGAGTGATCAAGTTGTGATCAGAATACTCTAGAAGACTTAGAAGTTGTCTCAGTGTTTGATTTCCTAGAGTGATCAAGTTGTGATCAGTATACTCTAGAAGACTTAGAAGTTGGCTAAGTGGAAAACCATTGTAATCAAGATTGATTAGTGGATTAAATCCTCAGTTGAGGTAAATCACTCTAAGGGGGTGGACTGGAGTAGTTTCGTTAATAACGAACCAGGATAAAAATCACCGTGCAATTGTTTTTATCTTAAGAGTTTTTAAAGTCACACTTATTCAAACCCCCATTTCTAAGTGTTTTTCTATCCTTCAGTAAAGTATCACGCGCTTAAGTGATATACGGTGCATCATAAGGTATGATGCTCGTAGGCTTAATTGGGCTTTTAGCTTTCAGCTTTAATTAGGCGTTTAGGTTGTAGTCCACACGAGTGGTTCTATAAATAGAACCCTTGTTCATAAACATTTGTCTTGATAAAAATTCTATCTGAGAAACCCTAGACGTATTTCTTCTCTCTCACTCAAAGCCTTCATTCAAATTAGCTAGCACTGAGGCTGAAGGGATCTCTTCATGTGGACTGAGTAGAGGCGTTGTTCTTCATCAACGCTCGTGATCGCTCCTCCGATTCAGAATCAAAGGTTTCAATCTCCACAAGAGGTAACAATTTCTATAACTGATCATGCCCATTCGTAAGGATCACTAAAGGAAAAAATATATTTCTGCTGCATTTTGTGATGCAATTTTACTTCATGTAGCAACAATCAATGAGTTGGAGAAAAGAGATGAGGTTGGTTCTGTTAAGGGGAAGGCAGTTTTTTCAGGTTTTACATGAATATTGTTCTTTAAATATGTGTGGGAGTGGTTGTCTAAATAAGAGAAAACAATTGAGTTTTCTTATTAAAAGGGAAGGCTATGACTTATGTTTACTTAAAGAAGTTAAAGTTGATAGTATTACTGATAGTCTGGTCTTTAAATTATGGGGAGGTACTAATGTGGAGTGGTCTTTTAGACCGTCTCGTGGCATATTTGGATGTATACTTTCTATGTGGAGGAAATGTACTTTTGCTTTAATCTCTAGTTTTTCTGGTGATTGGTTAAGTGGGGATTAATGGGATGTGGAGAGGTTTGAATGTCTATGTTATCAATGTTTATTCTTCGTGTTTGATTACCAAGAAGAGGTTGATGTGGAAGGAGTTAGTGGATCGGAAATCTAGGTTTGCGGAGGGTATGTGATGTTTTTGAGGTGATTTTAATGCTATTAGACGTTTGAAGGAGAGAAAAGGGAGATCATTGACTCTCTTGGGGCAGGAGACGGAGGAGTTTAATGATTTTATCGAGAACCTTGAAGTTGTGGATGCGAGAGCGGTTGGTAAAAAGTTCACTTGGTTTAGTCGAGATAGGGGTGCTATGAGTCGGTTGGATAGATTCTTAGTCTCTAATTGTTTGATGGAGGTTTGGAAGATTGATGGTCAGGTCATAGGTCCGAGTGATCTTTCCTACCATATGTCCAATTTGGATTAAAGGGTGTGTGAAAGATTGGGATCCAAAACCATTTAAATTATTCAATGATTGGACGAAACATGAGGATTTTATTCTTTTTGTTGAGATTGCGTGGAAGTCGCTAAACGGGAGAGGTAGGGCGACTTATGTTTTGAAGGAAAAGTTAAGGGGTATGCGTGGAAAGTTGAGATTGTGGAATATGGAGATTTATGGTTATCTTAATCTTGAGGACGGTGAGGCAGTTAAAGATTTAAATGTTTTGGACTATACGGAGGTTAGTAATGATACGGTGGATGTTGATTCTTTGGTTTCTAGAAGAACTCTTGCTTCTTCTAGAGTTTGGAATGTAGTTAAGGCTAAGGAGGGTTTTCTTCCTCAAAAAGAAAGAAGTACTTGGTTTGTGGAAGGAGATTCCCACCCTAGGTTTTTTCACAAGGCTATGAAAATTAGGATTGCGAGAAATTCAATAGTGGGTCTTAATTCAGATAGAGGTTAGATTGATAAGGTGGAGGAGGTTAAAAAAGAAATCAAGGTACACTTTGAGTCATGTTTTCATGAACCGATGGAGGCTAGACCAAATCTCTATGGGATTTCTTTCAAAACCATTTATTTTGAGGATGACTTGGGTCTTGAGTGTTCTTTTTTGGAGGCGGGAGTTAGAGAGGTCATTTAGAATTGTGACGGTGACAAAATCCCGGGTCTGGTTGGTTTTAGTTTTAGTTTCTTCAAAGCTTGTTGGGAGTTCGTCAAGGAGGACATCATAAGGTTCGTAAACAAATTTCATTCCGATTCTATTCTTCTTAAGGCGGTGATCGCTTTGTTCATTGATTTGATCCCTAAGGTAGATAATTCTCTTTCTATAGATGGTTTTCGTATGATTTGTCTTATTGGTAGTTTGTATAAAATTCTTTCAAAGTTTCTTGCTTCAAGGCTAAAAGGGATGATGGATAAGCTAATATTTAAATGCCAGCTTTCATTCCATCTAGGAATATGCTTGACAGAGTTTTTGTTGTAAAGGAGATATTGGATTTGACGAAAAGGAAGAAGAAGAAGTGTTAGTTGGTGAAGGTTGATTTTGAAAAGGCTAATGATTGCGTTTCTTGGGATTTTTTGAGATATATGTTAAGAAGGATGGGTTTCGGTGCAAAGTGGAATCAGATGGAGGCCTTGGTTTTTAAGAGTTCCATGTCTATTATTTTTAATGGGAGCCCGACAAAAGATTTTGAAGTTTGTAGGGGTCTTAGACAAGGAGATCTTCTTTCCCCTTTTCTTTTCTTATTGGTGGCGGAAGGTCTAGCGGCTTTGATGAATAAGGATTTTATTTCAGATGAGTATCATGGTTTTAGAGTTGATGAGAAAACTCACTTTGAAATTCTCCAATTTGCCGATGACACTTTATTAATTGATGATGACTCTTGGAATAATATTTGGAGCATTAAGGCGATCCTTAGAGGTTTTTAGTTGGTTTTCAAGCTCCATGTCAATTTATCGAAGAGTAAGATTATAGGGATGAATTTGGAAGATGATTTCATTCAAGCGGTGGCCACTTTTCTTTATTATAATATTGGTTCAACAACTTTCACGTTTCTTGGTATTCCCATTGGAGTGAACCCAAGGAGAATAAAGATGTAGAAACGGTTGATTTCGAAGTTGAGAAACGGACTTTAAGTTGGCATAATAAACACTTATCAATTGGGGGTCGGGTGGTTCTTTTCAATTCTATTTTGTCGAGTTTACCCACCTTCTTTCTTTCGTTTTACAAAGCACCTCAAGCGGTTATTCGTGAATTTATTTTGATTCAAAGGGTGTTTCTTTGAGGTGGAGGGGAAGAGAGTAGGAAGATAAATTGGGTGAGTTAGAATAAAGTGTGTGTTGATGTGTTTATTGGCTGATTGGCATCTATGTTTGACTAAAACATAATAGCAGCAAAATATAATACAGTGTATAAATCTTGCAAATATAAAAGAACAAACAAGTACAAAAGCAAGATGTTATATGGAATGTCATGACATCAACTAACGACATCACGCCTGCAAAACTGGAATGAAGATTAAGTTTGATTCTCAACTGATACATAATATTCTATGAATATTATGTAATCCAATGTGGCGCAGATTTAAAGGTCAATAAAATCAAGTCAGAATATCAAAGAATCAAATCAGAATATTGAAGATTCATCAATTTCTAATTTAGGAGATAAATTAGGAAACTTGTTATTAAAGACCTTTCTTTTAGCAGAAGATATCTGAAGATTTGTAATAGTCAGGGTGCTGCGATTTGTAAGCCCAAGTACAATTGGGAATAGGTTATAAATAGTAACCTAGTTTGATACAAAAAAATATAGAAAACCATGTTTAGAAAAGATGTAGTCATTAGGGTTTCTATAGGTAGACCACCCAGGTTGTGGGATGGCTTCCATTTCCTTCTCGAAACTTGTAGGTAAGAGAAGTTATTGTTCTCACTCGAAACCTGTAGGTAAGAGTTGAGTATTATGTTCTTGATTGAAGCTGTAAAGCAAGATCAAGTTATTGTTCATTGTTAATTGTTTAAATAGATGTTGCAGGGTTGTAACAGTTAGGTATCACTAGGGAGTGAGCAGAGGTTCTCTTGTCTTAGATGGAGTTCTAAGATAAAGGTTTCATTTTGTAGTGACTAGGTAAACTAGAGGTTGTTTATCTATAAACCAGAGGTTGTTTATATAAAATAGTACTACTGATAGTGAAATCTTCTTCCTGGCTTGGTAGCCCCCAAAGTAGGTAGTTAAACCGAACTGGGTTAACAATTCACAGTGTTATTTATCTTCTGAATTGTATTGTCTGTGAAGTCTTGGATGTTGTAACATCGCGTATAACATCAGTTTTAGGTTTGATAGTTGTTCCTTGTACATAACCAATAAATATTACAATCTGGTTATGTTGACTGAATATACATGATCCCTGTACTCATGGACTCCTTATTAGGGGTATTTAAAATTGGGGATCTTTTATGTTCTGCCTTTGCTAAGCCAATAATAGAACAAATATCTTGACATCTTGAGTGACATCTTGAGGATGTCATACTAGAATTTCAGTGTGCTTATCAAAGAAGGAAAGAGCTTGGAGTTAAGCATTTTGGAATATTTAATCTTGCGCTTCTTTTTAAATGGAAGTGGAGGATTTTAGATGAGGGGAATTCTTTTTGGACTAACATTCTTTTTTGTAGGTTCGATATCATTAAAAATCTCATGCTCAATTGTGGGGCTTCTTATGTTTCTGAGAGAGACTCTATTTGGTGGAGGGACATTTGTTCGGTGGGTGTTGATCGGAAAAATAGCAAGTGTACTATTTTGCCTCTGTAGTAATAAAGGGAAAATTCCCCGAATATCGATCTCAAGGACTGCGTGATATTATAGAGTTATTAGGAATTCAATTAAACAAAAAGCCTTGGGGGTTTTGGTTTTTATAATGATGAATTAAATTGCAAATAAACTTAAAAAGGATGATTTAGCCAAATATGAGTAACATGCCAGGGTAGGTGTGTGCATTAACATATGTAACAATTCTGAATCCTTGTTTCATTAACAAAATTCAACTTATCAATTACCGGTTCTTTAGGGTATTTGCTCCTAAGTCCTTAGTGGGCAAACCTTTGAACATTGAAATCCTAATCCCAAAGTCCTTCAAAATTAGTGATCAAATCAAGTATTATTATAATCAAGAACAATCCGGTTATTATAGGGTATCCCTAGTCCTAGGTGATATCTACTATAATATAATGGTATAAAAACCCTAACAATGGAGGTCAATCCTAATTGTCAGTCATACATCAATCCAGTTGGTCCGACGAGGAAAGCATTAAAAACCTTATACCATTAAATTGAATGTAAAAGAGAAATATGTTATTGAAATTCGAAATTCAAAATCACCACAAATGTTAATCAGGGACACCCCCCTAGCATTGGGGGGTTTAGCTACTCATATCATCCAAAGAAATTACAAAGATAACAAATAAAGACATTACAATAGAGATGATGAACTTTGATCTTCAATGGCTTCCGCTCATGAGAGTTCTCTGTTCTTCTCCAATTGCATAGGCTTCTTCTCTCAATCCTCCAATTCTTCGTGTGGCAAAAAGATCCCTAATTCATCTTGAAAACCCTCCTAAATAGTGTAGACTCACTTAAGTTGGTTGGAAATCCCAAAAACACCCCTGCAGGCCAACCACTGAACTGAATAATAAAAATCACTGAAATCAGCGTCAAACCCAACACGGGCCGTGTTGTGCAACACGGGCACCCGTGTTGGTCCCCTGTCATTTATTTTTCAAGATCCAAGTCCCAGGCTTAGCAACACGGGCCGTGTTGAGCAACACGGGCACCCGTGTTGCACCACTGTTTTTCCAACTTCTTGCGCCCTCTTCCTGACACGGCCCGTGTTGGGCAACACGGCCACCCGTGTCAGGCCTCCTGTAGCATATTTTTGAAATTCCTTCGAAACTCCGAGTTTTGCACTGATTTACTCCGATTTCTCCATATGAACCTGAAAACATTAAAACATGCAACCAAAGCATAAAATGACGAATAAAGAAATAAAACACTCAATAACATAACTTAAACATACTTAAAAACAACGATAAATATTTGTGTGAAAACCACTGATCAAACTCCCCCAAACTTAAACTGTTGCTTGACCTCAAGCGACAATTACAAAAGTTAATGACCCTCAAAGCACACGGTGTTCATACGTGAGATATCCGTCTGTATTGATCAAGAAACAGTTGGTTCGGCATTCACATGACGCGACGAGTTTTGTTACCACATTAAACCTCAAGCTCCCGTTTCGGATACCTCTCCAACTATGCTTTGCACTTAAGTCTCTTTCCGATTTTCCTCCTCTTTCATTCGGACAATCATATTAAGGCACTGCATTTCTTATAATAATCATCACTTGCATGAGACGAGTCGAGGCTTCTTATTTTCTTTTCCTGGCACCAAACTAGCAGCATTGGCTACTTTTTATTACCGATGAAATTTTCAAACTTTGCAGTTATATATTGTCCTTTTGGACGACGTTTGGGGTTCAATCTCCTTTGGGCTGAATAACCGGGTGAGGGTTACCCAACTTAGCGAGCCGATTGCCTTTTACCGCCTTTTCATCATTTGGTGCCAACTTTATATCTCTCTTTTTTTTCTCAACCAGTCATCATGCAAGTGAATCTGAATTATGCCAGACTGTATCAATAAACTACTCGATAAGTACTTCTCAGGAGACAAGTACTATGGTGCAAATCTACACGTTAGACTCGTATCTCTTTCAGGGACTCAAGGGTGCTTAAACAAACCTCTTGTCACATTATTCCGCACTTCCTGTCCTCAAACAATCCTCGCTTCATCTCTATATACTATTCCCGACCGCTCTTTAGGATCAAAACTTCTTCAACAAAAATTAAAATTTCGGTCAAAATTTGGGCAGAATTCACTTTATGGTTTCACATCATACCAATAACATAAAAATAACATAAAAATAAGATGCAAAGAGAAGAGAGAAGAGCCTCCCCCAAACTTGAACTAAACATTGGCCTCAATGTTTCAGAACGAGCCTGAGAGAGGTGACTCACAGAGGGTAATTGGCTCTAATGATCACTTCAAAGCTTTCACCAGAGACGTCCTCTTTTATTTCCTGAAAATAAAATAAAAAACAGAGAAATTAATTATTAAAATCGTGGGTTGCCTCCCACGAAGCGCTTCGTTTTACGTCGCATGGCTCGACGGTCCATTACCCTTTATTATGGAGGGTATTTCATTTTCCAAACCTTGTTGCTCACCACTTCCGCAACCACGAACTCATGAAGATGAAAAGCATGGATAACCATCCTCTTCAATTTACTTCCCACATTCTTCTTGACTTCCTTAGCTTTCTTAGGACTTTTGACAGCAGCATAAGTTGGTTCCAACCGAGAGGCTATGCTTGAAACTTTTTCTTGGAGATTTTTAGGATTTTTGTCTTCTTTTTCACCTTCTGTCATACCAGCTGAAGTTTTCTCATCCACACCTGCCCTATTTTTCTTGACTCCTAACATCTTCAAGGTTACTTCTTCATCAAATGATTTCAGTGTTAGTGTCCCTTTTTCTATGTCGAAGTTGCAGCGACCTGTCGACAAAAATGGTCTCCCAAGAAGGATAGGGGTTTCTTCGTCTTCCGGAATATCCATGATGTGGAAGTCAACAGGGAATACAAACTTATCAACTTCCACTAATACATCTTCAGCTACCCCATAGGATTTCTTGACGGTGTGATCATCGAACCTTAACTGTGTCTTACTTTCACTAATCTTTTCTAATTCAAGCTTTTTGAAAATGGACAAAGGCATTAAACTCACACTAGACCCAGAATCGAGGAGTACCTTTTTAAATGCTATATTCTTGATAGTGCATGCTATCGCCACCGCCCCAGGGTCTTTCCTCTTTATTGGGATCTTTCTTGCTGTCGAAACTATACCACACTTCTCCGTTGCAATTTTTGGTTCTCCTCCTAGTGATCTCTTTTTCCCCAACACCTCCTTCATAAATTTCTTGTATAAAGGCATGTGCTCAAGTGCTTCAAAGAATGGTAGATTTACCTCTAACTTTTTGAACAATTTAGTAAACTTCTCAAAGTCTTTCTCTCTTGAACCCTTCTTTGTCACTCTGGAGGGGAAGGGCAGTTTTATCACCGGTTCCGCGTCTTTCTTATTTTTTTCTTCAATTGGTTTAACCGGTGGCACCACAACTTCTGGCTCTTTTGGATTCTCTCTTATTTCCAGATCCACCTCTATTACCATAGGGTCATCTATTTCCTCTTTTTCTTTTTCAGACTCTGCTACTCTCCTACTTCTTGTAGTAACAGCATTAATCTTCTCTTGGTCTTTCGGATTTTTCACAGTTGAGCTCGGAAGGGTACCTTAGGCCTGTAGAGTGAGATGCTGTGCTATCTGCCCCACTTGAACTTCCAGATTTTTAATTGAGGCCGAAGTGTTTCTGTGGTTGTTTCTTGTTTCTTCTTGGAACTGAGAACACTGCCCAGCTAATCTTTCAATTGCCACTTCCCACTCTGCCTTCTGGCTACCTTGTTGTTGTTGATCTTTCCAAGCAAAATTTGGATGATTCTTCCACCCTGGATTATAGGTGTTAGAATACGGGTTGTTTTGCCTTAGGAATTTGATTTCTTCAATCTGCTTGGGAGTAGCAAAACAGTACACCGTTTGGTGTGGGCCATTACAGATTTCACAGCTGACAGGTTGAGCTTGTTGAACTTGAGCCACCTGTCGTTTATCTATATTCATAGCCTTCAATTTCTTTTCCACTTCTGCGGCTATCGCATTTTCAACCCGAGTTTTAGAAGTCTCCAGCTTGAGATCAATGATTCCTTCCGGTTTGCTAGCACACCTGTCATACAATTCCAAATGCTCATTTGCAGCTATTGCTTCAATGATTTTTATGATGCCTGAGGCTGTTGTGAAATTTATCGAGCCTCCAGCTGCTGTATCAATTAACTGCTTTGTTTTCATTTTGAGCCCATTGACAAATACTTGCATCTGTTCAGTCTTGTCCATATTGTGAGTGGGACATGCCACTAGAATTCTTTTGAATCTTTTGTAGGCATCTCCTAAGGGCTCACCCTCCTTCTGCTTGAAATTCAGAATGTCATACCTCTTCCTTATAAATACCGATGCGGGAAAATACTCATTTAAGAAAGCTTTTTCCATCTCTTCCCATGATGTAATGCTGCCCGCTGGAAGGGAATAAAACCACTCTTCTGCTTCTTCTGCCAAGGTGAATGGGAACATTCTCAGCTTCTTGGCCTCTTCTGTATGACCTTCAATTTTTAGAGTTGTACTCATGGTCAGAAACCTCTGTAGGTGCTTGTTTGCATCTTCATTAACCTTTCCGGTGAAAGGCTTTCTTTCGAGCTGAGTGATGGTGCTTGAATGCAATTGAAAATTAGGAACATTCACCGGTTGGTTGAGAATAGTTAGTCTTCCTCCCGGTGTGTTTCTAGCACCATAGTCTCCGAGAAGTCTCTCAGGTGGTGGTACCTCGCCCATGATCTCTTCTTCGCTTTCGGTGTCTGAACCAGAATGAACTGAAACCACTTCTTCCTCAGATTCCAGTTTAGCTTGACGAGCTTGTCTGCGCCTTGTGTGAAAAGTCCTTTCAATTTCTGCGTCAAAAAGAAATTCTGCTGAGGCCTTACCTCGCATAAACAGATTAGACAATTATTAGAATGAAGAACAAAAGTCAAATAAAATATATGTATTTATTTTTATTTTTATTTTTATTTTTTTAAAAAAAAATTGTTTTCAGAAAATAAAATTTTAGTCGCAGAGCAACAAAATTCTAATTGAAATAAACTAAAAACTCTATAATTTTCGGCAGTCCCCGGCAACGGCGCCAAAAACTTGATCGGAAAAATAGCAAGTGTACTATTTTGCCTCTGTAGTAATAAAGGGAAAATTCCCCGAATATCGATCTCAAGGACTGCGTGATATTATAGAGTTATTAGGAATTAAATTAAACAAAAAGCCTTGGGGGTTTTGGTTTTTATAATGATGAATTAAATTGCAAATAAACTTAAAAAGGATGATTTAGCCAAATATGAGTAACATGCCAGGGTAGGTGTGTGCATTAACATATGTAACAATTCTGAATCCTTGTTTCATTAACAAAATTCAACTTATCAATTACCGGTTCTTTAGGGTATTTGCTCCTAAGTCCTTAGTGGGCAAACCTTTGAACATTGAAATCCTAATCCCAAAGTCCTTCGAAATTAGTGATCAAATCAAGTATTATTATAATCAAGAACAATCCGGTTATTATAGGGTATCCCTAGTCCTAGGTGATATCTACTATAATATAATGGTATAAAAACCCTAACAATGGAGGTCAATCCTAATTGTCAGTCATACATCAATCCAGTTGGTCCGACGAGGAAAGCATTAAAAACCTTATACCATTAAATTGAATGTAAAAGAGAAATATGTTATTGAAATTCGGAATTCAAAATCACCACAAATGTTAATCAGGGACACCCCCCTAGCATTGGGGGGTTTAGCTACTCATATCATCCAAAGAAATTACAAAGATATCAAATAAAGACATTACAATAGAGATGATGAACTTTGATCTTCAATGGCTTCCGCTCATGAGAGTTCTCTGTTCTTCTCCAATTGCATAGGCTTTTTCTCTCAATCCTCCAATTCTTCGTGTGGCAAAAAGATCCCTAATTCATCTTGAAAACCCTCCTAAATAGTGCAGACTCACTTAAGTTGGTTGGAAATCCCAAAAACACCCCTGCAGGCCAACCACTGAACTGAATAATAAAAATCACTGAAATCAACGTCAAACCCAACACGGGCCGTGTTGTGCAACACGGGCACCCGTGTTGGTCCCCTGTCATTTATTTTTCAAGATCCAAGTCCCAGGCTTAGCAACACGGGCCGTGTTGAGCAACACGGGCACCCGTGTTGCACCACTGTTTTTCCAACTTCTTGCGCCCTCTTCCTGACACGGCCCGTGTTGGGCAACACGGCCACCCGTGTCAGGCCTCCTGTAGCATATTTTTGAAATTCCTTCGAAACTCCGAGTTTTGCACTGATTTACTCTGATTTCTCCATATGAACCTGAAAACATTAAAACATGCAACCAAAGCATAAAATGACGAATAAAGAAATAAAACACTCAATAACATAACTTAAACATACTTAAAAAAAAAGATAAATATTTGTGTGAAAACCACTGATCAGGTGTGTCAGAGATTTCGCCAATGGAAAATTGGTTCAAGGATTCTATTGTGTGCAAGCTTGGGAGTGGTAATAATATTGATTTTTGGCACGATATTTTTCTTGGGGAAGCTAGCTTTGCGTTCAATTTCCTTCTTTGTTTCTTCTTTCCTCTCTGGATCACGTGAAAGTGGTGGATTTTAGTTCTTGGTTGGATGACGTGCGGGTTTGGCAACCAAATCTTTTCTTGAGTTCTTTTCCTACGCCTGTGGCGGTGATTTTTTTGGATTTAATTTTATTGCTTCAATCGGTTCAACCTTTGAGGGATCGAGTAGATTGGTTTGTTTGATGCCGGCATAAGCAGGGATTCTCCGTTAAATCTTGTTACAAGGTCATTTTTGCGGTTTTTAATGCGGATGTTGTTTTGGATTTAAATAGTGGTACGATGTTTAAGAGTCTTTGGAGAGCAAAAGTTCCTAGTAAAATTGCGATATTTGGTTGGAGATTGATTCTTAATAGACTTCCGACGAGAATGAATTTCACTAGGCGGGGCATTTTAGTATGTGTTCATGACTTGGTTTGTCCTCTTTGTTATATGTTTAATGAAGATTTGGAGCATCTTTTTGGAGGTTATCGAATTTCAAATCTTTGGTGGAATAAACTTTGTTGGTTGCTCCATGTCGACCTTGTTGATTTTTCCAGTTCTATCACCGCTCGGTTGCAAGCTTTGGAGGTATTGTGGTTTAATATCTTTAAGTGTAATATAGAGTGGTTGTTTGGTTTAACTTATTGTTGGGTGATTTGGAATTGTAAGAATTTCATTCTTTTTTATGGGCAAATTTTGAACAATTTCGTTAGTTTAGGGATGCTTAAATTGTTGTCTTGGGAGTGGTTTCTTGTGGGTAAAAGGGCAGTTTTGATTATTCTTGGTCGGATTGGAATAATTTTCCAAGTCTTTGTTGTGGTTAGTCTTTTTTTGCGAGTGTTTTTTTCAATCAGTTTCGAGTTGTATTGATGGGTTATGCACCCATTGTGCCGCTTATTAATTCATTTTGTTTATAAAAAAACACATTATTTAAGTACATCTACCTTGTGATGTCTAATATCTACCTATCATAATATAGATATTCCAAAACCAATCAAAATATTGTTTAACCACTGTTAATTTTTATAGATTAATGAAATATCAATAAAATTTCAACATATATATATATATATATATACATATATATATATATATATATATATATATATATATATATATATATATATATATATATATATATATATATATATATATATATATATATATATATATATATATATATATATATATATATATATATATATATATATATGATGTTTCAAGATTATGCCAAGAATGAAATGGCCGGTTGAGGTTTCATATATGAAATATATATCTTAATACGAATATGATGATGAGAGTACGTGTTTCAATCTCTAAAATAGTTCTCATGCACATTGACTTGAATATCATAACAATGATAGATGAATGATATTAAAATGCAATGCAGGTGTTTAATGGGGTTGCTGGTGTGACATACATGACTATGTTCTAGCAATGGAGGAAACCATGATTGGAGTTCAAATAATGCAAAGTGCATTAGCGCAGTAAGTCATAACTTAATACATAATGATTAATGCATGTATTAAGTGTATGCATGATGAAAGAATGAGAATGCATGATGAAAACTAGAGAGACACTTTGTCTTTAATTTACACATTTTCTTTAGAACATTGTTTTAATTATATATAGACATATTTTATTCTACACTAACCGTATATAAATTCTATTTATATGTTTTTGTTGGCATCCATTTATTTTAATTTCTTTTACAAACAAAATTATTTAAATAGATAAAAATTTAACATGAAAAAGTTTTTAAAAATTTAGAAACCGGAAGCAAATCATTACTTATTTAACAATGAAATATTAATCTATTTTTATTACTACAATTATCAAATAAATCTGTAATCAAGTTTTACTTATACAATTGTGAAATGAATGTTAATCACATGTTAGTATTTTCCATTTAAATAATTTTGCACTTATTTTTTATTATTTTTTTTAATTATCTAATATATTGAAATTTAAGTTGTATATTATATAAACATGATATTCACTAACGAATAGACGCAAATATATCCTAACAATCACCAAAATTAAGTTTATAAACCTTAAAAAAAAGTCCATTACACATTTAAGTATAAAGAATGGTATATTTACACTTACGATAACTTTTTTAAGTTTTTTTTTTTTTACAATTAACTTCCTTTAAGTTATTAATAATTGTATGGTAAATTTTAATTAAAAAATTGTATTACATATTAATCTGTATATTTTTATATTGACGTTATTTTAAAAGATTATATTTTATTGATTTTTTCGTAAAATTTTTTATGATTTTAACACTGTCGAGTAATAATGTTTTTGTATGTATAGCATAATTTAATCAATATATGAATCCTAAAAATTACTTCCACTTTATTTTTTTTTTAATATTTTTCATACTTTATTATTTATTTATTCGTTGAATTAAAGATTTTCATTTTGTTGTTTTAGACGGTACGTTTGATTTGTGTTCTTAAACCTTTACTTGAGAACACAATTTATAAAAGATGTCTTGTAGTTTGATCATTGTCTTACAAAAGATTTACTCTGATTTATTTTAAAGATGATTGCATATGTTTTTATTTCAAAAAATTTATTATAGAAAGAAAAAAATACACTCTGTTGTTAAAAATTGGGGTATTACAAAATTCATAGAGAAAAGAAGCCAAAATCTACTTTATTTACTTGTGAAAAAGTAGCCAGGGATGAAACGGATTTCTTATCATTTGCTACAATGACACCATGGATGAAACGGGTTTATGCAAAACACTACAAAACACGCACACTACAAAACACGCACACCACCGACACGACTCTGACACGTCGACACTAATAATAATTTTAAAAAATAATAAATCAAATATAATCAAAAATGTCAGTCCAAATTTTTATTTGGTGAATGTATTTGTTTAGAATATGGACACTAACACAAACATACCTTTTTTTTCAAGGGTGTAAGTGATATAGAGTTAATACACAATACATTCACACATCGCTTTAAATAACAAGTCATTTATCTTATGAATATTTATAATTAAAAGCTTTGAACACATTTTCTTTTTGGAAGCTTTGAACACATTTTCTTGTATTGGACTAACAATAGCTAAATAGAATGTTATGAAATCAAAGTAAGAAATTCATATAGTATACCTTAACAATAGCTTTGAACACATTTTCTTGTTTTGGAAGCTTCATATAGTATACCACAGAAATAGAATCTTGAAAAACAAAAACCCACTATAAACAAGTATTTTATCTCATATCTTGCTGCAGGTTTCAGTCTTGATATGAAGCCTTAACAATAGCTTTGAACACATTTTCTTGTTTTGGAAGCTTCATATAGTATACCACAGAAATAGAATCTTGAAAAACAAAAACCCACTATAAACAAGTATTTTATCTCATATCTTGCTGCAGGTTTCAGTCTTGATATGAAGTTTCTTTTCAGCCTTACTCTTGAAAAGGCTTCTGCATTTCTTGTAGTTAAATCTAGCTACTTTCGAATGACTATCCATATAGTGTTGAATCATGATTTTATAACTCTGAAACTTGATCTAGCAAATATTGCATTTTATTTCCATGATCTAAAACACAGCAAGAATCAAACTATCATTCCGGAGAACCAATTGCTGATCGCATAAAATTCATACAATTAAATTAGATAAGAAAAACAAACAGATAGAGTGAGAGAGAAAGCATACGACAGATACAACGAAATCCAAGGAGAGCAAGAGTGAAAGAGAATGGAAGTGAAATACATTTTTTTACCTATCAATTACTTAAATTTAATTAATTATAATATTTATAACTATAAATAAGAATAGTTATAATATATTAATTATAATATTATCGTAAGATTATATATGAGATTTTTTATCAATAAATAAGTATATTTTATATTGCTATTAAGCAACACATTCATATAAATATTTGTTGGGAGGGAAAATTATGATAAAATAGACTCTAACCGAAGAATATTCAATTATATATAAAATGTTCCAACATGCGGATCACAATATTGTAATAACATGGATTTACTAAATATATTAATTAAATATATTAATTATAAGAGTGAAGGTCCATTTTAGTCTCTCATAAAAACTGTAGAGAACATATTAGTCCTTGAGAATAAAAAGGTCTCTATTAAATCTCTTACAAAATTTAACTGAGTCATGTTAGTCCCTCTGCTAATATTTTTCTAAACTGAGTTTTTTTTAACTTTTGAACCGGACATGAATGTCAGTGAAGACCCATTTTAGTGCATCACAAAATAGGGAGAGTCCAAATTAGTCCCTGAGAAAAAAATCCTTATTTAATCTTTCATAAAATTTAACCGAGTCCTGTTAGTGTCTCTTTTAATAATTTTTTCTATTTTTAAACTGTGACTGGACTCTTATTTTATGACTGACGATTTGAAATTATTTGAGAATGGATTTTAGATAAATCATCGCGATACCATTATGTATTTTTTTGTGGGGTTTATTATCAGGCTTATGGGTGAGTGACTAAGGTTTTTCTTGTTATGTATTCTTGTGTATTAAGTGTTGTTATTATTTCAATTGTTAATGATCTTTTAAGAAGGTTTAGTTCTGCTACTGGGATGATTTATGCTAATTTATTACTTTTATAAATAATACTTGTGGCGAAAATAATACACATGATATGTTGGAAGAAAATTGGTTTCTCTTGTTTGAGTTTCCAATTTCTAAAAGCAGGTATATCTTGTCAAGTTCAGTCAGAGTTTAAAAATAGGAAAAAATCCTTTGAACAAATATTAAAAGAGGGACTAACATGCTCAATTAAATGTTGTAAGGATTAAATATGAACTTTTTTTCTTAGGGACTAATTTGGACTCTCTCTTTTTTGTAAGAGACTAAAATGAGTCTTCATTGGTAGTTCAGTTATGGTTCAAAAGTAAGAAAAAAACCGGTTTAAAAAAAAATTAGTTGAGGGACTAACATGACTCGGTTAAATTTTGTAAGAGATTTAAAAGAGACTTTTTTTTCTCAGAGACTAAATGGTCCTCAGCAGTTTTTGTGAAAGACTAAAATAACCTTCACTCTAATTATAACCTTCACTCTAATTATAACTGTTACACTTTATCTATATATGATATCTTTGACCTAAGTATAGAACTATTTTTAAACATCAATTATAATATTTTACATTTTATAATACTTATTTTTGTTCTTATGTAAATGAGTTATGAAAATAAATTTTAGGAAATACAATTTATACATGAGATAAATATTTATTATTAACTAATTAATTAAATTAAATTTATTTTTTATTAAAAATTAATTATTATATTATCATAAGATTATAGATGAAATAAATTATTTTCAGTTAATAATTTTATTTTATATTGCTATCACATCCATATAAACATTTGTTGGGAGAAGGAAATACTGTAAAATATATTTTTATCGAAAATTATCTAATTATACATAAAAAGTTTGACATACCAATCACAAGGTTGTAATAATATGGTTTGCTTAAATATATTAGTTATAATTTTGTTACACTTTGTCTTTATATAAAATATAATTTGTTATAAAAAGGATACCTGACATATATTTAACATTAAAAAATCATATAGGAGTGAAGAAAGTTCTGAGGAAGGTCTTTCGCTCGGTGAATCCTAAATAGAATTGCTTCCCTTTTAATGGTGGACGGAGGATAGGAGTGAAGGAGGTTATCGTTTTTATTTTTTCTCGGAAATTCCAAATAGAATAAGATCAACGAATATGTTTGATTTATTCTTTCGAGATAGGTTTTTCCGGTGGAATTCAAAAGGAGGGTGTTGTGAGGAGGGAAGAAAACTTTGGGTTCCACAATGGGCGTTTGTTTGTAGATGTAGTCACAAAGGAGAAGGTGGACTCGCCTGTATTTGATTGTCCTGCTATGAGGTTCACATCTAACGAAGGAGAAATGGCCAAGCTAAGTAAAGAGTCTGTGGGTGTAGTTTCGATCCCCGGCTCCACTTACAACATACAAACCCATTTTGAGGTGGGAGGTGTTTTCTCCATTAAAACAACTCCACTGGGAGCAAAGCTTTGCTTGTTGGAGGAATTGGAAGACGACTTTATCAGTGAGTTGATCGGAGAGGGTAACACCTAGAGGAAACAATGCTTCAAAGAGATTAGACCGTGGAGCATTTCTGATGTCGAGTTTGAGAGATTAATGTGGATACGCATTTACGGAGTTTCATGTCATGCTTGGTGTTTAGATTTCTTTATTCTGCTGGCCAATTTGTTTGGATCTTTTATTTGCTTAGACGAATACATGACAAATAAAACATGTATGGATATTGCAAGGGTCATGGCGAGGGTGTCTGCATCTTTCACATTTGTAGATAGTCTTAAGGTGGAAGTTGATGGAGTGGAGTTTCAGTTGTCATTCAGGGAGGACTCTTTGGGCCCGATGCGTATAACAAGAACATGCTCTGATTCTAAATTCTTTCAGTCGAGAGAATCTAGCTCGAGGGACTCTGGGTCAAAACTTGGAGGAGATATGGAAGAGGAAGAGTTCTACAAAGACCACGTTGATTTATCTGATAATTATTCCACGAAGTGCACAAGTTAAGGCGAGGATAGTGCGACTAAAAAGAATAAAAGTAAGGTGAAATTGGATGCAACAAGTAATCTAGTGCAGAAAGTGGTTCTTTCGAGACAACAGGACCACATTGAGATTCACAAATACTTTGATAAAGCAGTAGCACAAGCTAAACATAAAGACTATTTCAGAGATTTTAGTAAACATTCTGAACATTTTGTAAAGGTGAATAGTTTATATATTGAAAAGGGGGTGAGTCAGTGTCTACTGGATCTATAGTCCCAGATTCAGCTTTAGATGGTTGACCCGATATTTTGCAGGTATCTAGAAGGCACGTTCTGGTGTCATTTTTTACCTCCCCGTTTCACTTGGGAGGACGGCACGCCGGACCCTTCACGCGAAATTTGGAAAGAGAAAGGCGCCCTTGTGGGATGAATTTTATTTCAATTCTTCCTACGATAGCACACAAACTTTTTAATTATCCTACGAGGAGGAAGGGGAAAAAGATCTCAAATAAACCCTAGGAGTTTTCTAGGTGTGGGGATTTCACCTAATTAGAAGTTCTGGAGTCCGGGAGGTCGGTTATACATAAGGAAGGTTTTAAGCACCCTACATATCTGTAGTACTCTACGGGTACCTTCTCTGTGTCTATGTGTTTGTGTTTGCTAATGCTTAATTGGGAAAGTTTCTCCTTTGTGTTAGGAGAAGGAATTGAATTGAATTGAAAGACTGACTGGTTTTGGTTTTTCATTAGCTCGCTGAGATTCCTTGTGAACCTCATACCTACATATCCCTAATGGAAGTCAAAGCTTTTTATAGTTCGGGGAACTAATTAGGGAAGTTAATTGTTTTTGGGTGCCTTGCTTGAAGCTCAAGGTTGGATCTTCAATTAAATCTATGTTTACAGTAAAGAGACATGAAGTCATATTTACAGAAAGGTATTTCTACTATTCTACCACAAACATTTGAAGTGATAGAAAAAAGAAAAAAAACTGAGTTTGTTTCATAAGAGAGGGACCTAACTTGGTTGTGTACAAATAGGACAATCGCGTGTCTCTTGAATGAAAGAAAGATTCTCAACCAGTTTAAGGAAAGTTGTACAAGTCTGGGGATGTGCTAGAGCATGTCTTTCAGAGTCCTAAATGGGAGAATATTTGAAATCGAAATTGAAACGTTTGTTTGTTTGAATGTGGTGAAATAGGAGAAATATATCTCTATAGAGATAAATTATATCTATCTACTCTATGAAAGATTTGATTTTTTAGATGGCTTGTATGAAGCCCAAGCTTGAGGCTTTTTGATTGACTATGGGAGATGACTCCACAGGGAATTGATTTTGACTAAAGGAATTTTGTGTTCTGTATGAAGCCCAGAATTGAGGCTGACTTTTAACAGGAGAGTGTTTTATTTATTTGATTGATTTCATTTGGTGTTCTGTACAAAGCCCAGAATTATGGCTGACTCTACCTAGGGAGACTCTATTTTTTGCCTTGTATGGAGCCCAAGGTTGTGGCTGACTGTTGAGGAAAATGAGTTTGAAGACTATGGATGACTCTATTTTGTTCCTTGTACGAAGCCCAAGGTTGTGGCTGACTTAGTGGGGAAAAGATACTAAAGGTTAGGAATCTTTTGACACAGGAAATGATGTTTATCTGCCTTGTACAAAGCCTAAGGTTGTGTCTACTTGATGGAGAAGGACTCACTATGGAGACTCTATTATCTGCCTTGTACAAAGCCCAAGGTTGTGGCTGACTCTGGATAGGGGAATACATATGTGTAATATTTGACTCTAAGGGGAATATCTTGTTAGACGCTGGCCTAGGGATCTAGAGGGGGTGAATAGATCTCTAGTAGTTTTTCGAAATTATTTCGAACTAAGGCGGAAACGGTTTTGAATCGACTTGCGTCTATTCCGGACCGTTATTGCAAGGGTCGTATATGTGACAGAAACCACAAGATACTTAAGATTAATGATGAAATGATATGTTATCGAATCAATATGTTTCCCTACAGAAAAACGCTTTACTTCTGATTTGATAAACTTGATTTGCAATGCAGTAGTAATGAAAGAAACAAAAACACAAACACTTGGTGGTAATGAACAAATTGATGGTGATTCAATGTGTGATGAATTGTGATGTTTATACAAGTTCTTAATTCACAATTTTAACACTCGAATCGTTAATCAATTTGCAATTATAACCAAATATGAACAGAACGTAAATGAAAAGATAAAAGCGACAAGAACACGATATTTGTTTAGGCAGTTCGTTGATCGTCCTCGCTACGACTACGTCTGCCCCCAATTCCAAACTGAAATTGGGATAACTTCCATTAATGTTGAAAGCAGTTTATACAAAGAAGATAACAAAGCGATAAACAATAAACCGAATTTGTCGATCCTTTGAATCTTCTTCCCCCTTAATCTTGAGCCAGATCAAGGTCTTCCAAAAGCTTCACTTTGATCCCTTTCTGCAGTGTCTTGAATTGCTTGAACACTTGTTCTTCAATCTTCACACTCAGCTGGATCCTTGATTAAGCTTCTTGATAAAAACCCCCAAAATTCACCAATCTTGGAGGACAAAACCCTCAGATTTTATTCACCAAAAACCCCACAAATCTTCACCCACTAGGAATCTTCAATTCCGTTCCATGGACGTTATCGAACTCGATCACTAACCCTCAGCGCAAGAATGATTGTGTGTAATTGTGTTGGAGATGATGAAGAACGAAGATGAGAAGACTTTGTGTATCTTTCAGTCGTTGGTGTTATTCAATAATTGAACCTTGGACAATATATATGAGAGCTTATCAGTTGGAGCAGAGAAAACCAGAAATTTTGGCATTTTTTATCAATTAGGTCGACCTCTTGTAGTCCTTAGGTCGACCTAGCAGAGGTGCATTAGTTTAGAATGATATTTGCTCCCAGTTAGGTCGACCTGTTAGGGAAGTAGGTCGATCAGAATTCTCTTCAAGAGCGTTTTGGGACATTTCTTCAATTTAGGTCGACCTAGTTGATGTGTGGGTCGACCTAGCAGAAGTGTATGCAATTTTCTCCATTTTAGGTCGACCTGGGTTGACAGTAGGTCGACCTAGCTGATGCTTTTCTGCATATTTCTTGTTTTGCTTGTGTTGAGTTAACCTATATGCATAGTAGGTCGACCTGCTCTGTCATAAGTGACCAATGCTTGTTTTTCTTTGAGTTCTTTTGCTTGTGCTTTGTTGCGTGTATGCTTGTTGAGTTTGCCATGAATCAAAAACATCTTTGTGAGTGTGATCTTGTATTCACATACTCCCCCTTTTTGATGATGGCAAACCGGTAATAGAAGTTTTGGCAATAAGTGGTAAAAGCTCCCCCGTACACTCAGCATCTATTCACTCAGCTGAGCTCCCCCGTACACTCAGCATCTATCTCCCCCTTTGACAACATCAAAAGAGATACAAGAAAAACAGAAGAGGAAAGTAACGAGAGAAACATAGATAAAACGCTAGCATTAATAGTATAATAGATAAAAAAAGGTAAAGATAGCATAGGATCCAAACATATTTAAAGGTACACTTTAACATACATACTCCAAGAAAAGAACTTATAAGACAACATATAGCAATAGAACATAATGATAATGAAATGAAATGCAATGACTAGAGATGGAAACACATACATGAGTAAGATAGACATATGTATGAAGTCACTATAAGCATATTTATTGATGGCATATTATAGCATCAATGATATTTTTGGAAGCGAACAACAACCATGTTACCGTCTTCTCTATATGTAGGTGTTCCTATTTAGTGAAGGACTTTAGGTGATGTGGAATGATTCCTTGCTTGATGAAGAACTACCTCCACACTTAGAGAAATGTTAGCTGGATAATAAACAAAATATACCTATATATATATAAAGTAAAGGAATAAACTTAAGAGAAACAAATGTAATTAGCCCAAATTAGAGATATCGAGTATCCCTAATTCCCTACGAATATTGAAGTATTTCTCCGTTGCTAGAGGTTTGGTGAAGATGTCGGCTAGTTGCTTCTTGCTTTCTACATATTCAAATATGACGTCTCCTCTCTCTACATGATCTCTTAGGAAGTGATGCCTTATTTCAATATGCTTGGTTCGTGAGTGTAGGACAGGATTTTTACTCAAGTTTATGGCACTTGTGTTGTCGCACATGATAGGGATACGATCAAGCTTAATACCAAAGTCAATAAGTTGTTGCTTGAGCCATAATATCTGCGCACAGCAGCTTCCGGCAGCCACATATTCTGCTTCAGCAGTCTATAATGCAACCGATACTTGTTTCTTGCTATGCCAACTTATCAGGGAGTTTGAGAATAGATGACATGTTCCACTGGTGCTCTTTCTATCTGATTTGCAACCAGCAAAATCTGAGTCGGAGAATCCTACCAAATAGCACTCATTTCCCTTGGGATACCATACGCCATATGTAGGAGTACCACGTAGATATCGCAGAATTCTTTTGACCGCTTTTAAGTGAGATTCTTTTGGACAAGATTGATATCTTGCACACATACACACGCTAAACATGATGTCTGGTCTTGAGGCAGTAAGGTACAATAGGGAACCTATCATACCTCGGTACAATTTCACATCAACCTCTTTACCTTTCTCATCTTTGTCTAGATTAGTATTTGTTGCCATAGGTGTGTCAATCTCCTTCGCTTCACTCATTCCAAATCTTTTGAGCAGCTCTGTGCAGTATTTAGTTTGACTTACAAACGTTCCATGACTGAGTTGCTTGATTTGTAGGCCAAGGAAGAAATTTAGCTCACCCATGAGACTCATTTCAAATTCACTCTGCATAAGCTTAGAAAATTCTTTGACAAGTTTTGCATTAGTCGACCCAAATATAATATCATCTACATAAACTTGGACCAAGAGAACATCTTTATCTTTTCTTTTAATAAAGAGAGTAGTATCAACTTTACCCCTAGAGTACCCTTGGCTAAGAAGAAATTTGCTCAAACGTTCGTACCAAGCCCGAGGGGCTTGTTTAAGACCGTATAGAGCATGTTTCAACTTATAAACATGAGTTGGATACATGTAATTCTCAAAGCCGGGTGGCTGAGCAACATAGACTTCTTCATTTATATATCCATTTAGAAAGGCACTTTTAACATCCATTTGGAATAGTTTGAAGTCTTTTGAACAAGCATAGGCAAGTAAGAGGCGAATAGCCTCGAGACGTGCTACGGGAGCGTATGTCTCTTCATAATCAATACCTTCCTCTTGATTGTAACCTTGAGCAACTAATCTAACTTTGTTTCTAGTGATAACTCCGTTTTCATCAAGTTTGTTACAAAAAACCCATCTAGTGCCGATTACTTGATGTTCTCCCGGATGAGGAACAAGGTCCCAAACATCATTCCGTTTAAATTGGTTTAATTCTTCTTGCATGGCCATTAGCCAATGCTCATCAAGTAATGCGTCTTTTTGTGTTTTTCGGTTCAACTTGTGAAACAAAAGCGAAGTGGTGACAAAAGTTACTTATCTTGGAGCGTGTTGTAGCGCCCTTTGAGATGTCACCTATTATATTGTCGATTGGATAATCTTTTACGTTTGTCCAGGTCATAGGAAGATCTTCGTTGTTTGAGATGCTTTCTTTTTCAACGTTATCATGAGATTCATCTTTCTCTTCCTTAGCATCTTTCTTTGCAACAATTTTACTTTCGTCTTCCCTTTCTTTGACAATGTCTTCACTAGATGGGCCGGCACTATCAAAAGATATACCTTTCTCGACATATTTTGAGTAAGATTCATCAAGGGACACATGAACTGACTTTTCAACAATAAGTAGTAAATGAATTGAGAGAAACTATATGCCTATATGCCTTACTAGATTGAGAGTAAAAAAATATGCCTTTGTCCAAGTTTTAGCATATAAATGTAGTTTACTCATATGCCATTAAACATGATGCCTCTTTTCTTAATATGTTCTATTGTGCAGCCAGAATTTGTAAAATTTACTTTGAAGTCTTTGTCGCACAATTGACTAATACTTAGGAGATTATGTTTAAGACCTTCTACTAGTAACACATCAGTTATAGTTGTGGTAGACGGGTTACCTACACTTCCTTTACCAAGTATAGCTCCCCGATTGTTGTCTCCATAGGTGACATACCTCTTTTTCTTTGCGTGGAACTCAACAAAGAGTGATATGTCTCCCGTCATGTGTCTTGAACATTCGCTATCAAGGAACCACAACCTTTCATCAATGTCAAGACACTTTTCCTGCAAAATTAATTTAGAGGGGAAGGTCCCCAATCTTCATTGGGTCCTAGGTGGTGAGTACATAAATTGTTGCACTTAGGCAACCATTGAAATACTCCTTTAGGAACTAAAATCCTCCTAAATTTGCATTTTTCAATGGTATGTCTGTAACGACCGTTTTTCTTTAATTCCTTATTTAAGTGATTTATGTGAATTAATTTTGATCTATGTGTTAATTATATGCTTAATTGATTTTATGTTGTTTTATTTGGGAATTATTAGTATATAATATAAGATAGTGAGTGTTGTTGATTATTGGGCCTAAGTTGGTATTAGTAAGTGAGGGGTGTTAATTAGAGCCCATTAGTAATTTAAAATAGTAAGGGTTTAACAAAACAAGGGTTTTTAGGGGTTTTAGACTTAGAAGCTCATTTTGACAAAGTGGTGAAAGAAGAGAGAATAGAGGAGAGAAGAGGAGAATCTCAAGGTTGAAGATAGAGTTGGCTTCAATCCTAAACCTAAGGTAAGGGTGGGATTCTTTCATGCTAAAGGGATGTATGATGATGTTTTGGGTGGGGTTTTGATTGTATGTTGTTATCCATGATTGTGTAGAAGTTGAATAGAGATTGTTAGGGTTTATGATTAACTTCTATGAGATTATGAATCTAAGCATGATTGAAGATGTTATGATGTTATAAGACCCATAATATGTATTGTATTCGTGTTTATATCATGCATTCTGTGGTTGTTCGTGATGTTTGATGTTTCCAACTTGATTAGGTTGAGTTTGGGGGTTTTGGGATGGGTTTTCGTATGCTGTTTCTGTGTTTTGGGGGTTTCTGAAATCGCCAGTGCGCGCCGCGAACCCCTGTGCGCGCCGCGAACCTCTTGGCAGAAACTTGGGAAAAATTGGATCTGCTCAGTTCGCGCCGCGACCCCTTGTTGGCGCCGCGAACTGCTTGGCAGAAAGTTGGGGATTTTTGGATTCGCTCAGTTCGCACCGCGAATCCTGTTGGCGCCGCGAACCCTGTTTTGCAGAATTTTTCCAAACTTTGAAATGACGTAACTTTTGAACCGTAACTCCTTTTTAAGTGCCGTTTGAACCTATGCGAAGCTATAATTGAAACCTTTCTGATGAATGTGATCTAAGAATGCTTGTAAACCTTTTTTAATCCTTCTTTGAATGTATTTGTTGATGTTATGATTTGTATGGTGAAGTGATGTGTTGTTGTATGATGATGCAACGTAGCGACGTGATTGAGAAGTGGTGAATTACTATAAAAGTAATGATGCTTAGTCAGTATTTGTGATGTATTTGTGAATGTCGTGTTTGTATGGATGTTGCGTCTAGTGAGTCACATTCATTGCATAAAGAGACGGTGGCCTTAATGGTAAAAAGTGACGGTGGCCTTAATGGCAATTAGCGACGGTGTGCCCAATGGAAAATCTTGAGACGTGGGAGTGTTACTCCAAATGGTACCATATGCATTTGCATAAGTCAAGTTACATGTGAGTTGCATTCGAGTCTTACTTGGTTTTGATGTGGTGACTTGATGATGAGATATTTGTTGTGATTGTATGGAATTTCACTTGCGAATTGTATTTATTGCCATAGTTGAATTGATGACATTGTTGTCATTTCTTATTTGATTATGTGATGTGAAATTGTTGTATTGAGTATTGTGGTGAGAGGTGGTGACCAATGTATGATCTTTTCTCTTGCTTGGAATGTTATCATACGTTTCTTTATAATGAATGATATCTCACCCCTTATGTTTGAATGTTACCCTCCGTTGGTAACGTGCAGGTAACGACGTGGAGTAGCCGTGTACCTTATAGCTCGAGTCGGCGTGTCAATGCTCTGATATGTAGCACTCGGGGGGGATGTTGCGATACTTGCTTGTGTCTTGTTTTATGTTGTTTATCTTTTCTTGAACTTTGATGTTATGTTGTGTGGGCATGTTTTAGGCCTATTGTGCCATGTTCACAAGAATACAAGATTTGGATATTGTGTTGTTATTTGGATTCCGCTGCAATATGATGAATTTGTTTGGATTTAGATGTTCAATGAATTATGAGTTTCCTCCGATATAAGTGTTATGTATCCATGTACTTTGAGCATGAATTGTAGTTTTGTTTAAGTCGAATATGTGATGCCTCAAATTTGTTACTTGCGCCGATGTTTTATACTCTGATTTCTCTTAATAATTGTGGGGTAGATTTGGGGTGTTACAATGTCCCTTTTTGCAACAATAGTGACAAGTAATATGATGAGAGTATGCTGTTTTGCTAGTTGATACTTTTGGTACAAAAGTGTATTTACTATATAAAGGAGTATACGATTTTTTGAACTTATTTGGATCAACCGCAAAAGTCACTTTTGGTCGTAGAGCCTTATCTAATTTGGCCTTTAGATCTCTTACTTCTTTTTGCCAAATATGACACGTCTCACAACCAAACCATGATGTAGGATCTATCTCAACTTTTTCCTTTTGAATATCTAGCATAGATTGTTTTAAAGCTTCCATGTCCTTTTCGGTCTTCTCAACTTTTGATTCAAGATATGAAAAAAATTTCTTATTTGAGGCCAAAAGTTTGAAAGCTTCAATTGCATCTCTATGTAGTTCTTCAAAAGCTAATTTTAATTGAGCATGAGATACCTTATCTACAAGTTCAGGTTTAAGATGGCTTACACGTTTCTTTTTCTTGTGTTGATGAGCCGTAAGACATAAGTCTGCCGATTCTTCTTCATCGCTTGATGAGTTTTCACTTGAGAAATCACTTTCCCATGCTATATAAGCTCTTCTAGACTTGTTGTGACTTTTGCTTTGATTCTTGTATTTCTCCTTCTTGAGATATGGACAATCCGGTTTGTAATGACCATCTTTGCCGCAATTGAAACAAGGACCTTTGGATTTTCTTTTATTATCATCGTCTTGTTTGGACTTGTCGAATTGCTTCCTATGATTAATCAAGTTTTTGCCGGAGTGTTTTGCTCCATTTTTCTTTATGTACTTGTTGTATCTTCGCACGAACAGTCTCATTTCCTCATCATCGGAGTCTTCATCATCACTCGTATCACTATCCTCTTGCTCTTGCTTTGAAGTCTTGGAACTTAAAGCTTTTAGAGCTATTGACTTCTTATCCACCTCTTTTCCATGTTCTTCTCTTTCTTTGTTCTTTTCTCATGCATGTCAAGGCATTTAAGATGTTGTTCATGTTCCTCTAGTTTACCAAAAAGAGTGGTAATGTCTAAGGTGTTTAGATCATTTGCTTCCTTTATTGTTGTAACCTTGGGTTTCCATTCCCTGTTTAAACATCTTAAGATTTTGTTAGTAGCAACTTCCTTGGAAACAGGTCTATCAAGAGAATTTAAACGATTTTTCAGATGAACGAATCTCTTCTGCATGTTTTCGATGGATTCACCATCTTCCATGTGGAAGAGTTCGAATTCTTGAGTTAACGTATTGATTCTAGCTAGTTTGACATCATCCGTTCCCTCGTGGGCAACTTGCAATGTGTCCCACATAGCTTTAGCGGATATACAATGGGAAACACGATAGTATTCATCAACTCCTAGAGCTGAGATTAGAATGTTTCTCGCTTTCCAATCGTATCCGTATTTCTTTTCATCTTCAGCATCCCAAGTATTTTCTGGTTTTGGAACAACTGCACCAGCTGCATTTGTCATGGTGATTTGAAAGGGACCATTGACAATAGCTGTCCAGATGTTCCTATCAATTGCATTGATGTGAACACACATACAATCCTTCCAATAGCCATAGTTTTCACCGTTGAAAACTGGAGCTCTATTGTGAGCCCCTTTAGGTCCGGAAGCCATCTTTCCAATAAGTGTTTCACGTAGCACGGAATAAACCAGAGCTCTTGATGCCACTTGTTAGACGCTGGCCTAGGGATCTAGAGGGGGGGTGAATAGATCTCTAGTAGTTTTTCGGAATTATTTCGAACTAAGGCGGAAACGGTTCTGAATCGACTTGCGTCTATTCCGGACCGTTATTGCAAGGGTCGTATATGTGACAGAAACCACAAGATACTTAAGATTAATGATGAAATGATATGTTATCGAATCAATATGTTTCCCTACAGAAAAACGCTTTACTTCTGATTTGATAAACTTGATTTGCAATGTAGTAGTAATGAAAGAAATAAAAACACAAACACTTGGTGGTAATGAACAAATTGATGGTGATTCAATGTGTGATGAATTGTGATGTTTATACAAGTTCTTACTTCACAATTTTAACACTCGAATCGTTAATCAATTTGTAATTATAACCAAATATGAACAGAACGTAAATGAAAAGATAAAAGCGACAAGAACATGATATTTGTTTAGGCAGTTCGTCGATCGTCCTCGCTACGACTACGTCTGCCCCCAATTCCAAACTGAAATTGGGATAACTTTCATTAATGTTGAAAGCAGTTTATACAAAGAAGATAACAAAGCGATAAACAATAAACCGAATTTGTCGATCCTTTGAATCTTCTTCCCCCTTAATCTTGAGCCAGATCAAGGTCTTCCAAAAGCTTCACTTTGATCCCTTTCTGCAGTGTCTTGAATTGCTTGAACACTTGTTCTTCAATCTTCACACTCAGCTGGATCCTTGATGAAGCTTCTTGATAAAAACCCCCAAAATTCACCAATCTTGGAGGACAAAACCCTCAGATTTTATTCACCAAAAACCCCACAAATCTTCACCCACTAGGAATCTTCAATTCCGTTCCATGGAAGTTATCGAACTCGATCACTAACCCTCAATGCAAGAATGATTGTGTGTAATTGTGTTGGAGATGATGAAGAACGAAGATGAGAAGACTTTGTGTATCTTTCAGTCGTTGGTGTTATTCAATAATTGAACCTTGGACAATATATATGAGAGCTTATCAGTTGGAGCAGAGAAAACCAGAAATTTTGGCATTTTTGATCAATTAGGTCGACCTCTTGTAGTGCTTAGGTCGACCTAGCAGAGGTGCATTAGTTTAGAATGATATTTGCTCCCAGTTAGGTCGACCTGTTAGGGAAGTAGGTCGACCAGAATTCTCTTCAAGAGCGTTTTGGGACATTTCTTCAATTTAGGTCGACCTAGTTGATGTGTGGGTCGACCTAGCAGAAGTGTATGGAATTTTCTCCATTTTAGGTCGACCTGGGTTGACAGTAGGTCGACCTAGCTGCTGCTTTTTTGCATATTTCTTGTTTTGCTTGTGTTGAGTCGACCTATATGCATAGTAGGTTGACATGCTCTGTCATAAGTGACCAATGCTTGTTTTTCTTTGAGTTCTTCTGCTTGTGCTTTGTTGCGTGTATGCTTGTTGAGTTTGCCATGAGTCAAAAACATATTTGTGAGTGTGATCTTGTATTCACATATCTGCCTTGTACAAAGCCCAAGGTTGAGGCTAATTCTAATGAGGATTACTCTGTTGTTTAGAGACTAAAGGTTGACCTTATGGGGACTGTGCTTCTATTAAGCAAAGATTGATGAATGAAAGCCCAGAGTTGAAGGTTGACTCTAACTGGGGAATTTGTTTTATTGATTGAGATTGACCTAAGGTTGACTCAACTGGGGAGTTTTGAAATTTTGAATGAAAGATGATTTGGAAGCTAACCCTTTCCAGGGATTTTGGATTATGAAAGAGTGATTTGTGGAAGCTAACCCTTTCCAGGGATTTTAGATTTTGAAGGAATTGTTTGAGGCTGACCCTTTCTAGGGATTTTGACTTTGAAAGAATGATTTTGGAGGCTGACCCTTTCCAGGGGTTTTATAAAAATGAGGGGATTGATTGGAAGCAAACCCTTTCCAAGGAATTTGGACTTGAAATATTTATTTTTTAGACTTCGTGTTTAAATCCCAAGATTAAGGCTGACTCGACTGAGGATAATTCCAGATGTGGAACCTAGACTCTACTAAGGAGAAGATTTATTGAAGATTGAAAATAAAGGTGACAGAGACTGTCCATGTATCTCATTCCAAAGGGTGAACTTAATACTGAGATTGAGACAATCTTGGCTTATTGAAGTCTGGTTTGAAGAATAGAAGAATCTCACGAGCTATGGTAGGCTAAAAGGTGACTAAAGACCTGTTCCAATGTTTATAAGAAACCTGATGGATCCTTGTATACAAGCTCAAGAGAAAGCTGGGAATATGCTTTTAAGAAGCCTGTGGGTCCTTGTATTGTAAGCCCAAGAGGAGGCTAATCGAGGGTCCTTGTTATAGCACAAGAGAAAGCTATGTTGGTTTTGAACTTATTTTGGCTATAAGCAAATGGGTAAGAAATTTCACCGGGAATAATTCCTCTTGGGTGGATGTGTCCTATTTTTGTTCTAAGCTTTTTTTCAAGATGTTTCACAGGGAATAATTCATCTTGAGGTTTGAACTAAAGATCTCTAATTAGGAAAGAGCCTTCACCGGGAAGACATTCTCAATCCTAGGCCATATTCCTATACTATATATATATATATATATAGTTTATTTGTCCTAAGGTTGTTCTCAGACGGAGTTCTAAACAGTGAATATACAGTTTTTATTTGACAGGAATTTAAATGAAAGTTGTAAAGCCTAACCTGGATGAAGAGGAGGCCTTTGAAATATGTATGTACAAAGGGGGTTGGGACTTATACTCAAGGAGAGGCCCATGTGAAATGGATTTGAAGTTGTTATTGTTTTGAAAATAGTTTGAAAGTTTGATTGAAAACAATTAAATATTTTTGTTTTGAAAACAGAAGAAGTGAAGATGGACACTAGGTCGCATAGGTATATGAAGAGTTTCACCGGGAATAATGCCCTTCAATACCGAGATCAAAGTTTTTGAAAAAAGATGAGGAAGTTTTCTGTTTAAATATGATTTGAAAACAAACTATGAAAAGAAAAATGTATTGGGACTTACACTCTATTAGAGGCCCAAAATATTTATTTACTATTTATGAAAAACAGTTGAAAACTTTTGTTGGATGTAAGGTTTTGTTGAATGAAGACCTTAATCATCTGTTTAATTGAAGACTTGAAAAACAATTTGAATTTTTGACAAAAGTCAACTTAATTAGGGTAAAGACAAAGTCTATACCTAATTAAGACCTAAATGATTAGGGTTTTATCACAAAATATTTACAAAGTGATTAGGTTTTGAAAATTCAATGAAAACATGTATTAAAAGTATTTTAAAATACTTAAAAATACACCATTTTAAACCTAATAAAAAAATATCAAATAAATAATATTTTTTGTGATTTTTTTGTTTATTCATAGAATAGGTATATCAAATGACAAGTGTGTGAAAAATCAAGCAAAAATGATTTAATTTGAAGGGTGGATCAATTGGTTAAAGTTGTGAAGAAAAGTGAAATAAACAAGTGGTAAAAAATTGGTTTTGTCTCCACCATGGTTTGAAACCGCGCCCTTGAAGTCACTAGTTCAAAATAACACCACTGGGCCATGCGCTAGTTGGTGACTATAACACGCATCCATTTGGTTATGATTTAAAACAAGTTTAAAATCATTGAGAAATAAAAGAATCAAAAAGTCTGGGGCGAGGGTGATCCGAACCCCAGACTTGTGGGCAAGAGAGACTAAGAGCACGTGTGAGGCCACTAGGGCAAACGATGAATTTGTTTAGTAAACGGCTACCACTAAATATATTTTAAACTTGAAACCTTGATTCAAAAAATGGCGCCATCACCATCTTCGTCTTCAACCTCCAGCTCAACCATTTTTGAATTTATGAACTCTCATAATTCTCAACCAATTGCAAAAATGTAAAGATCAAACTTGCTCTAAATTCTCTCACGATTTCAAATATGTATCTATCATAAACTATAATCAACTATAGCTACTTAATTATCTAAAATACGTGAAGAAACCTAAAAATTGAAAATGAAATTAAATGGTTATACTGAAGAATAAATGAATGATGATGGAGGGTTTTTAATCCTCTGATGATGCTGAATGAATTGGTGTTGAGATATATTGCAAAGAACACTTGAATAAGGGTTTTAGAGTATGAAAAAATACTTCTTAAAATGGAGGTCAATGACTATGGTGGAGAGCTCCTGGCTATGGATGAATGATTGCAAAAGCTTCCTGGTGACTCAGTGATGCTAATTGAATGCTTACTCCAACTTGAATGCTTCAGAAATTGCTCTACTCGACACCTTCTATTTGAGCTTCAAGTGAACATGGAGGTTAGTGATTATGTGGTTACAGATGTGCTGCAGGCATCTGAATAGCTTCACTACACCCCTAGGAACATGTTGATGTGCTTAGATTTGTTTGACACCCTTTGAATTGTTCTATAGACCTCCAGATGCTTAAGCCCCAAAATGAAAGTGAAGATGGTGTTCTTGCACTTCCAGAAGTGTTCCAGGTGCTTGGATCACTTCTAATAAACCTCCTTGAGATGTTAGAAGGCTTACTTTCAAAAGAAGAGCTCTGGTTAGAAGAATTCGATTCTTCTTGCCAAAGAACTTTTGAAAACCATAAGCATGAGGGAGAGAAGGAGAAAGAAAGAATTTTATGTTGCTTTGGTGTGTATTATACTGAGGTATGCTCTTCTACTTTTAGGAAAAAGGTTCAGAGCATTTGGATAGAGTGAGCTTGCTTAGTGAAGTAGTTTTGGTTTCTTGGCCATGAAGAAATTCAAGGAATATCCAAAATGTAATGGTGGCATTTTCGAGCTAGCTCCTCATCCATTGATCTCTTCTGATCTTAGGGGACAATTCTAATGTGTAGAGCTTTCTAATTGGCTTAGAAAATATTCCAATTGATGATTCACCATTTGCCATAAATTCCTAAATGTAATGATTACATAATCACATGTGTAATACGGTGGGAGAACTGACTTTTTGAAATGTTGCGGATAGCAAGAGTCGCCACCGACTTTTACTTTATCCAATTGGAAAGGCAAAAAGAGCAGAGAAAAACCTTTTTAAAAGACTTTGAGTTTTGGGGGTAAGTTATACAAAGGGAAGGTGTAAGCACCCTTTGTATCCATGGTTATCCATGGGCTCTTGATTGCTTAGTTCACTTTTATTTTCAAAATGTTTGAAGTGTAGTGTGTGAATAGAAAAAGAATTTGAATAAGGAATTTAGCTTGTAAATAAGCGTAGCCTTTTTTATTTGATTCTTTGAAAATAAGTGGAAAAAGATTTTGAATTTTGAATTTGAATTTGAATTTGAATAGAGCAAGAAATCAGGAGCACCTACCATAAGTTAGAAAAATTGTTCTTATAGACTTTAATGGGAAAGGGCTATCCATACCATAAAGAGGGCAGGTAGTCCTTTCATTGGATGTAAAAAGGGTCATCGAAATTATCGTTCGTCATAAGACTGTCCCTGCCATAAAGAGGAAAGGTAGTCTTAGGGAAGGATATAATAGTCATTTTAGGCAAGAGGCGAGGATACCTTAGCAATGGGACAATCATCTTATTTCGAGGCAACAACGAGGGCCTAGATCTCATATGATGATGATAATGAACTGAGGCAGCATTTGCTTTAGGTATCCTCGGAATCGAGGGACTTGACTATTTCAGAATCATAATAAAAAGGCAACTGGAAACAAGGCAACAAAAGAGGTTACCCTAAAGGTGAGTGTGTGAAGAGTAAAATGAGTGTGTTAGATTCGGATATTTTATCTTGAAATTAGTGCGCTAACGGTTCAATTAACTGTTGTCACTCCCTATTTTACTAACCACCTAGTTAATATATTTATAGGAAAATAAATTGCGGAAAGTAAATACCCTACGCTATTACAAGGCTTCGGGGAGGGGGATTACATAACCAAAACGGGAAAGACAGAAAATAAATGCAAAAAATAAATGCAAAAAATAAACCTACAACTATTACAAGGCTTTGGGGCAGTTACATAGTAATTAATAAAATATACGAAAAATAAAAAGCCTAATTACTATTACAACCCTTAGCAGTTACATAATATGAAAAACTATGAAGAAATAAAATACGGAAATAAAAATCCTAATTACTATTACAAACCAGGAGCAGTTACATAAATTATAAAAAAATTACGCAAGAAAGTAAATAGCGGACGAATTGAGAAATCAAGAAAATATTCGAAGAAGAGAAAAAATATTTGATGTTTAGAAAAATATTTTAAGTTAATGTTGTTAATTGAATCCTAAATTAAATTACGAGTATCCTAAATCTAATCAATTATTGAAAAAAAATATCTAATTAAATCAAATCAAATTAAATCTAATCTAATTGGTTTTTAAATTGAAATTTAGTCTTAATTAAAAAATCTAATCTAATCCTAATTATAGTCAATTAAAATAAATGTCATGACAATTAAATCAAATTAACTATTAAAACTAAATATTTTTTGTGATTTTATGATTTTATGGAAATTAAATGAATTAAGCAACCTAATTACTAAAATTAAATTAATTAAACAAAAAGGTGAAAGAAAAAAATGATTAATAGTTTAAACCATAATCCTAGTCCTAATTAGTTATGGGTTGATTTTAATTATGTGGTTAAATAAAGAAAATTGTAGAGAAAGAAGAAAGAAGAAAAAATTGACAAAAAGAAAGGGTAAACCTGGGGGTCGAACCCGAGTTGGGAAGGTGATTGGCGATCTTATGCCACCAACCGTGCCAGCGTGCTTTTGGTGTTAGTGGATGGATCGCCAGCGGTTAAGGCGTGAAGGAGTGTTGCAGATCTGGTTTATTCGGTGGTTCTGACTGAGTTCCACTTCTCTTTTGTTTTCCTCTTCTACGTCTTTGGTAGATTATTTTCCATGTGATTTCATATTCTTCCCCATATGTATTCTCTCTTCTCCATTCACACAAACAAAATTAAATCAAAAGAAAACAACACTTTCAGAACAATAATCATGGCCATCAATTGAACCAATAAAAAGCTAACAAAAAAATAAAAATAAATAAAGAACACCATCTGAGGGCTTCGATGGCGGTTCGTGGAGGAAAGATGTGTGTTGAACCACTCGGTTCTACGGTGAGACGAAGATGAAAGTTCTTCTTCAACAAGCTATGAAGTTGTTATGGTATTCATGAGAGAAAGTGAAGTTTGACCTTAGAGAGAAGGAGGAGAAAATAATTTTTGTGTTTGTGAGAAGAGAGAGAGAGAGAGAGAGAGAGAGTGAGAATAAGGGTTAGAAAGTTGTTGTGAATGCATAATGTGTAAAAATTAGTGATATTTATAGTGTAACTTAGGTCAGCAAATATGGAATAAAAAAAAATCAAATATTAACTATTCATTAAAAGTTCAAATCAAAAATAATTTGATTGTGATCTTTTAAATGATTAACTAATATTTTCTTAAAAAGATCTTTACTTGTTACCCAAGTTGTGAAAAATGTTAAAATTAGAACAAATAAAATTAAAAAATTCTTTTTTTTTTTGGATTTTTTTGAATATTTTATGATTTTTGATGATTTTTTGACTAAAAAAATGCATAAAAGTGAAATTTGACTATTTTAAAAAATGCATATTTAAATAGTGCAAAAATTAAATTAAAATAGTAAAAGAATACAATTTTTATGATTTTTGAATAAATAGAAATAAAGTTACCATTAAAATTAGAAAACAAATAAAAGGGATAAAAGTTAGAAGTGAGATTCGTGTCCGGGACCTCTCGCTCTTGTACCTTTTAATCTCAAATTCTTACCAACTGTGCTACGTCATTTATTCAAAATAAAGTGACATTTGCAAATATATGAGGGCAAATTTTGGGGTATGACAGCTGCCCCAGTTCAATCTTCTTAAACCTGAGGATGTATATTGGCTCGTGTGCTAGTCGGAATCTGAAGGTGGAAGAGGATTGAACACTAGAATACCAAGAAATTTGCCCTTACTGATGCAGGGACTTTTTCCGGAGGTGGGCTTAAAGATGCCATCCAAGAATAGTATTGTCGGAGATGGGCTTAAAGATACCATCAGGACGTTGGGAGTATGAAGTGGGCTTAAAGATGCCACCTGCCTTGATAGGTTGAAAGTCAGAATGAGTCGTACGTTAGACTGTATCTGAAAAGATATACTTAGGATAAGTCGTACGTTAGACTGAACCCGCTGTTTTGATAAATGTCAAGGTAAGCCGTGCGTTAGGCTGTTCTTTAGGACGAGTCATACGTTAGACTAGGTCTGATTGCATTGATTAATGTCTGGATAAGTCGTACGTTAGGCTGAAGGAAAGGTCGTACGTTAGACCGGATCCGATTGCATTAAGTAAGTCGTATGTTAGGCTGTACTTTAGAACGAGTCATACATTAGACTAGGTCCGATTGCATCGATAGATGTCTGGAAAAGCCCTACGTTAGGCTGAAGGATAGGTCGTACATTAGACCGGATCCGATGATGTCAGAATTAAGTTGTTGGCTTCTTTGCCCTGAGCGTCTGGATCATATAAGTGAATTGATTGTCGTGACTCTATTGTCATGACTCCATTGTCGTGACTCCATTGTCGTGACTCCATTGTCGTGACTCCATTGTCGTGACTCCATTGTCGTGACTTCATTGTCGTGACTGAATTGAATGTCATGATTAAGTTTGTCTCTTTCTTTGACCGTGTCAGTACCGTTCGTGGTGACCAAATTAGATCTTTGAATGTTGATCGTGTCTACACCGTTCGTGATGATAGAATTGGAAAAATGATCATGTTATATATACTTGTTCAACTTAGTACAACACTAGGTTCCCCATAGCCTCTTGTTGGGCTTCGTGCAAAGAATTTCCCATAGCTAGGTTAGGACATAGAGTATGGTTTCCTGGTGAAATCGCTCTAAGAGCTCAAACCAACTATACCATGCCTCATCTTGGGCTTCATACAAACGACTCTGCCTCCCATAGCCTCCCCTTGGGCTTACAATGTAAGGACCCTCGATTGTCCCTCCCATAGCCTCCTCTTGGGCTTACAATGCAAGGACCCTCAAATAGCCTCCTCTTGGGCTTTGTACAAGGACCCACGGGCTTTTTAAAAGCATCCCCATATCATAATCAAATACCCTAGGAGATTAGCATCTACCATATCTATGATAGGAGTATCTCTTATATATCATCACAATCAAACTTTTTGCCTCAAGGCTGGCTAATCAAACTCTTTTTGCCACAAGGCTGGCTCATCAAACTTTTTGCCATAAGGCTGGCTAATCATACTTTTTTCCACAAGGCTGGCTAAATAAAACATCTTTATCATTCTAAGAACCATAAGTGGCATAGCCCAGGTCTTATAATGGAAAGATTCAAACAAAATAAAACAGATGTATGTGATTAAATAGATTAGATACATCGACCATTGAGATGACATTTGTCTCTTATCCTTTGCTTCCACTAGCATAAGTGGGAACTACGATTGCTCAGACTTTCTCAACACCCTTTTGAGAATACGTAGGCACAAGGTCTTATCCTTGGCGAGCAAACTTCTATCTCCCTCAAACCACTTAAACCTTAGCTTCCCTTAGACCTCGAGCTATAGTTGCTCTGATTCCCTCTAAGGGATATGTATGCAGAAGATTGCGATGATCTTTGCGAGCATAGTCAAACAAACAACTTAGGTCCCACATATCTCACAAAAGAAATAATTTCCCCAATAGCATAGCAAGAGAAATAACAGACAAGTATAACAAAGGATCCTATAGAGTACTATAGATACGTAGGGTGCTAATACCTTCCCTTCGTATAACCAACCCCTTACCCGAAATCTCTCCCCCCTTTTTGCATTGCTTTTATTTTTATATTATTTGCATTGCATATCTTTTAAGGTTTGTGCAACTTTTTCCCTTTTCCTGCTTTGGAAACAATAAAAAGTTTGGTCGTGACCCAAAAACAAAAAAAAAATCATTTTTTGAGCCCGAGCCCAAAGAAGGCATCCAGTGTCTCATCCCGATTTTCACCACGACAGAAATGGCAACTTCACTAGGGACTATCTTTTTATTGTTTCCAAAGAAAGTGTGAATCCTAATTGTTATATTTGTCATTTCATTCTTGCTACATGTGTGGTTCCGTTACAAGTGATACATTATGGGCAAATCCTAACCCGAATTATGTACACATAAGAATTAGGTGGGGGATATCATGTATGGCATACAAGGAGTTCAGTCCCTAACAAGCTGTCATGAGAATCCTTCCGCTCAGTGGAGGTTCCTTGTTGGTAGTATATGTTTAGCAAGTTCAGTTGTGAAGACATTATTGCTTTCATTGGACTGTAGAAGCTGAGTTGGCCGTAGAACCCATTATCCCATCATGGCCTTATTAGTTTATGGCGCAGAAACTATTAAGGTGAAGACTTGGATTAGTTGTCATGCGGAGAGCCACACACAGAAGAGTTTTTCTTGAGAATATTGTTGGCTCACAATTTCAGTTGTGCAAGCCGATAATATCCGAAAGAAAAATGCGGACTCTGACGTATCAGTAAAACATGCTGTGCAGCTGATTAACCCCTAATACTAGCCCATGTTTGGTTCTTTGACCTCATGCTCGTGACGTTGAACCTTTGAACCTATGTCTACCATGTTTGTATTGTCATGTTTGCGTTACCATATCTGTATAAGTGGCATTCATGCATCCATGCATTCATACATTCATTGAAAACCCATCCTTTTCATAAAGAAAAAAAACATGATTTTTCCAAAAATTTAGAGAATTTTCTTTGCAAACATTATAGGCATAAGTTATGGAATGGGTAAAAAGGCATACCAAAAAGTACGGTTTCAAATTGCCTGATGTGGAAAAACTGAGAGAGTTAGCATCTTTGGTATAAGATCCTTCCGATTTTAGGAAAAGCCATGGAAAGCTTTTGCCTATCCTAAAGGCCCATGTTGATGAAAGACTTCTCAAAACTCTGGTTCAGTTCTATGATCCCGTTTATCGGTGCTTCACCTTTCTAGACTACCAGTTGGTACCAACCTTGGAAGAATATGCCAATCTTTTGGGTATTCCTGTGTCTGACAAAATACCTTTCAATGGTTTGGAAGCCATTCCTAAATCACAAGTCATTGCAGCAATTATTCACTTGAAAAAATCCGAAGTACACAATAATTGGACTACTAAAGGAAACCTCTCAGGTTTGACTTCTCAGTTTCTAATGAAGAAAGCTTTTGGTTTTGCCGAAACTGGTAGCATGATAGCTTTTGAAGCTATATTAGCTTTTCTTATCTATGGGTTGGTTTTGTTCCCCAACGTCAACGACTTTGTTGATATCAACGCCATAAAAATATTTTTGATTGGAAATCCTGTTCCGACTTTGCTTGGTGGCATGTATTTCTCTATCCATCACAGAAATCGCCAAGGCGATGGGATCATTGTGTGTTGTGCACCTCTGTTGTTCAAATGGATTGTTTCACACTTACCCAAATCTCCTATCTTCAGGGAAAACCGAGAAGTTTTGCATTGGCCTCGAAGACTTATGTCCATTACTAATAATGATATTCATTGGTATACCCTGGCTCGCTGTGGTACAGAAACCATTGACAGTTGTGGGGAGTTCCCCAATGTACCCCTCATTGGTACACAAGGAGGAATTAACTACAATCCGGTCTTAGCCCGACGACAAATCGGGTAAGCAAATTCAAATAAACCCATTGGTCTCATAGTGGAAAGCTACTTCTATCAAGAGGGGTAGGATCCTCAAGGGTTAAAATCAAGAATGGTGAGAGCTTGGTACGACATCCGAAAGAAAGAAAGAGGTGAGGTAAGGAATTGCATTGCCATGGACGTCTACACCTGTTGGGTGAAGAAAAGAGAAAAGGAGTTCCAAATGCCTTATGATTATGAAAAACCCATGTTCCCTGTGGTATCTAAACTACCCTTCATTCCCATTAACACTGTGGAATAATACCAAGAGACTCTAGCCAAGATGAGGTTAGAAAAAGACGCTCGGGAAGAAAAGTTTCGTAAGACTTATGTAAAAAACATAAGGTTGAAGAAACAAGTGAAAGATCACGAAGAAACCCTCTATTGTCAAGATGAATGGCTCATGAGTAAAGATGAGAAGATTCGTCGAAAAGACGCTGCAATCAGGAGATACATCAAAGAAAGCAAGAAAAAGCTTGAAGGCTCAACAAGTGACACTCCAACTCCTGACGATTGGAAGAATGTTGTTGACAAGCTAAGGACCAAAAAGGCCGAGTTGAATGCTTACTATGGGAAAGAAATCATGAAGCTCAAGCTGCATAACGCATTTGGTTCTTCATCCGATGAGGATGCTTAGGATTGTTTAGCTTATCATTTGCTTTTGTAGGAGCTACGCTCCAATGTTGTAACCTTTTCCCAGCATTTCAATAAAATAATAGTTTGTGTTCAAATGTTTGCAAGGAAATGATCTTTAAAATATTTGGAAAAATCATAAACTTTTTGCATGCATCATTTTGCATTTCGAGTCTGTTGTCTAGAGTATCATCTTTTGGATTTTCCTCCATTAGATTGTCAAGCTGTCACGCCTCAAAGTTTCTCGACCGCACTTGTAATCAGATCATAGATACAATACTCGTGCAAACAAAAGAATAGTGATGAAAAACTTTGAACAAGAGAATATTGAGCTTCGTGGTACAGTGGCCACCTTCCATGAAAAGTTGGAAAGTCTCACTACCTTGGTTGACTCCTTAGTGGCCGCGCAGAATCAGCAGCCACCACCCAACAGTCAAGCAACAATGATATCTGAAATCACTACTCTGGTCTCTATAGTTGCATTCAGCATGCCCGAAAGTTGGGGCGCGCCTTTCAACTTCGGTACAGGTTTTCGCTATAATTTCTCTAGGATTCCAACATCCACAACTGAAGCACCTGCTACACAAAGTTCAGTGTTCACCCCACATCAGGGGGTAACCTTTTCTCAAGTCACTATGTCAGTTTCTCAACCCATTATGACGGTTTCAACTCTTATGATTCACACTAATCCCTACGGAGACAATGAGATTTATCATGATCAAGGTGATAGCACAAATCAGCGTAACCGCATGGAAGATCTCCAAGAACAATTTAACAAGATACAACTAGAAGTCAAAGCTATTCGTGGGAAAGACTTGTTCGGGAAGAATGCCCGGGAGTTATGTTTAGTTCCTAGTGTAGAAATACCAGCTAAATTTAAGGTCCTTGACTTTGAGAAGTACAAAGGTAGTTCTTGTCCACAAAGCCATCTCGTGATGTATGCTAGGAAGATGTCTACTTATGCAGATAATCATCAGTTGCTCATCCATTACTTTCAAGGATGACAAAGATCTTCTTAAACACTCTTGGCCCATTTTATTATGAACGCATGATTACTAGTGCTTCAAGTGATTTCACCGAGATGGTAAACATGGGGATGCGTCTAGAAGAAGGAGTCCGAATCGGACGTCTAACTAAGGAAGGTGGATATTCAAGTGGAACCAAAAAGTTTGGAAGTGGTTTCCCAAAGAAGAAAGAACAAAGTGTTGATATGGTATCCCAAGGGAAGCCAAGAGGAAATGTCAATCGTTAACGACAGATTGGTGCTATCGCACCAGCCATTAATGCAGCACCAAATCTGAGATTTACCCCGCAGTTTCAACAACATCAGCCTCGAAAATAGGCTCAACAGTTTAACAACAATCAGAATCGTGTGCCAAGAGCTTTACAGTTTGACCCGATTCCAATGACCTACACAGATTTGTATCCTGCTTTGATTGAAAGAGGTCTTGTTCAAACTAAAGCACCACCACCAGTACCTGAGAAACTTCCATGGTGGTACAAAGCAGAGGTCTCATGCCCTTATCATCAAGGAGCACCCGACCATGATCTCGAGCATTGCATAGCTTTGAAATCTATAGTTTAGAGGTTGGTTAGATCAAATCTCCTCTCTTTTAGAAATTTGAATCCAAATGTGTGTTTCATCCCAAAATTTGCCCTCTTTCCCGTGCTATAAGTTATAAAGGACGTTTATTTCATCGTTCAAAATTGAAGAAAAATAATAAATAGTTTCTTATAAGGTGCTTACAATTGTTAATTCAACTGAGCTTCATTGGATTTCATGTTGAGGATTTCTTATGTGCTTTGACTCTTATCTTCCTCAAGAATTTCTCAAAGCTTTATTGTTAAGTCGGATTGAAGTGCAGTGCATGTCATGGCGTGAGAGTTAGACTTGTGGGTTCATTTAGTTCAAGACGTGCTTACTCTCGCATTTACTTTCGGCTTGCAATATGAGTTAGACTTGGCTTAACGATTGAAGCTAATGTTGCATTCGAAGAATAAGATGATCGGGGTTTGAAGTTTGATTCCATAAATTCAAATTGGTGTTCGAGATTAGTTGGTGGGATCCAAATTCTTAAGCATATGATTTATCAAAAATTAATTCAAGCTTGCAAAAATGGAAGATTCATTCATAAGGTTTTACCACACAAAGTTCTATAATTCAAATCATAACATTCATTCAAAGCAATTTCTTACAAAATTCATCATCCAAATTCAAATGTCCAAATATACATTACAAAAGCCAAATTTCAAAATTACAACAAAAAAGTCATAACCATCCAAAACCTGCATATTGTCAACCCAAACCCAGACAGAGCCTACGCAAAGAAAAAAAACGTGACATCAAAATCAGTGCCGCCTTGCAATTCTGAATTCAACCAATCTGCTGCACACTAACATCCAGAACCTGCACTAAATCAAGTTCGGTTTAGCCTGGTACTCATAAACCGAACCACGTCAAAACTGGTTCCGTATCGTAAACTCTACCTGCATAATTCCCACAAGAAATGGATTCAATAAACCGAAATCAACCGGAACAAAAAAAAAGGCATAACAGAAAAAGCTTAACAAAAATGGTAACAAAAAGAACAAAGAAAGAAAAGAGAAAAAAAAGGAGAACAGAAACGTAACAAACTTTACCTCTCCCTCTGAACCGTGTTGATAACCATTCAACCATAACTCTCTTAAATGGCTAACAGATTCCAATCTTCACCTTCATGAATCACCTTCAATCTCCATCATCGATCTTTCATCACCTTCATAACTTCTTCATCTTCTTCATCACTTTTTCAGCCTTCCACACTCCATAATCTTCATATCTTCAACCTTCACAATTCATCATCAATTACTCTGCATAGTTCAACACCGATCAGCATCATCTTTAAAAACTTCTTCAACCTCTTCATCCAAGAATCTCGATCCCTCTTTTGAATCAATAGATAAGTCTTCATCGAATCTTCATGTCTGCAGTACGAAATCAACCATAACTATCACAACCTCATTACCATCGCAAGTTTGCAAGTTTGAAGAAGAAAGAGAAGGTGAAGGATTGTAAATCACAAAAGGAGGAAGAAAATAAAGGAACAGAGAGAACAAAACCTGTAACAGAGTTATCGCATCAAGGAAAAATCCATAATTGAATCGTGACAAGGTTTCACTCTTCAATAATCATTAGTAAATCTTCATCCGCATATTCAAGCTCTTCATCGACTTTTAACACAACCTCCAAGCGAAGTCTCCATCATTATCATCATCTTCATCAACGTTTCAATCATAAGATATCCGATTCCTTTTCATTTTCACGCTTCAATCGTACACGCATCGTCTCTATTCAATCATCATCTTTAATCATCCTCAGAAATCAAGATTTACTATCAATAACGGTCATCGTCACTAATTCACGATAGCGCTTCAGAACGGAAACGAAAGCTCAACGAAGAAGGAGATCGTGAGAGAGAGCTTGAAATGGAGGCCGAAGGGACTTGATTCCAAGGATGAGAGATGAGTAGATATGGAGAGGCGAGACGAAGATGCGACGAGAGGTAAACCTAATCCCCTTTTACATTATTTTGATTTGATTTGATTAGCTAGTAATTGAATTAAAATATGATACCATAATGTAAATGACTTTAATTGGGGATTAAGACAAAAATCTGAATCAATTATGAGCAATATCATCATTTGTGATAAACTTGGGCCACCAAATTGCTGTTCATACACCCCAAAGGAGCCCATCTTCATTTTTTGCCATACAACATTCTGAACAAAAACTCTGTTGGGCCTAATTCCAGTGACCCTGCGCCCAAATTTGCTTCCTGCAACATATTTTCAACTTAACACCCCCTGTTTCTCATATAATTCATTTTTTAGAATTAGTTATTTTTCTTATTTTTTTAGGTAATAAAAACATAAAAACAATATATTTTGTTAGTTTCTTTTGCATGATAAAAAAGATATATAAACATGTAGTTTCCTTGTTAGAATTTAGATGTTTTGTTGCATAGTTTTGTTTTATTTCTTAGATGAAAATTCCATGAAAAAATATGATGTTTGATTAGCTTTTTCGCATTGATAAAAAAAATCAAAAAACATGTAATATTTTGCTTGTTAGAATTTAAATGTTTTGTTTTATTGTTTAGTTTTTATACTTTGATAAAATACCATGAAAAACATTATGTTTGATTAGATTTCTCGCATTGATAAGAAGATATAATAAAAACATGTGATACCTTTTGCTTGTTAGAATTGGAATATTTGTGTACATAGTTTTGTTCTAATTCTTAGATAAAATGTCATAAAAACAATTTGCTCTTGTTAGATTTTGTTTTAGAATTTACTTAGAATTTAATTTCTATTATTTTCTATGGCGGGTGCGTGCCTCCTTGTTATTACTGATTTGGTTGTTGAGATGTGCGAGGTACTTCAAGAGAGCCTTTGATTGCGATTCGACTTGCTTCGTGTTCCACTTTATTTGTGGGACACGAATTCGCTTCCGGGGCGATTGATTTGCGTCGTGTTCCACTTTATTTATGGGACACGAACTTATTCCTGATGCGATTCATCTGATCTTTCATTCATTGAGATTTATATTCTTGCATTGTCTGGTTTGTGCTCTCTTGCAGATTGCTCGTGTGGTTATGCTCGATGTGTACCACATGTTGTTCGTGATTTATTTTCACGACGATGCTTGTTGACTTTGCTTGATGCTGGCTTACGCGAAGTATTCCAGACTTATATGCTTACGCTTGCTAGCTCATTGCGGATTTGCTATCCGTATGGTACCGCTCGTTGCCCCTTTTACTCTTTCGCGTACCATATCTTGCCATGAGAAGTGGGGTAGGCATGCAGCATCATATTTAACATGAGAAGTAGGGTAGACATTCATCTGGCCAAGCCCTCGAAAGAGGCTCTGTTTTTGTTTATTTACTATTCCTTGCTTCTTTCTTTTTTACTTTCAGCCTGTCTCGGGTGGCTTTCCCCGTTGACAATAGCTTCGGGTGGCTTTCCCCGTTAGCTAACAGTCTGTTTCGTGCCTGTCTCGGGTGGCTTTCCCCGTTGACTGTAGGTTCGGGTGGCTTTCCCCGTTAGCTAATAGTCTGTGGCGTTTCGTCTCGGGTGGATTTCCCCATTGACGATAGCTTTGGGTGGCTTTCCCCGTTAGCTAAGAGTCTGTAGTGTATCTATCTCGGGTGGTTTTCCCCGTTGATAGTAGCTTCGGGTGTCTTTCCCCGTTATCTAAAGTATTTCCCCTGTCCCCCGGTCACTACTTCGGTAGTTTGCTTGCTTTACAAGAGAGATCGTTTGTGTGTTGCATTTGCATTGATTACTGCTTCGGTAGTTTGTTTGTTTCTCGAGCGGAGCTCGATTGTATGTCATATGGTTGTGATGCTTGTTCACCGTGTTCTTATCTACTATGCATGTTAGTATGATATCTTTGTGATGCTTGTTCACTATCTTCTTATGTGCGATGCCTGTTCGTATGATATCTTTGTGATGCTTGTTCACACACTTGCACATGTATGCTTGTTACATGTTGTTTGCGATGCCTGTTCGCGTTATCACTTGTGATTCCTGTTCACACACTCACATTCGTGTATGCCTGTTACATGTCTGTTTTCTGTTTGCGATGCCTGTTCGCATGTTCTTATCTGTGATGTCTGTTCACATGCCATGTTTGCTAGGATCTTTGTGATGCTCCTTGTTTGCATGCTCCCTTAGGGTGCTCGGTTCCGTTTCTCTAGGAGACGCGAATTAAGATAGAAACAGAAACATTTGAGCCGAACTACGGCGCTCTGATTTCTCCATTGCATATTGGAGGTACGTAGGCATAGGGTACGAACACCCTAGCGAGCGAAATTTTTCTTTTCTTATTTTCGTTCGACTTTCTTGCTTATTTGCTTATTCCTTCCGTTGCATGTTTCCTCTTATTTGTATATCTTCCATTGCATGTTTCCCTTTACACATAGCATGATACACACACACACACCCTTAGATTAGAAAACTAGAAAGAATGGATCCTGTGGAGTACCACAGACGTTAGGGGTGCTAATACCTTCCTCTCACGTAACAGACACCCTTACCATTTCTCTGAGACCATCGCTTGTTATCTGGTTTTCTTCGATATTTTCCATTCATGTGCATAGGATAAATATATGTTCGATGGCGACTTTATTGTATTTGTTTCGATGAGTTTTCCAGTTGCTTCAGCTGGCGACTCCACTGGGGAAACCTGAGAGTCGTTCCTAGTTCTTGCTTGATTTCTTTTCTGTGGGTGTTTGTGTGTTTATTACTCGCATCATTTGTATATACTGCTTGCATGCATTTGCATCTATGTGTTTACCGCTTTCCATATTCTGGATATACTATTGTGCTTGCTGGTTGTTTTTCTTGGCGGGCGGGATGTTACCGTGAGGTAAAAGGTCCATTACCCAGACCAAGTATACACTTAGATTAGCGTGGATAGTTATGTTGGCTCTCGTGGCGCCTGGCACGTAGAGTTGGCATAACATACCACAACCAGGAGAGAACTTGGTGAGGTGGTCTCTGTCCGGCATGCTTATTGCCGTAGGCAGGCGCTCTCATTGTTTGTTTGAAATTCCTGGCAACCATTAGGGACATCCTGTGTGTGTTTAGGATTCCTACCTGTGAGGTTTGGGATGGGACAGGAAACCGTGGCTCCTACATACCATTTGCTTCTTCAGAGTTGAGGTCGGACCTTTATTTGGTATGTTCTCATTATGCCCGATATTTTGGTATTCTGAAACGAGGGCGGAGATTTGATCCTATTACTTTTGGTTCTATTCAAAAGTGGTACAACAGAAGTGCTACTATCAGCGGTTAATTGGTTCTTGTTGTTCTGAAACTGTGCCGAATCTTTGAACCTGTGCCGTGTGATTTTGCGGCAGTGCAACTATATCCAGTATCGTGGTTTCCATCGTTTTGCATCATTGCACATTTACTTTCGAAAAAATGATGCACAAAAAATAACTAGCATTTTAGCATACATGTTCTTTCCATTTCCAAGGAATCATATCTTTAAGCCTCGTGTCGAGCTGTTCCATCTTTTACTTGCTAAAAAATAAAAAACATGAGGATTCCTTGGAATTGAATGAACATGCCATTTCTCGCATATCATGCATCTCATACATCTCATGCATAACAGATGTTCAGGATCGAGGATTTCTTATTCAGACTCGGTATTCTCTCAAGATTCAGACTTGACTTGTTCTTATTGTATGTTCAAAGATGGGTCATGGAACAACTTTGTGGGGATATTACCGAGAAGAAAGCTCAATTGGGGTTGTTTATGAAGACATGCAAGTTGTGACCCGTGCTCAAGGACTCTTAGTAAGAAAACCTCAGGGATCATGTCGTGGATCTCTTTCACAACCTTACGGTTTCTGAAGTTCCACATCAGCGGCTAATTTCCTTTCTCTCATGAATTCAAGGGGTATGTTCTCAATAAAAGAGGCCTGGAAGGACAAATATATCTGATTCTCGTGTCTTATGCTCATTTGCTTCCATGCTTGCTTTATTTGCAACTGGTTAAGCGCCATACTGTGTGGATGTCTACAGATTCTCTGCTTGATGAAGATGACACTGGGTGTGAGTTCTATTATGGGGCACTTGGTCGTGATGTCAAGATCTGCAAGTCTTTTAAGTTGCTTGGGACTCCCGAACGAGGGATAAGAAAGACGTTGTCTATCTTGAGCATTGCACCATTTGCATTGCTCGAATCCCTAAAGCACTTATAAATTCCATGTGACTTCGCCAGAATCTTCCGCCAGACAGTAATCTAGAGTGTTCTGCAGAGGCACCTTGCATTCTCAAGGTTCTGCTTCATATTCTGAGTTAACTCCTCCTCTCTTGGACTTTCCTTGTCAGTATCCTTTGCTTGTCAACAGAGACGGAAAGAGTAAGAAGCAAGTTGATGTAATCCCCATCCTGGTGTTCAGTTGATTTCCTACTTGGTGGAATTTCAATCGGTTAAGGTTCTTGCTTTGGTTCTTCCTCACCACAGATAGCTCTCCTGATTCCGATGACAATAGTCGGTGTGTTCCAATCTAGGGGCACCTGATCACAATGTCAAGCCTTACAAGGTGTTGAGGTGCAAAGAGCCTAGGACTTGCTCGATACAGAGATGTTTGAGTTTACTCATAATGGTTTCTACTGGTCAATCCCATTTCATCTATTGCAAGTGGAATGTTTGGTCTTCCTCGAGGAGTAACTCATGAGAATCATTTGCAACTGGTACTACCAGAGGCTTCCTTCCCAACAACTCTTGTGTGTTCCAAGTAACGACTTTGATGACCAAGCGGCAGAGGTTATTGTTGTTTGCCAATAGTAATACAAGGTTTTCTCCATTCATGATGGTGATTTCTGTTTCAGCAGCTATATTTAGGGCTCCCGACCGAGGGATAAGCAGGACTCCGTGTTCTTGAGTTCGCATCATTGGCAGCTCAAATCCGTAAAGCATTCACAAACTCCAGTCGTTGTTATTTGGGGCTGCCGACCGAGGGATAAGAAAGACACCTTGTATCTTAAGTTTGTGCACCACTGGCACAACTCAAATCCCTAAAGCTGGACACTTGCAACTTTTGTATGGCTTCGCCGAAATCTTCTTCCAGGAAGTAATCTAAAGTGTTCTACAAGAACATATGCTGATGCTTGGTGTGGTTTCCACTATGGGGCACTTGGTTATCTGATTGAAGACTGTAAGTCATTCAAAGACAAGGTTCAAGACCTTGTTGACACCAAGGCTATCACATTCGTGTGAATACAAGATTATACACACAAAGATGTTTTTGATTCATGGCAAACCCAATAAGCATACAAGCAACAAAGTGGAAGCAAAAAACTCAAAGAAAAGCAAGCATTGGTCACTCATAACAGAGCAGGTCGACCTAATATGCATACAGGTCGACTCAACACAAGCAAAAATGAGAGGAACTCAGAAAAACAGCAGTCAGGTCAACCTACTCCCAACACAGGTCAACCTAAAATGAAGAAATTTACATATCAGTCTGCTAGGTCGACCTACATAACAACTAGGTCGACCTAATCTGAGAAAATGTCCCCAAAACGCATCTGAAGTGGATTTTGGTCGACCTACTTCTTCAACAGGTCGACCTAACTGGGAGCAAATTTCTTCAAGCTCTGCTAGGTCTACCTAAGCACTACAAGAGGTCGACCTAACTGATCAAGAATGCCAAAAATTCTGTTTTTCTCATCTCCAACTGATAAGCTATCATATATATTGTCCAAGGTTCAATTATCAAAAAACACCAACGACTGAAAGATACACAATATCTTCTCATCTTCGTTCTTCGTCATCTCCAACACAATTACACATAAGCATTCTTGCGTTGAGGGTTAGTGATCGAGTTCGATAACGTCCATGGAACGGAATTGAAGATTCCTAGTGGGTGAAGATTTGTGGGGTTTTTGGTGAATAAAATCTGCGGGTTTTGTCCTCCAAGATAGGTAATTCTTGGGGGTTTTTATCAAGAGTGTTCATAGAAGAATCATCTGAGTGTGAAGATTGAAGAACAAGGGTTCGAGGGAATTGAAGACACTGCAGAAAAAGGATCACGTGACGCTCTTGGATCACCTTGATCTGACTCAAGATTAAGGGGGAAGAAGACTCAAAGGATCGACAATTTCGGTTTATTGTTTATCGCTTTGTTATCTTCTTTGTATAAACTGCTTTCAACATTAATGAAAGATTTCCCAATTTCAGTTTGGAATTGGGGGCAGACGTAGTCGTAGCGAGGACGATCGACGAACTGCCTAAACAAATATCGTGTTCTTGTCGCTTTTATCTTTTCATTTACGTTCTGTTCATAATTGGTATAAAAGCAAATTGATCAACGATTCGAGTGTTAAGATTGTGAGTTAAGAACATACATAAATATCACAATCCATCACATATTGAATCACCATCAATTTGATCATTATCACCAAGTGTTTGTATATTTGTTTCTATCACTTTTACTGCATTGCAAACATTGTCCATCATACAAGAAGTTAATTTGATTTTCAATAAGAGTGACGCTTTGATTCTGCAACGTATACTCTTATCACTTACCTCAAGTTTTTGATTGGTTTTAAACACATATACAATCGTTTCAATAGTGGTTCGGAATAGACGCGAGTCGATTCAGAATCACTTCCGCTTAAAATTCGTTTAACTCCGCAAAACTGTGAACGATTTATTCACCCCCCTCTAGATCCTTAGGCCAGCGTATAACAAGTGGCATCAAGAGCTCTGGTTTATTCCGTGCTACGTGAAACACTTATTGGAAAGATGGCCTCCGGACCTAAAGGGGCTCACAATAGAGCTCCAGTTTTCAACGGTGAAAACTATGGCTATTGGAAGGATTGTATGTGTGTCCACATCAATGCGATTGATAGGAACATCTGGACAGCTATTGTCAATGGTCCCTTTCAGATCACCATGACAAATGCAGCTGGTGCAGTTGTTCCAAAACCAGAAAATACTTGGGATGCTGAAGATGAAAAGAGATACGGATACGATTGGAAAACGAGAAACATTCTAATCTCAGCTCTAGGAGTTGATGAATACTATCGTGTTTCCCATTGTAGATCCGCTAAGGCTATGTGGGACACATTGCAAGTTGCCCACGAGGGAACTGATGATGTCAAACTAGCTAGAATCAATACGTTAACTCAAGAATTTGAACTCTTCCACATGGAAGATGGTGAATCCATCAAAAACATGCAGAAGAGATTCGTTCACTTGAAAAATCGTTTAAATTCTCTTGATAGACCTGTTTCCAATGCAGTTGCTACTAACAAAATCTTAAGATGTTTGAACAGGGAATGGCAACCCAAAGTTACAGCAATAAAGGAAGCAAATGATCTAAACACTTTAGACATTACTACTCTCTTTGGCAAATTAGAGGAACATGAACAACACCTTAAATGCCTTGACATGCATGAAAAAAGGGCAAAGAAAGAGAAGAACATGGAGAAAGAGGTAGAGAGAAAGTCAATAGCTCTAAAGGCTTCAAGCTCCAAGACCTCAAGACAAGAGCTAGAGAATAGTGATACAAGTAATGACGAAGACTCTGATGATGAGGAAATGGGACTGTTTGTGCGAAGATACAACAAATACGTAAAGAAAAATGGAGCAAAACATTCTGACAAAGGTTTGATCAACTATAGAAAGCATTCAAACAAGTTCAAACAAGATGACTATAAAAATGGAAAAATCAAAGGCCCTTGCTTTAATTGTGGAAAAATCGGTCACTACAAACCAGATTGTCCATACCTTGAGAAGGATAAAGAGAAGAACCAAAGCAAAGGTCACAACAAATCTAAAAGAGCCTACATAGCATGGGAAAGCGATTCATCTAGTGAAAGCTCATCAAGCGATGAAGAAGAATCAGCAAACTTATGCCTTTCGGCTCATCAACACAAGAAAAAGAAACGTGTAAGTCATCTTAAACCTGAACTTGTAGATAAGGTATCTCATGCTCAATTAAAACTTGCTTTTGAAGAATTACATAGAGATGCGATTGAAGCTTTCAAACTTTTGGCCTCAAATAAGAAAATCTTTTCATATCTTGAATCTAAAATTGAGAAAACCGAAAAGGTTATGGAAGCTTTAAAACAATCTATGCTAGATATTCAAAAGGATAAAGTTAAGATAGATCCCACCTCATGGTTTGGTTGTGAGACATGTCATATTTGGCAAAAAGAAGTAAGAGATTTAAAAACCAAATTAGACAAGGCTCTACAACCAAAAGTGACTTTTGCGGTTGATCCAAATAAGTTCAAAAGATCGTATACTCCTTTATATAGTAAATACTCTTTTGTACCAAAAATATCAACTAGCAAAACAGCATATTCTCATCATATTACCTGTCATTATTGTTGCAAAAAGGGTCATACCATTGAAAAATGCAATTTTAGGAAGGTTCTAGTTCCTAAAGGAGTGTTCCAATTGTTGCCAAAATGCAACAATTTATGTACTCACCATCAAGGACCCAATGAAGATTGGGGACCTTCCACTCTAAATTAAGTTTTGCAGGAAAAGTGTCTTGACATCACCGAAAGGTGGTGGTCCCTTGATAGCTGATGCTCAAGACACATAAAGGAAGACATATCACTCTTGGTATGTCATCTATGAAGATAGCAATAGAAGAACTCTACTTGGCAAAGGAAATGTATGAAACCTGGCCACCACTAATGTATAAGATACATCACAAATACAAGTTAACCCGAAAAACACAAAGATCGTATTACTTGATAAGCATTTGGCAAAGTGCTTTGCAAGGAAATTTAAACCTATTCTAAGCAGAATAATGTTTGGGACCCTGTCTCACATCCGGGAGAACATCAAGTAATCGATACTAGATGAGTTTTTCGCAAAATCAAGCAACCAAGACATGAAACATTCTATCAAAACAAATTCATCATCAAATTTAGGATTGTGGCACACTGACAAGAAGATCCCACATAATGATGACAAAACTCCTACACATTGAGAAAGCGGTAACATGTTTATTGTTCACTTCCAAAAATCTTATTGATTCTATAATATGCTATCAATTAAAATGCTTATAGTGACTTCATGTATGTTTATCCATATATCTCAATTACATATGTGCTTATCATCTCCACTCATAACATATCATATTTTGGGCTTACAAGCAAGCAACTAAGCATAAATCCATCATATAGCAACATCCCTAAGTCATTTCAAACATTTGAAGCAACTTAGGTCGACCTACCTTGCATCTGAGTCGACCTACAGAAGAAAATTTTCAGCAGAAACTAAAAGTGTTCAGTTACGTCGACCTACCCACTCTTTAGGTCGACCTAAATTGGTTCTTTTTCTCACTACTTCTGTTAGGTCGACCCAGTCTTCATGTAGGTCGACCCACTGCTGAAATAATTCCCAAATTGGTTCTGTTAGGTCGACCCGACCCATCCCCATACATAACCAATCTTTCTTCTTTCCATTTCCATTCATTCTCATATCATTGTGTACGGCCAACCCTAATTCCTCAAGATCAAAGGTTGTCAAAAATCATCCTTCTCACACAAATCATCAGCAAAAATGCCTCCAAAATCAAGAAAAGGAAAGGAAATTGCGTCTGGATCATCCTCACAACCGGTAAGTGCTGTAGCCCTTGTTCATCCTGATTGCAGAGATAATTTTGAAAAATGGCAAATGAAGAGGAAGGTAGTCAAGCAATATATCTTTAATCAACATGTTGCTAAGCATATGCATATTCCTGAAGTTGTTAGTCTTATTAAGCATCAGAACGTTCACCCCCTTTTGGAATGTGCCACACCGTACTGTGAGAACACTGTTAGGGCCTTTTATGCAGGGTTCACAAGAGAGGAAGGCTGTAATTTTAGGTTTAAGATGGGGTCAAGATCCCATATTGTTGACAAACGAGCATGGATTAGTATCTTTGGTCTTACACTCTTGGGAGACGAAGTCCGTATAGAAGACGGTGACCTTCCGGCCAATTATGATCATGTCGCTTACATGACATCCATTCTCAAAGATCCTGCTGTCCTTGACAAGCCAAATGAATCCATCACAGCCGGTCACCTAAAAAGAGATCCTAGGCTCCTTAACTGGATTATCTCAAGAGTCATTCGACCACGAGCAGGCGGATTCTCAAGAATTGAAAGAAATGAGGTTGTGTTAATGTACCTGATTCAAAACAGGACGCGTGTGCACTGGCCACACTTTCTAACTGCCAAGTTTAAAGAGATACAACAGAAGACTACTGCTCTATGCTATGGCTCGATCATTCAAACTATCGTAAACCACTTTGGCATGAAACTGGATGGGTTGTCTTACGTTCACATGAAACAGAATCAGGACTTATCCCAAACAACCTTAACTCTCATGGGATATCATTGGGATCCAAATAGGAAAACCTACTATCTCATTCAAAAGGGAGCCGGAAGAATCATCTACAACTATGATGATCCTACGGAATTTGGTCATACTGTAGGGAATGAAGAAGAAGGAAATGATCAAGAAATAGCAAATGATGAGGATCACACCATGGAAGATGTAGCTCATGACACGGATCCAAATTGGCAATATGTCCCTCCTCAAGAGGAAGAAATCCCTTGGGGATACACGACTCCACCTCCACAAGATCAGTCCAACATCATCTCCATGCTTGAAAATATGCAACTTCAACAACAACAACATTTTGAATCACAATAGCTCCAGTTCCAGACCATGCAACAGCTTCAACAAGAGCGATATAATGAACAACAACTTCAATATCAATCACAACAGCTCCAGTTCCAAACCATGCAACAGCTACAACAAGATCGATATGATGAACAACAACTTCAATATCAATCGCTATACGGCTTGGTTCAAGACCACAAGAGTGATTTTGAAACATTCGCATCCAACTCAACCCTAAGACAAAATCAGTTTGAAGAAACTGCTCTGAATCGTCATGCAAACATAAGCCAAAGCTTCAACACTCTCAACCTAGCTGTGCTGGATCTGTTGGAACAAGTTGAAAAAGATCGCCCGCATACGTTTCAGAGAGGAAGAGGAAGAAGGGGAGGGCGTTAGGATGCATTCTTCATCATATTATCATATCATTGCATCTTATCTCACCATCATTATGTTATATTTCTATATGTTGTCACACTCTTTTGTGGTTTGTTAATCTCTTGGATCATTGTTATGTTAAAGTGTACTGCTAAACATGTTTGGATCTTATAGTTTATCTATGTTATTTTATTGTTAATTTCACTGTTTTATTATTTTCATGTTATTTCATCTATGTTTCTCTCGTTACTCTTCTACTTTCGTTGTATCTCTTTTTGATGTTGTCAAAGGGGGAGATAGATGCTGAGTGTACGGGGGAGCCTTGATGAGAGATAGATGCTGAGTGTACGGGGGAGCTTTGTTGAGAGATAGATGCTGAGTATACGGGGACCCTTGTTGAGTCTTTGTCACTTACTACCAAAGCTTCGATTACTGGTTTGCCATCATCAAAAAGGGGGAGTATGTGAATACAAGATTATACTCACAAAGATGTTTTTGATTCATGGCAAACCCAATAAGCATACAAGCAACAAAGTGGAAGCAGAAAACTCAAAGAAAAGCAAGCATTGGTCACTCATAACAGAGCAGGTCGACCTAACATGCATACAGGTCGACTCAACACAAGCAAAAATGAGAGGAACTCAGAAAAACAACAGTCAGGTCGACCTACTCCCAACACAGGTTGACCTAAAATGAAGAAATTTACATATCAGTCTGCTAGGTCGACCTACACAACAACTAGGTCGACCTAATCTGAGAAAATGTCCCCAAAACGCATCTGAAGTGGATTCTGGTCGACCTACTTCTTCAACAGGTCGACCTAACTGGGAGAAAATTTCTTCAAGCTCTGCTAGGTCGACCTAAGCACTACAAGAGGTCGACCTAACTGATCAAGAATGCCAAAAATTCTGTTTTTCTCATCTCCAACTGATAAGCTATCATATATATTGTCCAAGGTTCAATTATCAAAAAACACCAACGACTGAAAGATACACAAGATCTTCTCATCTTCGTTCTTCGTCATCTCCAACACAATTACACATAATCATTCTTGCGTTGAGGGTTAGTGATCGAGTTCGATAACGTCCATGGAACGGAATTGAAGATTCCTAGTGGGTGAAGATTTGTGGGGTTTTTGGTGAATAAAATCTGCGGGTTTTGTCCTCCAAGATAGGTAATTCTTTGGGGTTTTTATCAAGAGTGTTCATAGAAGAATCATCTGAGTGTGAAGATTGAAGAACAAGGGTTCGAGGGAATTGAAGACACTGCAGAAAAGGGATCACGTGACGCTCTTGGATCACCTTGATCTGACTCAAGATTAAGGGGGAAGAAGACTCAAAGGATCGACAATTTCGGTTTATTGTTTATCGCTTTGTTATCTTCTTTGTATAAACTGCTTTCAACATTAATGAAAGATTTCCCAATTTCAGTTTGGAATTGGGGGCAGACGTAGTCGTAGCGAGTGTTAAGATTGTGAGTTAAGAACATACATAAATATCACAATCCATCACATATTGAATCACCATCAATTTGATCATTATCACCAAGTGTTTGTATATTTGTTTCTATCACTTTTACTGCATTGCAAACATTGTCCATCATACAAGAAGTTAATTTGATTTTCAATAAGAGTGACGCTTTGATTCTCCAACGTATACTCTTATCACTTACCTCAAGTTTTTGATTGGTTTTAAACACATATACAATCGTTTCAATAGTGGTTCGGAATAGACGCGAGTTGATTCAGAATCACTTCCGCTTAAAATTTGTTTAACTCCGCAAATCTGTGAACGATCTATTCACCCCCCCTCTAGATCCTTAGGCCAGCGTCTAACAATTCGCACTTGAGGGCCAGAATTGAAGTTCTCCTCCGACTCAGCGGATCTTTTGAAGCAATAATTCCATACGGAGAGAATCTCCTCAACGTTGGATTTCTTGAATCATCATGCATTTTCATGTGTAATCTTTCTTGCTTTGTCAATATTTGTTGCATGCAAAACTTGTTTGTTTTTGAACTATAATCATAATGCATTGGATAGGTTTGTCTTGAAAAAATCCATTCGCTTTTGCTCTTATATGTTTTTCTATGCTTTTCGTGATACTCAACTCTTGTTAACAAAACATGATAACTCTGAAGGGAGAATGATGAACATAATACACTTAACCTCAAATGGTATGATTTTGAGTAGAACCTTGTTGATGATGTACATGCATTGTTTCAAATTCCCAAACACCGGAGATATAAGGGAGATAGACCCTCGATAACCCCTCTGAGCCTTCGAAGTAGGAGTTTCTTTTCTATACGAAAAACCCTCACATTTAACCCAGGGGCGGGTAGTGTTCAGTTAACCTGATCAAGCATTCAGAACTCATTAGGAGTACGCATCCAAGGACATAACAATGGTTGTCTTTCAAAAGGCTAAGGAAAGTCAAATCCATAACGGTTATCCTTCACCTCAAGAGGTCGAGACATCAAAATTATCCCTCACATCAGGAGTTCGAGATCGACATCAAAACCGTCGTGTTTATCCCTCACATCAGGAGGTCAAAATATGACAATACCACAATGGTAATTCCTCATCAATCAAAGACTCAGGCAGTCACAATCACTACCATTTCAACAAGTCAAAGAGACTCATAATCACACAAATTGTTCAAAAAAAAGAGAATGAATAAAAAAAAGAAAAGCCCGCTAAGTCAACAAGTTGAAAGCATGTGACTTAGGCAAAAGTTAGGGCATCCCGCTGGACATCCAACTCGAAATTCAAAAAATATTGTACAGGCAAAAGTTAGGGAAACAAAAAAAAAAGAAAAAAGAAAAAAGAAAAAAAAGGATTACAAAATAAGAATCCTCAACAAAGAACAACGTCGTGTGATCAGACACCAAAAACAAAAGGTAAAGTGATTGTCATGTCCAGAAGACCTCGTCGATTCCTCGATCATCTCAAGTTCCTCTTGAAAGATGAATGCTCGCACCGAGTTAACTGATCTTAGGAATGGAGAACATCACGAAGGGGGTGGGCACCAAATAATTTCGAGCCTAAAATATCCTTACGAGTAGCACGAATCTCAAGAGGTCCTTACGAGACGAATTTCTTCAAAGTCCCTACAGGCTGGGGAAAAGCACTATGCATTGGCATTCTATCCTCATCAGGAGGTGTTCGGTTTAAAGTTCAGATGTGAGCTAAACAACATGTTAATCTGAGGGCCGTTGGGAGTCAAAGTCGTCATCTTCAGTATTGATCTGATACTGTAAGCCCATTACTTGTTGGCATCCTCACAATCAATGCGAATCTGCAGAATCCTTTGAAAGCCAATGCTTGTTTGGTCCCTTTGAATTCAATACTTGCTTGACCCTCTATCCCACTTCCTGGTGGTATTCTCTCAGAAAATCAATGCTCATTTGATTCTCCGGCAGATACTTGTTTGGTGTTCTAATCACTGCTTTCCTGTCAACTCGTGAATCCATTGCTCCTATGGAAAGTTTCAAAGCTCAGTTGTCTAACAATTTGTTTGCTCTTGCATTTGCCCATTATGGGTGAGCATCACTATCCTCTGCCATGTGAGGAAATCCCGTGGAAATGTCATGCTATATCCTGGGGCATTTTCATCTGTTTACCTGGCAGGTACATCCATTCGAGTACACCATGTCAGCGCGTTGGTGGATCTATCTAAGTGAGAGATTCTCATTCCCCAGCTGAGTACATCCAGATGAGGTTTTCTTTGTTCCAAGATTCTCATATCCTCAACAAAGCATATTTCAACGAGATCTTCGTGCTTCAGAAGCCTTATTCCCCGGTGGAATACCTTCTCCCTAGTTGAATCATGATTGAATGGTATCTGATTCCCCAGCAAGCTCTTAATGAGGTTCCTTGCCTGAGTTCCTCGTTCTCCTTAGTAGAGCGTTTCTCTCCCCAACATATTGACTTGTTTTCCCCAGGAGAGTCATCCTATTTGTAACACCCCATAATTTCAGTTTATTAATTTAATTTGGATTTAAATTAAATAATTGGAATTTTAGTATTTTTATTTGGAATTATTTGGAAAATGGTGAAATATTGGCATTTGGGCCTAGAGTGGTGGTTAGCAGAAGAGGGGGTGTTGACTAAGCAAGCCCATTATAATATTTTATTTTATTTTTCATAAAATAAGGAATTTGGGAAAAAGAGGAAGCAGAAGCAGGAACTGAGTCTGAAGAAAGGAGAACACGTGAAAGTGAGAAGAGCCAAAGGGGAAGAGAACCTTCGAAGTTTCGACTCTGAGGTAAGGGGGGATTCTTCGGGTTAGTATTCCTTATGTGATTGTAGGTAGTATGATTGATTAGGATTGTTGTCTAGTTCAATCGTACGTGTCGGGTTTGGGAATTTTGTTAGGTTTTGATAATCTTGTATGAATTAACATGATTCTGTTGATACTTGTGATATATGATGTTAATACATGTCAATAACCTATTTGAAATGTGTAATTGTGTGAAAAACAATGATAATTGTGTGCTATGTTCGTATGTACCTGAAATTGGGGTTATGGGATAGGGTAAAAGCTGTCAAAATGGTGATTTTTGCTGTGCAGGTACGTAGGAACCGGTTCCCATGTGGGACGAACCGGTTCCCCCTTGTAAAAACAGAGAAATATGGATTCTGGGTAGCTGGGAACCGGTTCCCATGTAGGGACAACCCGGTTCCCCATAGTAAAAATCAGAGACGTGACTTTTGAGACTGCCAGGAACCGGTTCCCACGTAGGGACAACCCCGTTCCTGCAGCACTGTTTCTAAAAATGTTTTATCTTTAAAAACTCATAACTTTTGATCTGAGTATCCGATTTATGTGCCGTTTTGGGCGTTGCGAAGCTAATGAGATGCTTTATCTGATGAATTGATAAAATGGGCAATAGCCAACTTTACTTTTTAAACTCGATTTAATTATTAATGAATTGAAAGATAGTATATGTATATGTGCTTATATATATGACTATTGATGCATGTTCTGTATTGGTGATGAGATTGTGATATTCATTGGGTGATGTTGGTTTATAACATGTCGTAAATGAATACATGTTTTGTGATTATGTTGTTGGGTTGTTTTGATAATTGGTTACATTGTGTGCAATGATGTTAGATGTAACGATGTATGAACGTGGTGATGATTGATGATTTATGAATGTTAATATACTGTTAATATTAACATGTGAACTGTGGTGAACGTATGTGTGATATGTTTGTATGAATGCTAAGAATATATACATGCTTGTTGGTGATGATTTGGTGATGATAATGAGACGATGTGTTACATCGGATTGGTGATGTTGTAAGCATGTTATATGTTGCATTCATTGGCATACATTTTTGGTGATGGATCCCGGTGATGAAAGTGGATCAAAATGGTGAGCATGATTCCCAGTGTGTGGAATCGGTGCTGGATATTTTGGTGAGCATGATTCCCAGTGTGTGGAATCGGTGCTGGATATTTTGGTGAGCATGATTCCCAGTGTGTGGAATCGGTGCTGGATATTTTGGTGAGCATGATTCCCAGTGTGTGGAATCGGTGCTGGATATTTTGGTGAGCATGATTCCCAGTGTGTGGAATCGGTGCTGGATATTTGGTGAGCATGATTCCCTGTGTGTGGAATCGGTGCTGGTTAAACTGTATCTCAGTGATGAGGATATCAGTTGGATGGGTATATCCCATGTATGGTACCACATGCATAGTGTCAGTTTAATCATATGCATTGGTTATAACATGATTGGATGGAATTCAGTGTTATGCCTTGGTGTGTTTATATGATTGATGTATTAAGAATATGTTGTTAATATAACTTGATCATTGGTATAATTGATGAGTTGTGGGCCGATGGCCAATATTGTTGGATTGATGCTTACTTGTTGTAATAATTCTGATTATATGTATGATTGAGTGGATGATAATTACTATGAGATTTTATTGCTTATGATTGCATAATGCTTGTTAATTCGAATGAAACTCACCCTTACTTTGATGATTTCAGATTAAGGATGTAGCGGCGTCTTGATTGGGTGAAGATAGCTTGTAGGCTAGCCCGTAGTTCGTGTCGAGTCATGCTCTGATTGTAACACTGGGGAACGCTAGTTTAGAGACGAAATACTCTGTTGGCTTTGTTGTTTTATAATTGTATTAGAGTAACTTGCATGAATGATGATGAATATGCAATGTTATGAATTATAATCCGCTGTGTTGAACATGAATTGTATTTATGTTAAATGGTTCCTCGTGTGGCATGACAAATGACTATGGTATTTTATGTTAAAGAAGTTGTGACATCCTTGTATTTCATGTTTACTCTGATTATTATTGTATTTTCCGCGGGGGTTTAGAAGGGTGTTACAATAGTGGTATCAGAGCATAGTCGGTCCTTGTGACCAGAGTCTTGTTGTTAATTTCCTTTCGGTACGCGACATGTGTGTGAAACACTGTTGGTACTCAGTGTGTTCTAACTGTTTGTCTGCAGAAGTGGGATTGAAACTAGTGGGGGAGAAGCTATGCCCCTCGGATATGTCTTAGATGCAAGATGTTAGAGTGATGCGCAGAGCAGCAGTACAAGAGTGTGGAGTTATTGTTTTCTGAAGCGAAGGTGACATGGACTGAAGACCGTGGTTGTTGTTCAGTCGGGGTGTCTCGCAGTAGATGATGGTTATTTCTGAGAAATGGAATTTGGAAGTTGTGATGCTTCAAGTGCTACTGACGTACTGCGATGTTGTTGTATGAGTAGCCCTATGTAAAAGGTTGCTGTTGAAGCAGTGATTAAAAGAAGTATTGTCGTAGACCTTGTCGTAGGATTACTAGTAAGTAATTGAGATGATGGTGGAGGTTATCGATGTTGTTGAGAAGGTTTCGAAGTGCGAGTGATGCAAAGAGACGAATATGATCTCAAGGATAAGAAGGTTGATGATGGCGTACATGAATTTGGTTTCAGGATGTTACAGAAATCGAACTTCAGCGATGAAATGTGTTGTTTAAGTTATAAGAAGTTTGGAAGCGAAGAGATGTGATAAGATGATGTTAATAATGAGATTAATTTGAAGAGGATGAGTTTTGGAGCAGAATTTTCGTAAGCAAATCGCAGGAAGATTGCTGAATCGTTATGAAACTTCGAAAATTCATAACTGGAGTTCTGGACATCCGATTTGAGTTCCGTTTGAAGCGTCGGAAAGCTAACGAGATGAACTTTGTTATAAAAATGGTTGTAGCAGCTGTAACATATTTATTGGTGTCAGGATGATGTTAGAAAGGGGTGAAGTTACGGTTACACTTGTCCTTAGAACTAGATTGTTCGTTGGTGCGGCATGGGATGTCAGTGTCAGAGTTAAACAGAATAAAAGAATAATGAGGAGGCTTGTTGAGAAGCAATCTTAGAGATTAAATGTGCCAATTGAGAAGTTTTGGAGATGTCGTATAGAGTTTCGTTGCATGGTATCGGTATTGTATCTTGGGTAACGGTTGGAAACATACATGTCTTGAGCTCTGAGTGTCGGATTAATGTACCGTTTGAACCCATGAAGAGGAGAGATTATGTTATACCTTATGGAAGAGTTATAAATACCATAGACTGATCCTATGAGGAGATATGATGATGTCGGTTAAAGAAGCATGAACAAGTGTTGAATAGGAATGCCTATTACCGCGATTGTTCGGAACGAAGTCGAGTAGAATATGTCGTTGATGAATAAGATGATAAAGATGATTTAAGTATTAATGGATTTGAGTGATGAGGGAATCAGTAGAAAAAAAAAGTGACATAGACTTTGGAACCATTTGTGGTATATTGTGATGCGTCGTTGATGGGTTTGGATGGTGTATTGATGTAAAACCAGTAAGTAGTAACTTATGCGTCGGGACGATTAAAAGCGCAGGAAATGAATTATCTGACTCATGATTTAGAATTGGCAGCCATGGTTTTGTTTTGATGTTGCAGTGACATTATTTGTATGGTTCGAGGTTGCTTCTAAAAATGTCGACGCTGATGGTGAAAGAGTTGGATTTAATTGAACAATTCAGAGAATTAAGTTGGTATGTGAAGGTGTTCCTACTAATGTTGGATTGGGTATGCTGAGACTGACTAATGGTATTCTAGACGAGATTAGAGAAAGTCAGAAAGCTGATGTTGAGTTGATCGATAAGTCGACCTTGAATTACTAAGGTAAAGACGGTGAATTCAGAATTGGCGAGGATGGTGTAATGAGGTTCGGAAATCGCGTTTGTGTTCCTGATGTTACCGAGCTGAAAAGGAATATTCTAGAAGAAGGACACCATAGAGAATTATTAGACTATGACAATGTTAATGAGTTTGAGTGCAAACTCGGAAAAAGACACTATTATGTAGTAACAACGGTTTATGCTTAAATATGATTGTCGGCTACCTATTGACAAATTGAGGACTTGATCACCCTTAATCTCTTGTTGATAATAGGCGGAATCATATAGATGGTATAAGATTGCTTGTTACCTTAATGGTATAAGATGTGATGAATGCTGAGATGTGAGAATAACCACTCACCATATTGTGGGAACTTAGGAGGAAGTGAATATGAAGGGGTACGAAGCATTGGACGGTGACTTAAGACGAGTAGTCGTAGTCGTACAGCGAAAGTATGATGTAGAGTGGTGTTATGAGTGCTACTCGTGAGCAGTGAGGAATGAATATGTCGGAAATCCTACATGGAGAATATGTGTTTATCTATATGTTGGGTTTAGAATCTCGTGGACGTAAGGATGTCGTGCCAAAGGATTATGACCTTTTGAATAATTGCCGAGACGATGGATATTTTGTTATGGTTGTACGTAGCTAACGAGTATGTATTCGGAGGAGTTAAGAAGAAGAATTGATATTACATGACGCTATAATAATTTCGTACTGTTGTAAGGTGTTATGTAAATTTATGAATATAATGAGGAATTATACTCTGCGAAGGACGAAGTTAATTTGATTCTTAGTGGAGAGTGGGACTCAATTGAGCTATCTTGTAAGCAATGGTATATTGAGGATAATGAGCTATGTAATTATAACTACTGATGTGTGCTTGTTCCGATGGTGGGAATGTTTTTAATAGATGTAGTAACTCAGGAATTTGCTCTGAGTAAGTGTAGGTATTACTTTATCGCTCAATTGGAAGAGTGTGTCTAAGGTTGGTACGTGGGTAAATGGAATCTATTACTACAGTGTTGATCAGTTGCGATCATACCATGGATTGTGTAATTGTATTATTCAGTTGTTGAGCGTATTGTATGGATCGCACCTCGAAGTTTCATTATTGTAACCGTTGGAGTTATAGCAAGTGGTACACCTGAGGATGGTCAAATGCGACGTAAGAGCTGAGATTGAATGCATGAGACATGCTTATGTTGGTTATGTCAGATGAACTTGGAGATTCGACTAAGAAAGTGTTAACGGAGAATGGGAGAGTCAAATGAAGTACTCCTATCACGAGACTTTTCGTCTAAGGTAAGTTTTCGAGGACGAAAACTCTTTTAGTGGGGGAGAGTTGTAACACCCCATAATTTCAGTTTATTAATTTAATTTGGATTTAAATTAAATAATTGGAATTTTAGTATTTTTATTTGGAATTATTTGGAAAATGGTGAAATATTGGCATTTGGGCCTAGAGTGGTGGTTAGCAGAAGAGGGGGTGTTGACTAAGCAAGCCCATTATAATATTTTATTTTATTTTTCATAAAATAAGGAATTTGGGAAAAAGAGGAAGCAGAAGCAGGAACTGAGTCTGAAGAAAGGAGAACACGTGAAAGTGAGAAGAGCCAAAGGGGAAGAGAACCTTCGAAGTTTCGACTCTGAGGTAAGGGGGGATTCTTCGGGTTAGTATTCCTTATGTGATTGTAGGTAGTATGATTGATTAGGATTGTTGTCTAGTTCAATCGTACGTGTCGGGTTTGGGAATTTTGTTAGGTTTTGATAATCTTGTATGAATTAACATGATTCTGTTGATACTTGTGATATATGATGTTAATACATGTCAATAACCTATTTGAAATGTGTAATTGTGTGAAAAACAATGATAATTGTGTGCTATGTTCGTATGTACCTGAAATTGGGGTTATGGGATAGGGTAAAAGCTGTCAAAATGGTGATTTTTGCTGTGCAGGTACGTAGGAACCGGTTCCCATGTGGGACGAACCGGTTCCCCCTTGTAAAAACAGAGAAATATGGATTCTGGGTAGCTGGGAACCGGTTCCCATGTAGGGACAACCCGGTTCCCCATAGTAAAAATCAGAGACGTGACTTTTGAGACTGCCAGGAACCGGTTCCCACGTAGGGACAACCCCGTTCCTGCAGCACTGTTTCTAAAAATGTTTTATCTTTAAAAACTCATAACTTTTGATCTGAGTATCCGATTTATGTGCCGTTTTGGGCGTTGCGAAGCTAATGAGATGCTTTATCTGATGAATTGATAAAATGGGCAATAGCCAACTTTACTTTTTAAACTCGATTTAATTATTAATGAATTGAAAGATAGTATATGTATATGTGCTTATATATATGACTATTGATGCATGTTCTGTATTGGTGATGAGATTGTGATATTCATTGGGTGATGTTGGTTTATAACATGTCGTAAATGAATACATGTTTTGTGATTATGTTGTTGGGTTGTTTTGATAATTGGTTACATTGTGTGCAATGATGTTAGATGTAACGATGTATGAACGTGGTGATGATTGATGATTTATGAATGTTAATATACTGTTAATATTAACATGTGAACTGTGGTGAACGTATGTGTGATATGTTTGTATGAATGCTAAGAATATATACATGCTTGTTGGTGATGATTTGGTGATGATAATGAGACGATGTGTTACATCGGATTGGTGATGTTGTAAGCATGTTATATGTTGCATTCATTGGCATACATTTTTGGTGATGGATCCCGGTGATGAAAGTGGATCAAAATGGTGAGCATGATTCCCAGTGTGTGGAATCGGTGCTGGATATTTTGGTGAGCATGATTCCCAGTGTGTGGAATCGGTGCTGGATATTTTGGTGAGCATGATTCCCAGTGTGTGGAATCGGTGCTGGATATTTTGGTGAGCATGATTCCCAGTGTGTGGAATCGGTGCTGGATATTTTGGTGAGCATGATTCCCAGTGTGTGGAATCGGTGCTGGATATTTGGTGAGCATGATTCCCTGTGTGTGGAATCGGTGCTGGTTAAACTGTATCTCAGTGATGAGGATATCAGTTGGATGGGTATATCCCATGTATGGTACCACATGCATAGTGTCAGTTTAATCATATGCATTGGTTATAACATGATTGGATGGAATTCAGTGTTATGCCTTGGTGTGTTTATATGATTGATGTATTAAGAATATGTTGTTAATATAACTTGATCATTGGTATAATTGATGAGTTGTGGGCCGATGGCCAATATTGTTGGATTGATGCTTACTTGTTGTAATAATTCTGATTATATGTATGATTGAGTGGATGATAATTACTATGAGATTTTATTGCTTATGATTGCATAATGCTTGTTAATTCGAATGAAACTCACCCTTACTTTGATGATTTCAGATTAAGGATGTAGCGGCGTCTTGATTGGGTGAAGATAGCTTGTAGGCTAGCCCGTAGTTCGTGTCGAGTCATGCTCTGATTGTAACACTGGGGAACGCTAGTTTAGAGACGAAATACTCTGTTGGCTTTGTTGTTTTATAATTGTATTAGAGTAACTTGCATGAATGATGATGAATATGCAATGTTATGAATTATAATCCGCTGTGTTGAACATGAATTGTATTTATGTTAAATGGTTCCTCGTGTGGCATGACAAATGACTATGGTATTTTATGTTAAAGAAGTTGTGACATCCTTGTATTTCATGTTTACTCTGATTATTATTGTATTTTCCGCGGGGGTTTAGAAGGGTGTTACACTATTCCCCAGTGGAGTTGTCTAGCAAGAGGTTCTTAGGCCGAGTTCCTTATCCCCAGCGGATTTCTTATCTTCTTAGTGGACTAGTATGCGAAAGTATTAATCTTCCCCACTGAGTCTCTCCTCAGTAGAGTTTCACTTGTATCCTCATCAGAATCTGTTTCCTTCAAGGATTTCCCCAGCGGGATGCATCCTTCACCAGCAAGTGGTACTCCCCATCCGAGTTGTCTCCAAGACTTGCTCTTATCTCCTCATCCCCAGCGTGTCGAGAATTTTATTCTCTAGTAAAGTTGCCAGGGTATTCCCCAAGCAGTTAATCGGGATGTTCATATCCCCAAGCGAGATTTATTCCCCAGCCAGAGCTCGCGTCTAGAGTTGATCATCTCCAGCAGATTTTTGATCCATCTTTGTCAGCTTGCAATGGTGACCCTTGGTAACTCATCTTGTCCTCCCCACAGAGTTCTATACTCTCTCCAGGACTGCTTCAGCAATTCAGTGCTCCTCCATTGTCTCCCTAAGCAGCATCCGAATCATGCATCATTCGCATAACATTCTTAAAAGCGTATAGCGTATTCCTTCTTAGGAATGTTATTCCCTAAAGCATTCATACATGCATCATGCATAGATCATATCACATCTGTTTCTTTCTACATGAAAGTCATCCAAATCTCAAAATGCCTCCCAGAGAGCAACTCGCCTAATCATTACAGGCGCTCAACCTAATGTCTAAATCAGAAGAAGTTTGTCTCCCTCTCCCTGAAAATGTCAGACCAGATGAAAGTCATGCTTATTCCCGATGTCCCCAGATCGGTTGAAGATATCTGTTCCTATCCTAATATCCAGATTAGTTGAAGGAATCGCCTCCGGATCTCCCAAGATCTTCCTAAGGAGCTAGCCCACTGATGCCTCAGATCAGTCGGAGATATCTCCTGATGATTTAATTCATCAGAAGAGGACTGTCTATTATTCCTGATATCGCCAGGTCAGTTGAAGACACTCCTATTCCCAATGTCCCCAGATCCGTTGAGGATATTTGTTCTTATCCTGAAATTCAGTTTAGTTGAAAGAACTGCCTCTAGATCTCTAAGATCTTCCGAAGGAGCAAGCCCTCTGATGCCCCAAATCAGTCGGAAATATCTATTCCCTGACGATTTAGTTCGTTCAGAAGAAGATATGTCTGCTCAGTCCTCATGTCCCCAGATCAGTTGAAGACAATATTGATTCCCGGTGCCCCCAGATCGGTTGAGGAGGTCCATTTTCTTCCTGATGCCCCCAGATCAGTAGAAGGCACAATCCTTATGTTTCTGATCAGTTGAGGACTTCCACCCACCTGACGATTTATTTTCATCGGAAGAAGACTTACTTGCTCAGTCCTGATGTCCCCATATCAGTTGAAAGCATTCTTTAAAATTCCCGATGCCCCCAGATCGGTTGAGGATATCCATTTCCTTCCTGGTGCCCCCAGATCAGTAGAAGGACACAATCCTGATGGTTCCGATCTGTAATACGGTGAACTGACTTTTTATCGAAATGTCGCGGTTAAGCAAGAGTCGCCACCGACTTTTATTTTATCCAAATATTAGAAAGGATAAAAGAACAGGAAAAAAACCTTTTTAAAGAAAACAGGGTTCGGGGGGTAATTTATGCAAAGGGAAGGTGTAAGGCACCCTTGGCATCCATGGTTATCCATGGGCTCTTAATTGCTTTGCTCTTTTGAAGGAAAAAAAAGTGTAGAAAAGAAATAAGACTTTAGCTTGTAAATAAGCGTAGATTTTTGAAGGTTTATGGGAAAGAATATAAAAAAAAGTTTTTAGAGCAAGGCAAAGCAATTAGGGGCAAATACCTTATAGTTTGAAAAAGAAGTTCTTTTAGCCTTTCAGGGTGAAAGGGTCTATCCATGCCATAAGAGGGCAGGAAGCCTTTCATTTGGAGGTTGAAGGGTCGTCGCAATGTCGTTCGCCATAAGACTTTCCCATGCCATAGAGAGGCTGGTAGTCTAAGGGAAGGACCAGAATAGCCTTTCGTAGGCAACCAGAGGATACCTCAGCACTTCGTAGGCCACTTCGAGGGACGGGGTCATATTAGTGTATCGAAGGCAACATCATTAGGGACTTATGACCTTTGAATGAACTGAGGGCAACATTTGCTGAGGTATCCTCGTATTCGAGGGACATGGCTATTCTGCAAAAAAAACACAAGGCAACAAGGCAACAAGGCAACAGGCAACATGACGGGTTACTAAAAAGTGTGCGTGAGTGCAACAATCACGTGATTAAGTTCAATTATTTATCTTGTAATTAGTCATCCTAATTCAGTTCAAGACTTGCACTCCCTAAGATTACTAACCATGCAATAACATAAACAATATAATCAAAGGAATACGGGGAAGGGGAAAAAGAAACCAGCGGGGGAAAGGGAAATTGAAACCAGCGGGATAAATAAAGCAAAAAGGTTTAACACAAGTAATAATTAAGATCAGGGTTTAGGGTTACCGACTATTCGAAGCTTTGGAAATTGGTAAACCCTGAAAAGGTGGTAAAAATAGAAACAAGAGTAGGGTGAGTGCATTATCGGTTCAGAGGCAAACATAACTAACCCTAATCAAAATAAAAGGATAAAAGAATTTAAAATGAAATAAATAAATAGACACTTAGCTTTGAATTTGACCTGATATGGTTGGCAGTCGGAGGAAGCCTCGGGGTTAACCCTGAAAAATGGCAAAGGCAGAGGCAGAAAATAGATGTGAGTGTATGCGGAGTTCAAAAGGTAAACCTTACAATAAAAGGAAACAAAATAGACTTAAAAATTAAATTGAATACTTAGCTTCGATTGATGAAGGCGCGTAGTCGGACGAATCCTGATGGTAACCCTAAAAAGATTGCACAAGGAAAAGAATTTTTCAGTGTAGGGCAGTGTCTTGTAAACCCTGGTTCGAGCATGAATTAGATAAAGACTAAGTTTAATAGAATAAATAAAAATCAATTTAATTAATTATTGGTATTCTACCTAATTAATTGAATCGATAATAATAATAAAAAAAGTTTTGATTAAATCCTAAACCTAATATTTAGTTTAATCAATTAATAAAAATTATTATAATTAATTAAATAATTTAAACAATTTAAATTAATTTAACATTTAATTATCAAAATAGAAATTCTTATTAATAATTAAAATAAATTAATCAAAATAAATAATAAATAATATAGTGATTTTATAAAAAGGAAATTGAAAAAGGTTTTAATTAAAAAAAAGTTTGTTAGACAAATCAAAATATATAAAAGGAGGATAAAAGAAAATTAACTTATGCAATAAAATATATAAAGAAAAAATTGGAACTTAGCTCCTATTCAGTGTGATGCACATTTGTTGGCGCGTGGTGTTCCTGCTTTAGAAGGGGCGTTAGATTTGCATCTCAGACGATCAGGCGGTTTTGATATGAGGGCATATGATGCTCCCTCAAGATTTAGGGACACTGGATCTGCCAAGGAAACCTGAAACGAAACCATTATGCAAAAAAGAAATACTGCACAACGTTGGGATCGAACCCATGTCGTTTCAATCCACAGCAACACGCCTTGCCACTTCAGCCAAATGCGCTTGTTGTTAATTATATGGCGCTCTTTCATAATATATAAAGAATTAATGGTGAAAATTCAAACCAGAACAGATTGGCGCCGGTACTGTTCATCTTCAACCTTTGTGTTCTTTAAAACACAGACATTCGGCCACGGTTTTTTAACGTGGCAACAGGTCACGATGCTCAAAACCTTCAATTTCAAACCAACAAACACAATACAATAGCCCAGATCGAATCTATATGCCCTCACGAACTCAAAGGGACCTTTAATTTGGTCTGAAATCGCTTCTTTCATGGGAGATTTGATTGAAATATATTTTTTCAATTTTCTAAGTTGGTCAAATTTCAATATTTCTAATCAATATGAATCTCCACGAATTTGGACCAAATTTATGATTTAATTGGTGATTGGAATCAAGTGAAAATAGAATCAAAACAAATCTCCTTCATATTGAAGATTTTTAAGATATGGAGGAGTTCTAGGACTTTTTGGAAGCCTCAAAATGTCCTCTACAAGCCACTTTGGAAGCATTTTTCCATTTGAAGATTTTATCTTGATGATATAGGCTTTGACAAAAAATTGTTTTTGGTTGACTTTCAAAAAGGACCTATAATCTTTTAGTCCATATCTCTCAAATGAAGCATTTTTAGACTTGGCTTGTGAGACACAAAATTGTAGAGAATCAAATTTCCTTCAAAATGAGCTTTGGGATGGAAAATTTCTGATGTTCCATGTAGAAGTTATGACTGGTCAAAGTTCAGTTGACTTTTCCTATGCAAAACCTAATTGAGGAACTTTTGGAATTGTTGATTTCTGATCTTTCCTTGATGAACCATGATCAATTCTTGATCAAATGGTGAATGATACTTCAATATGAGGATCTTGAAAAAAAATCAGGAGTTTTGACTTTACTTTGACCACAGTTGACTTTTAGGTCAACCCAGTCGACTGTTGGATTTCTGAACAATTGGGTGACTAATCTTTTGAGTTGAGACTTGATACTTGTTATAGAGGTAATATGAGATATCTTGGGCCATATGGGATGCCTGGGAGCCATTGATTCGTTGATTTTCCTTTGAACAAACCAAACCATAGTTTCTGAGCCTGGTATAGGGGAGTGTGTCTTGGAGCTTTGTGTATTTATTTGAACTTGCACATAAGAAAATAGTATGGGCAAAATTTGGGGGTATGACAGGATCAGTTGAGGATATCCACCCACCTGACAATTTATTTTCTCCAGAAGAAGACATGTCTGCTCAGTCCTGATGTCCCCAGATCAGTTGAAGACATTCTTGTTTCCGATATTCAGATCGGCCAAAGACATCTATTTCGTTTTGATATGTAGATCAAACGAAGATGTCGACCTTCTCTTGGTGCCTACACCAATTGAAGTTTGTTTTTCCCTCAGCAATGGGGTTGCCTTCTTGTTGCAAGCTGGATTAGTTAATTATCAAGAGCGCAAATTTTCGAGTTCATTCTAGTATTCAATCTCCTTCCACCTTAACGGTTTGAAACTTTCGTTTCTCACTCGTCAGGTTTAAGAAGTTTGAATAGGGGCAGCTGTTGCACCCCAAAATTTGCCTTTTTTCCTGTGCTATAAGTTATAAAGGATGTTTA